>NC_087254.1:19664379-19984102 GCF_037042905.1 Lytechinus pictus
AGCAATTTGTTAATTATGATGGTGTAAATTCCGAATACAGGCCGATTTCATGCGGTATTCCACAAGGATCCGTTTTGGGTCCTACTTTGTTCTTGTTGTATATAAACGAATTGGCAAACTCATCAAATTATTTCAATTTCCGTCTTTTTGCGGATGACTCAAATTTATTTCATACTTTCAATTGTGATGAACAACATATTGATTTATCAGAAATTAGTCTCAATTTAAACAATATAATAGCATGGTGCAATGCCAACAAATTGACAATCAATGTTACGAAAACTAAATATATGTTGTTTAAAAATAGACGAAAAAATATTATGATATCAGGACAATTGTCACTGAAAGGAACTTTATTAGAGTGTGTTGAATCAACATTATTTCTTGGTATATGTATCGACAAAAACCTTACATGGAAGAAACAGGTTGACATTGTCTGCAATGTGCTAAGCAAAAAATTGGAATACTTTATAGATTGAGGAATTATGTAACAAAGAGAATCTTAGTTATGTTATACAACTCATTTATTTTACCACATATAACGTATGGTCTGGAAGTATGGGGTGGGACGTGCAAAACAACCCTGAACCCTATATTATTACTTCAAAAACGAATAGCTAGAATAATGACGTTCAACCATCATACTTATCACTCTGCTCCTTTATTTTATGATCTAAATATTCTCGATATTTTCAAACAATACCAATATTTGATAGGAGTATTTATGCACGATTTAATTAATAATCGGTTGCCGCATAGTTTTATTGATTATTTTTCATTTATAGACCATCCTTACAATACAAGAAATAGAGAAAAGCGAAATGTTAATCTTGACAAAAATAATACCAATTTGGGAAAACAATCAATTTCATTTTCTGCTCCTACTTTATGGAATCTTCTGCCAAGTAATGTTAGAAACACCCCCAGTTGTAAGATATTTAGCAAATTGTTAAAATTAATGCTACTGGAAGATTATAATTAATTAGGTATGGTAAAATACTGCCTGAAAACAAATAATTCTATATAAAGATTTTGTGAATAATTAAGATATTTTTTTCTTGTAAATAGTGTAAATATGTTCATTGAAAATGATCGAAATTTTCTGCAACAGTATAAGTAGAATTAGTATTGATTTTGATGTACAATATTGAGATTTAGTTAGATTTATTGTTTAAACTATGATAATGACATTATTTGGGGCTAACCTTGATTAGCATCTTGCTATTATGTTAGCTCCAATTACCAAATGTTTTGTTTATATGTGATGTACTATTCCTTGTAATTGTACCTGACAGTGATATTTGGTAATAAATTCAATTCAATTCAATTTACAATGTCATTGTTGGTTTAGATAGTATAATGTACAATGTAGACTTAACTTGAGTTGAATGCTCAAGCACCTGATCAGTGTAGTCGGGCTAAAATTGTGACTCTATTCTACTTTCCTACTATTCAACTTTTCTGTATTTTGTCTATTTTCCTCGGCGCATACATACGACTAAGAAGTGATGTGCCATGTGCGCAGTACTTGCACTGATGTAACAGTAAGCCACGCTTAGAAACACTTTATTAAGTGTGAAACAATGGTGTATATCATTTTTATCATTATTATATTCAAGTAAAATCAAAAGTGATTTTGATGAAATCGGTATTGATTTTACAAAATTGCTTGTCTTTATAAGAATGAATTATTAGTGTGTCTTGCTCATATGTCACAACTGTATTCGAATGTAGTCTCACTAGTCTGACCTTCATTATCCTGCAGTGTTGAACTGTTGCCCATCTGTATATATCCATATTAGAGTTAATGCAGTTGGACATAATTTAAAGGTAAAGTCCTCCCCAGAAATGTTGATTTGAAAAAATAGAGAAAAATCAAACTAGCACAATGCTGAAAATTTCAACAAAATCGGATGTACATGTAAAATATATTTTTTTATTTTTAACGGCTTTTCAGTCAAATATGACTATTTAAGCCGAAAGTTAAATAAGAAAGTTATGACACTTTAAAATGTTTCGCTTATTTTTTCACGAAACAGTTATATGCACAACTCAGTGACATGCAAATGAGACAGTCGATGATGTACCTCAATCACTATTTCTTTTGTTTTTTATTGTTCGAACTATACAATAATTCATTTTTTACAAATTTGACAATAAGGATCAACTTGACTGAACAATATAGTATCAAAACAATACTAATTCCACATGTTCAGAGAGGAATTAATCTTTGTTTCACTTGACAATGAGGAGAAAATTAGAATATTTTATATTTCACATAATGAAATACAAAAGAAAAGTGAGTGGATGACGACATCAGTCTCCTCGTTTGCATACCAACCAGGATGTGCATATAACTGCTTTGTGGAATTAAGCGAAACTTCAAAATGTCATAGTTCTTTCTTAATTTACATCCAGTTTTGATGAAATTTTCAGTGTTATGCTTGTTGGATTTTTCTCTTTTTATTCAAATCAACTTTTTGTTGGAGTGAACTTGTCCTTTAAAGAGCAGAAATCTTTGGTGCTCAGGTGCTGTGTATGATTGCAAATCGCTTAATGCTTTCCAATTGACTACACCAGTACTTGGCAAACCAACACCCAACTTTATTTAGACATTGCATAGAAATTTGAGATGTTTAGATGAAGCTGTAGTCATTGCCAGTCAGGGGAGCATGCAGCATGTCAGATGGGAAAAAATGCATCAACAATAAATGCATGAGAACTCAGCAACATAATGAGATATTTAACTGTCAAATCAAACTGCATGTGCAGCCAAGTTAACTCTGAAAAGACCTTTGATACTCTGACCTAAATGAGTGAAGGAAATCAGATAAAGACTCACAGAAATATCGGATTGAAAAACTGAAATAAAGATTAACAATAACATCTTATTTTGTTTTAAAGGAAATATATGAGAAAAAATAAGAAATAAAGGACATGAATTTGAGACAAAACACTAAGACAGTGAGGTTTCAAAAATGGGGAAACAAATTGAAGGATTAGAAACTTAGATGATAGATCTAGAGTCTAACTTTATTCTAGAAAATGGTTTACTTTCATTTTTTTTAAAGAAATAAACATCCACAAATGAATACAGAAACTGGATAAAATTTACGAGTAGATTGGTCTACAGCTACATGTACATGTCGATCTATTCCTGAAATTGACAGAAATGAGACCCACAAAAAAGCAGTGAATTTCCAAGGCCAAGCCAAATTATTTGTCTATGTGACATTAATATATGATAAAAATGGCTGTGCAGCTCTGTGTGGCCTGCGGGCAGAAGAAGGGTTTCAAATCTGAAAAAAAAATAATGAAGACAAAAACTAGTTAGTAGCAGTGGCGTACCTAGGATTTTCCACAGCACAGGGGGGGCAAAACCGTCCGCCAAAAAAAAAAAAAAAAAAAAAAAAAGGTCTTCGATCACAAATAAAGGATTTCGTACCAGAAAAAAATTGACAAGCAAAAAAAAAAAAAAAAAAAAAAAAGGTCTTCGATCACAAATAAAGGATTTCGTACCAGAAAAAAATTGACAAGCAAAAAAAAAAAAAAAAAAAAAAAAAAAGGTCTTCAAGCTCGTCAGGGGGGCATTGGAGGTTTTAAAGCTCGTCAGGGGGGGCAAAAAAGGTTTTTCAAGTCCGTCAGGGGGGGGCAAAGATACGTTTTTGCATGGGTTTTGACTCGTCAGGGGGGGGCAGAGTGCCCCCCCGCCCCCCCCCGTAGGTACGCCAGTGGTTAGTAGTATTCACTTTCAGCCCATTTGACCGTTCTTGAGTGGCTGGCCCTAATTCCTAAATCTTATTCTAAATAAAACTTTCAGTAAAAACTAAAAGAGACATAACAAAATCCCGAGACAGAGAATATTTCTCTGTGGGCAGTACAGCCTCCAAATAAATGCATTAAATTTGCCGCGCTGTCCGGTGAGAGTTTCTATTGATCTACCCATGCATTCTCTGCATTGCACTGCGACGACGGGTACGGAATGGCCCGGCTGCACACGCCGCCCCATCGGGGTAAGCGCGACCGGGTGTTCGCTGTATGCCAGACGGCTTCCATGCACATACCACCCTCATCAGAATTCAGATCACATTTTTGTACAATACTTCAGTCAACAATCAACATGGCACGAGAGTTTAAAGAAGTCAAAGCATAATTGGGTAAGAGATAAAATGAAATATAAATACATTTAAAAAGAATATAGGATTTCACAGAAAATCGATTTCAAACAAAAGAAAACAGGGTCAATTTTAATATGAGTGACATGTCAATTCATTCTACCGGTACCGGTACACGCTTACGCTATGGAGCAAAAGCGGTGATTTGAAAAGACATTTCGATCAGCCGAGACAAAAGGTCATCAATTTAATGAGTAAAGAATTTTCAACGTAAGTTACTTACCAGCACATGACCTTGTTTTCCATATCTTCCATAAAAGCAAAATAATTGCCAGTAGATGGGAAAGATCCCCGACTAATCGAAAGATATTCATGATCTTCTGTTCAGTTTGTCTGACAAGATCGAAAGATGGCTTTGCTTAGTTGACGTGGCGAGCGATGCTGAACCTCAAATTATGACTGAATCGCATGCATTCGCGCTGTTAGCAATTTTTGCAGGAGAGCAGCGAAAATTTTAGAAACACGTATCAAACTCGACACATGGCAATCTGTCACTCAGCAGCAAACAACAAAAAAATTGTTGTTTGGGTTTTTTTCTTGCTTTTTTTCACAAACTCAGCATGAGATTTTGAACCAATAACGTAACCTTAAATACGTGTTTAGAAAATAGAAACGTTACTTCACTACTTTGAATCAAATGAAAAGAAATATGATTAATATAACCAATGTCTATTAAAATTGCTGATCTGTCTCTTTATGACATGTGATGTGGCAGTATATCATCGAGGAAACACCTATCGTACTTCCTTATTATAGGTTTCTAAGTTCCAGATGCTTATATATTTAGGAAGTTGACAACAAGACTGTTTGAGGCAATAATTTTTTGTACATGCGTAAATTTTTTTTTAAATTAACCCGAAACAAATGATAGCCATGCTTTATATAGCCGGCCATTGAAGGACAAGTCCACCCCAACAAAAAGTTGAATTGAATAAAAAGAGAAATATTCAACAAGCACAACACTGAATATTTCATCAAAATTGGATGTAAAATAAGAAAGTTATAATTTCACAAAAAAGTTATTTGCACATCCCAATCGGTATGCAAATGAGGGAACTGATGACATCACTCACTATTTCTTTTGTATTTTATTATATGAAATATTTATTATCCTGCCGAAACGAAGTTTTATTTCTCCCTGAACATGTGGAATTACAATTGTTTCATACAGACAGTGAAGTTGGTCCTTATTGTCAAATCTGTAAAAAATTGACTAATGTATAATTCAGACAATAAAAAACAAAAGAAATAGTGAGTGAATGACATATTATCTATTCTCGCATTTGCACATGACTAAATTGTGCAGTAACTATTTTGTAAAAAATAAGCGAAACTTAAAAATGTCATAACTTTCTTATTAGTTTACATCCGATTTTTATACAATTTTCAGCATTATATATGCTTGTCTGATTTTTCTCAATTGATTCAATTTTTTCTGAGGTGGAATTGCTCATTTATCGAGTTGGCATACTAGTATAGGCCTATAAACCAATTAATTTGAATGATTTCAGTAATTAATTTGCTCATTTTGACGCATATAAATTAATGAATAAAAAAAATATATATATATAGTAGGAGACCAAGCCGGTACGCCCCTTGCGATAACATTTGTTTGTTTGTTTTGCAGTTGCTTGCTTTTATTTCTGCGTTAATGCTGTGACATTAACTGCAATATAGCTAGGCCTATACAAAATAATCCATAAATCTATATGGCATAAACTATTTGCTTTTGCATGCCCCACTTTGTGGAATAGCCTTCCTGAAGACATAAGAAATGTACCTCTGTCGAAACTTTCAAAAATCTTCTAATTTTTTTTATATTTAACTCTCAGCTCTTTATATGCGCCTTGAGCACTCTACAGAGTGGATTTGGCGCTTTTAAGTCACATTATTATTATTATTATTAAACAATAAAATCCTAGTCGGCCTATGATGTGAGCATATAAATTTGACCTCATAATAACAACCGTGAGCGGTTGAGCTTGAAATTGATGGCGGCCTGGCCATTTGAATTATTTTTGTTGTTTTCATTTAGTTGGCCAATTCACGGTAATGTCTTCAAAAATCATCATTCATGACTTTGCTTCGAAAACAATAAATTATATAGTCTCATGCCCGTCGCTCTACGGCCGGTGTGCTGTTTGGCCGTAACTGAAAACCTTGCACTTACAAGTGTCATAATATCAGTGAATTTCGCCCTTTAAAAGTTTCTGAAAGGACGTTTTCTGATTATTTGAAATATGGCATATAAAAATAAAAAGAGTAAGATAAATAGTCACATACGGGAATTTAACAAAACAAAACTTGATAGCCTTTTTTAAATCTTCTACATTTAATTTCCCCTGACTCTCATGAAAATTTCGTAAAGAAGTTTATTAATTAAATAATTTGTTTATTTATTTGTTTGTTCATTGATTAATTCATGCATTCATTGTTTCATTCATTCATTCATTCATTCATTTATTCATTTATTCATTCGTTCATTTATTTATTTATTTATTTATTCATTCATTCATTCATTTATTTATTTATTTTGATATGTAGTATGTAGTTAAACGTCCTGTTACCCTTTCAGTCATTCACCTTCACTTGTTTACAAACTCCCCCAATGTCATCTAAGAATCTCAAAACCCCCCTTACCATTTAACTCCTAAACCTTGACCACTTAAGAGACCAACCCACAGTGACGTCAGCTAACTTCAATTAAGGAACAAAAGTTCTAAGAAGCACGACTCACACTTCCAGCCCCAGTCACTTGCACATGCAAAGCATCACCACACCCCTTATAACATAGAAAGTTTGATAGACAGTTACCTGTAGACCAATCAGATCAAGTTTATAGATTCCTCCCACCTTATTGTTACACCCCCAGAACTAATGATATAAATATAAGACTTCTTGATTATTAGAAAGATATATAATACTAGACCCACACTCATCCATATATATAGACTGACTGACTTCAAGATTTAGACGTTCATCCAAAATGAGTTTAACTTCAGATCTGATACTTCGAAATAATTAATATTCATCGTCTCCTGTTTTGTCTAAATCTTCATTGATATATTCATGTACTTCGAATTGTAAACTGTAGCTGATTATTGAGTATTAAATGCACTGTGATTTTGAACTGTATAACTTTCTCTAAAGTTTCTTCATTACGCTTCCCTTAATTCTAAATTATAATTACCGATCTCAACACGACAATTTATTTATTTATTCAATTCTACTTCCAGGCAAATAATGAAAAAACATGACAGATACAACTGAAGAGAAATATTGAGCACCAGCCAATTCTTATGGATCACCTAACAAATTAAAAATTCTGTCGTGAGGTTCTCCACTATGGCTGGTGCCTACATCGAATAACGCAAAATAATGATAAATGTAAACATGTTATATGCCTAATTAGGTCCTATAATCAAACTTAATTCTCAATAAATCAACTTTTATTGTAATGTATGAAGGGAAAAACATGGTTATAGAATTATTTGGGGGTAGTCTGCAAAGTATTACACGCATACATCAAATAATTGTTGAGTTGTAGCCTTATGTAATTTTTGCCATTTCATATTTTTCGACATTTTGAACTTAATGTATGGGGAAACTGATCGAACGCCCATAGTGCAACATTTGTTAAGCTATTATCTGATGGTTGAAATTATATAAGTTTTGTATCAAAAGATGCCAAAGGACCCCCCCCCCGGCAAAATCCGCCGCTGCATGGGATCATTAGGGTGGCAGACTGCGCAAGCGCCCCCTCCCCCCCCCCAGCCTGGTAAGTGCAGACTTCAACCAAGAAAATTAAATGCAAGTAAAATCAATACTGTAATGCGAATGATTTAGGAGCTAGTATGCCCACTGAATGTTTTCATTTGTGTATATACATTTCCTTCACTTTTGCAAAAACGGTTATGTGTATCCTGGACAGAAATACATGATCAACGTTTGGCCAAGCATGAAAAATATAACTCTTTGTCTTCATCTATTACGCAACTAGATATATCTAGAGAAGACATTTTATCAGTTATTTGTCCTATTTGTATACCCCCAAATGGGTGATTTAATGCACATGAGTAGTGAATATGAATATGAGGATAATATTAACATGAGTAGATATAAAAGATCAACACGGGGATCCGGGCGAGGATCAACACTACATGGGTTTCGAGCTGATGTTGAAATAGATATCGTTGGGCCTCTAGGACCCTGAAGCTGGAGATGGCCGTCCTAATTTTTTTCGGGGCGGGGGCAAACGGGGCAATTAATTATATGCATGTATATAGTGGCCTAGTACCTGAGCGGGCCTATACCAGTCAAAAACCAAAGGAATTTGAAAAGATTTTTCTTAAATTCAACATACCAAACCTCCAAACCCCATACATATAGCCTGGACCTGATAGTGATAGCTCCGTAAAAAAAAAAAATCCCTTCCCGACCCCCCCCCCCTTTTTTTTTAATTGCCGCGCCCCTGCCCCTGCGTGCACTGGATGTTCGAGCGAGTGGCTTGTCATAATAACTTCATCTTTTTATCTGTCGATAGGTTCGATCGACCCATTGGCATTATTGCATCCACGAAATGTCGTCCCAAGCAGAGCAGAACAGCCTTGCTGCTGAGTTCATGTCAAAAGTTAAGATTGCTGACTATCCTGATTTAGGTAATTATTGCATTGTCTTTTCAAGTTTGTATGTGGTTGGTTCTGTCGTCATGGATAAGCCTTGCCCTTGGTCGAGGTCTCCTTTGACTTTTTATGAAGCCATCAAATCAATTACCGGCGTGTGCGATTCTCATGTAAGATTGTTGCCTAGATACCATCACGTTTCCGTGTTATACATATTGTAATTGCACATGCGGTAAATTGCATGGTAGATATATAGGACATTCATTGAGTGTCAAAGTGCGAGTGAGCTGGGAAGCTTAAGTGAGAACACAACCTGTCGGTCCAGCATCGGCATGGGGGGGGGGGGGGGGGGGGGGGGGTAGCCAGGAGGCTCCTAGAGAGCACTCATTCAATGAACCAGGTTATGATGTACTATTCATTCTAATTTCTTGTTTTTATTTGGCAATAACTCATGTCTTCGACTTCATGATTGAATATTTTTGCCACACAAAAGTAGGGTAACAATATTCTTTCTATGAAAGAAAAAAAATGAATAAAAAATTTATAAAAAAATATATTATTATAAGTATAACCTTGTTCTCGGGCTCAGCCCTGTTAGTGTTACTAGTCTCCATCATGACTGTGTCAGTGTGTGTGGCATATTGGCTTGTTTTCTCTTTTTCTTTGGGACAAATGCTTGATTTTTAATTTTATACACTGTCAGTTTCCATTACAGCTAGGCCCTACTTATACAACTTGGCTCCTAAGTAAATTTGATTCTTTTGATTATTTTTTCTAAATTAAAAAGAGATTAAGGGGGGAGTGAACCGTGTGTGGTCTCTCAATGACTGTGTTATAAATACATCTATGTCTTAAAACATACAACGTTTTCAGACATCTACTAATACTACAGAGAATAGATTGACCTATAATTGTATTTGTATAGAGAAACTAAAATGTTTCAAGGGGAAAAGTAATTGTTTTGCTACTTGGTAACATAATTATTGCAGTATAAATGTATTGAGTAGTTAATTAACATGTTATCGTTCAAGTGGGTCTAACTCTAATATTACTAGAATACACTAGTATTATGGGTCAGGAAACTGGCCAGGTATGAGTAATTGAGGAATCGAGATGGCGCTATTGGTTCGTATCTGCTTTAAAATAAAAAAATGAATTTTTTTTTGCCATATTACTTTCCACCAGTAGAGGGTATATGCCAAAATTCAAGTTTTTGAGCGCTCGCCTCTGGACTCTGGTGAATACAAAAAATATTCCCAAAATACTAATGAAAAATAAATTGCAACTGTATGGAAATTATAATTTTGGGTCACAAAAGTTACATTTTAATGATTTTTAAAGTGTGTGCTGTGTACTGCATTGGTAATTGGTATACCATAGTCCTACCTCACCTGTAGATTCCCCACAGGCAGGACCCGGAGGCAGGACGGTTGTAGGTTGCAGTAAGCAAGTGCTAGAGAGTAAAAATCATTCACTAACGTGTACTTACTCTCCAGACAGAGCCAGGGATTGTGCCCCATTTATATGTGCATTCCACGGTCAACATGTCATGGCATTGCAATTTTCACCCCTGAGTCGAGATTTCTACTTTCCCTGTAAGAGTAAAAAAGATCTAACGTTAGCCCTAAATCATGTAAATGGGATAGACCTTAATTTCTGACATTTATACGATAAATGTCAATTTCATATTTAAACAAATATTCATTTTGAAAAAACTAGAAAATATTATGTCTTTATGAGAAGACGGGAATAAACTTGCCGATGTAAATTATGTGGCCATCTTGTTCTCTTTGTTAGAAGCTAATTTACAAGATGCATATAGAGGGCGGCACACCAGTCCGACTCCAAGTGGTGACTCAAATTGTATACTATTGGTCCAAAAATTGGGATTGGCCCAGAATTTGAAAAAAGATATATCCTCATGTATAAATTGAGATTGTCCTTGTTTATGTCATTATGTCACTTCCCCTTCCACTCACACTAGTTAGAGGTTAGTATTATGTACATGTACCCCTTCATGCACCTGCAGGATATACATGCAAAGAGTAACCTGGCGATAATTCAACGTTAGGCTTTAATTTTCTGCAATATTTTTTGTCTTTAAATGTCTTTTCACAAAATAGAATTTACATCATTTTTCATTGAGTATATTTGTCTATTTTTAATTGCAATGTTTATTTTCAACTTCAATCTCAATATTTCATAAAAATAGAAATGTATCAGTTCTTCATTCCAACATTTGTTTAAGTTATAAAAAAATGGGGGTGACAGGGTCTATCAATTATGCCCCCTCTTTCTCCTCACTTTGTTTTGTCTGACTCTCTCCAACTCCCTCCCTTCCTTTCTTTTTACCTCTGCATTTTATTTGTAAATTAGAAGCTAATTTCCTGGGGAAACATTAATGCAGGACATGTGAATTATGAAAGTCATACAAAAAGTTTGTGTTGAAAATGAAAGAATAGAGGAGTGAGAGGGGCATAAAAGAGTAGAGAAAGGATAGAAACAATAAATTGATCAACCAAATGCCAGTAATTAGGGAAATAGATTAGTAAAATGAATAAGTATGGATAAGTATAAGTACTGTATGAACAAGCTTGTTATTACTTACATGTACATGTATATGCACCTGCACTACATGAACAAGAGCTTTTTTTATGAAATAACAGTATGTGAAAAAATCCACACATACACACACAACCAGTGCGTTAATCTTCATCATCAGGGAATAATTTTCCTGGTATCGCATGGCAATTTGCTCCACATTTTTGAAAGACTGCTATGCAAAGTATGCATAAAGTCTTTTGTATAGCATATTTTTACATAGGACTGTACATTACTTAGTTGAGCGCTTTCCTCTTATGACCAAAAATGCTATTCAAATTTGTAAATCAAAATTATTCCCTGTTCATCATCTTGAAGCAGCACTTACTCTGGAAGAAGTATTCAAAGGGGTGATGATCCTTGGAGAAATATTTTTCTGCAACTGGATAAACTTTGAACTTAGAGGACAAAACAAAAGCTACAAGTTAGCCAAATATAAGCTGATATGAAGAAACATTAAATCACTTTTTTTAAATCTCTAACTTTCCTACAACATATTTTGATAAATTGAGAAGGATAGGGCCTTTTTATAAAAATCACTTAGGTGGAGTTTGAATTAAACAGAACATAATTGCCAAACAATGTAGTTTTTATGGAAGCATGACGCACTCATATTAAAGTTTAACACTTGTGACTATATTTTACTCAGAATTATTTTCGATGTGTTAAATCTGTTAAAAGCCCAATTATTCACCATGTTATACGAGATAACTGCTGACACTTCTATTCTCTTTTTCACATTGAAGGGAACCGATTTGAACCCAAGACTTCCGAGCCTATTACTCGACCACTCGATACTCTTGATGAAGTGTTGTTATGGCAGCCAGATGATAAGTTCAACATTGCAAATTCCCCTCTTGCTGCCCCAACGATCCCCGCTGGACCTCGACCTATGACCCTTGTGTGCCATGACATGAAAGGAGGTTACATTGATGATCGGTGAGCAAAATTTATTGTATGAAAAGTACAGATAAGGTGTATTCAGACTGCCTTGATCACTAGAGTACCTCCTGTAAAAAACTTGTTCAGGCTCGAAAATACACAATATTTATTTTCCACCATTCAAACCGACCCAAAGAAGCTCCTTTCGGGCTAAATTCTCGAAGCATGTGCAGTATGGTCTGCATAAGCAGGCAATGCCACGGATTCAAAATCGCTAGCTCAGCAGCCAGCCACCACACTGCCAAAATACCTGCAACCTTGAAAAATTCCCACAAAAAATACCTACTATTTTACCTGGGCTATTTTTTTTTTGGGGGGGGGGGGATATTACACATAATTTGCTAAATCACACTGCCGAAATTACATGTACCTGGTATTTTCTGATCAGGTAGATCTAGTCTGATATGCAGACTCTGAATGGCTTGTGAGGTGGGATCTGCTGGTTTGCGAAGCAAACCAGCCTGAAAGGGTGAGCGAAGCGAGCCATTTCAGACTCAGTAGACCTAGTCTGCTATGCAGACTCGTTGAATCAGCTGAGGTACACACACTGCAGATGTGGGTCTACATTTGTAGACTACATGTAGATAGATCAGGGCAAATTTTCCTATCAAAATTGAAATTGAAATCCGAACAAAATTAACTTGAATGCCTGGTATTGTAATTAATTACTGGCCAAATAAATTGCAGTACCAATTGATGTCAAACAGAAAAAGTCATATTTCATCATGTAAATGTATGTACTAATAATTCATCATGCACCTATGAACTTCCCAAAATACATTTTGTTGCTGGAGTAACAGGACCTTTAATTTACCCTTTGTTTTCTTCAAATTACCTTTGTGCTATATTAACGTAAAGCAGAATGATTGATTGCAAAGTTGATTTGTGTACTTAATAGCACATAGATGATCAATGTAGTCAAGTATAAAATGATTAGCCTTAGGATCAAGCATAAAGCTTTGTGTTATGATATCCTGAGCCTGTTATTTCCTGTCATGTACAGTCCTAATCCAAGTCCTCTTTCTTTTCTAAAGCAAAGCATTTTGTTCTTATTTCAAATAAAGGAATACTTTCTCAATGGATACAGTGCTATGGTGGCCTATGTTTTTTCTTTCTTGGGGGCCCATTGGCTTTGCAGAAAGAGAACTTTGCATTCAAACACATCTATGAAAAATCAAGTGCAAGGTCTGAAATCTGAGCTTCGGATCGGTGTAAAATCAAGTCAAATTTGATTCCAATTCTTTCTGAGACAAGAAATGCTTTTTTTTTTTTTTTAATTAGCAGGTGGTCTCTGTGAAGGTGATACCTAAAACAGGTTTGATTGATAGCGTGTTTTGTTCAGCAATTTGCTTTAATAATATCCCCATCATTACCTCATTCCATTCCTTTTCCACCATCGCAGATTTGTGCAGGGTGTGCCCGTCAGCTCCGCCTACCGTTTCTACCACTGGCAATACATCGACATCTTCATCTATTTTAGCCATCATTTTGTCACCATTCCCCCACCCTGCTGGACGGATGCTGCTCATAAAAATGGCACCCTCATGCTTGGTGAGAACCCCCCTCCCTCCCTCCCTTTGCTTCAATCCTTTCATCTTATCTTCCTTTACACTGCATCTTTCACATAGAGCCCTCAAAATCAATTAATATCCAACAAATTATGTGTTTCAAGGCCCTTGAAATCAAGAGCAAAATAAAGGATTATTCCCTTCATTTTATTTTTTACTCTGAAAGATCAATTTATAGAAATATCACTTCATGTCAAATATAAAAGACAGTAGTTGCAGCTGACAATTATTTCATGAGAAAGTCTTTTTAATCAAAGTTAATTGTCAAAATATTATCGTAGATCTAGATCTGGTACATTCATGTAAACTTATCTTTGTAAAATCATGAAATCTTAGCTGAAAAGCAATAATTCTAATGATCACAAACACAGAAATATATATGTGGGACAGTGTATTAATATTGCTTTAAAAAATATCAGACATTTGATGGAATTCTGTGCTTATTTTGCTAATTTCTCAGCAATTACATTTTTTTTTCCAGAGCTATTTGCACATATTTTTTATTTGTATATACAAGCACTTCGGCAGTAATTTCATTGGATTCTGTTCGATTTCAATTTGAGATACCATAACTGGTATTTATCTTTAAGTCTCTACTGAAATCAGTGTGTAGGCCTACCTGTGGGACAGGTTCACATGTTGGCCAAGCCATATTAGTGAATTAGTGAATGAATTTGCTGTTAAACAAATTGAATTAAACTCTACTGTTGATGTATTCTTTGCCTGTGAGTAAAAATATAAGCTATATACCAATCTGCAACATATTCTAATGATAGGAACCGTCATCACAGAGTGGCAAGACGGTAAGAAGAGATGTGCAGAGATGTATGGGAGCGAGGCAACCTACAAGAGATTTGCAGATAAGCTGGTGGACATTGCAAAATATTACAACTTTGAAGGCTGGCTCATCAACATCGAGAACCCAATTCCAGTAAGCATTGTCCCTGTTTGTAGTTTACGTTCACCCACCTACAATTGGTTTTGAATGGGTTGTGACAGGACTCACAGGGGTGGTGGTGGTGGTGGTGGTTATGATGGTTATATGGTAGTGATAGCGCACTGACTGTGGGCTTGTTATTATTTTGTTGATGAATATTGTAATAATTATGTTGATTATTATTGTGATGATTATGGTGGTAATCATGCTGATTCGCTTGAAGCAATTAGTAGTGTTTCATTCAATTTAGATTTATTGGTAACTCAAAAGTGTCTAAATTCGCTCTGGTAATTTTTTTTTTAAAGTAAGATTTTCAAGCACTATGTCATTTTTATATTTAAGAGGAGTTATCAATTTAAAATCACAAAGCAGTATTCAAGTAAAATTCACTTTTGATTTAACAAGCTATATTATATCACTTCTCCATGATCACAGATATCTAACTGTATTACAGAACGGTTCTTCTTTCCTCTGTTTCTTTCAACAGCCTGAGCACATGCCCCAACTCCTAGGCTTCGTTGAATACCTCACTAAGCAGATGCACCAGCATATCAAAGGGTCGAAGGTCATCTGGTATGACAGTGTCATAGCTGACGGCTCGTTGCGCTGGCAGGACATGCTGAATGATAACAATAGGTAAGTACTTCACTTTACTTTAATTGAGAATGTTAAATACTAGAATGTTATCACAGGTTTCCAAGAAAAAGCGGAATTGTTTGAATGATACCAAGATATTTCAATTTTGGGATAGGTGTTTGATTTCAATTCTGGCCTATTTCTGAAACTCAGTCATTTTGAACTATCCCAAATTTGGGTGACATGAAAAAAAGCATTCTGTTGGGAATGATGCTTCATACAGATGTACATTATTTGGGACAAGATAATTGATATGAAGTGTAACATTTATGATGACAGCTTTCAGGTTTTCATTTAGTAGTTGGTTTGCTTCATGAGACATACTCAAAGAGAGTGAGAGGGGGTCTGTACAGAAGGGTGCTTAGAAAGCTAACTTTGAAATGAAATTGGACTGATTGGAAGCACTAGATGTTGCTAAAAAAGCTATTCAAAAACTATTCAAATGGTAGGTTGTAGAGTGTCACACACTTTTGATATTTCAGTTACATATTTTCTGAATTCCTAACTCAAGCAAATAATCCCTTTGCCATGCCACATGCCTTTGGGGATTTAGAAAATTAATATTGAGTTTTCCCTATTTTGTTTGTTGAATCCCTTTTGCAGGATCTTCTTTGATGCCAGTGATGCGATCTTCTTGAACTACACATGGAATGAGAATAAACTCGCTACCTCTGTTCAGAATGCTGGTCCTAGGAAGCATGATGTCTATGTTGGGGTTGATATCTTTGGAAGGAATTGCTTTGGTGGAGGAGGATGGAACACTAACAAGGTACCCTATCTCATTTAGTTAAATTCAATTGTACTAGTGATAAATTAATGTCTTGCTGTTTTAGATATATGAATGATATCAAAGAGGCATTGTGTAAAATTGGGAGTTGGGAGAAATTAATGGCCAAACTCAGATTTCCAAACTTTTTTTTAGGAGTTTAGATGCATAGTGTATTGATGTGATATGAACAACTTTTTTTTTTTTACATTTTTGCACTTTGTCATTACATTTGTTTTAAAAGACATGTACAGCTAAAGCAACAGCTTAATTAAAACTCAGAAGACACCCCCCTCCTTTGTCTGTCTGTCTCTCTCTCTCTTGCTGTTTGTCTGTCTCTCCTTTACTTCGATCTTTCCGCTCTCACTTTCTTCTCTCTCTCCTTATTCCTTTCCCTCTCCTCTTCTTTCTCATTCTTTCTGATTCTTTTATTTCTAATTCATACCATGTATCCACCTGTTCCCATTCCTTCAGGCCATGGAAGTGATCAAGAGGCAGGGTCTCTCGACTGCCATCTTTGCTCCAGGCTGGGTCATGGAAAAACTAGGAGAGACAGACTTTATCGCCAACCAAGATAAGTATGTTCAATCTGGATTATTCTCTTTTAAGCCCTCTGTTTAAAAAGCAGAGCTTCTATTTCAAACTACATAACAAAAAAAAAATGGAATTCATCTTTCATTGACTTATGAGTTTTAGGGATATTTTTTATTATTCTTACGCTTTTTGATTGATTTTGTTGTCCTTTCTTTATCAGGTTCTGGTCTTTGCTTGATTCCTATCTGTACACCCATGGGGTGTCATCGCTTCCCTTTGTCACAAACTTCTGCAGGGGATATGGAGAATTTGGTTTCAAATGTGGAAATGTAAGTTTCATCAGGATTATTGTCATGTTTCCTTATGAGGAAAATAGATGATGTAATGTTAATCATAATAACAATAGTGATGTCTTATAGAGCGCACACACCTTCCAGAGACGCCCAAGGCGCTAGCACAGCAACAGTTCCTTTTACAATAAATGTGAGGCTTAAGAGAAATTTTGTAGTGAGAACGCTAAGCAATATTACAGTGTCCATGCATGACAAGACAAACCATACCACTTGTGCTGATAAATGCACACTGTTCACTTCAAATCTAATGAGTTATCGTTTCCTGCCTATTGCCCCACTCAGGAGGTGATGAAGAAAGCATGGTGTAATCTGAGCAGCCAGCAGATTGTACCAACCTATGGAACTGAGCAGTTCTGTAACACAGAGGGCGCTTCTAAGAAGACATCCATGCAGTACCTGGTGTCCGATGGCTTCAATGGGGGTGGTTGTATTGAGATCCATGGAGGACTGGCAGCCAATCAGATCACTAGATGCAAGTATGTCAAATGCAGTAATATACTCTTTAAAAATATGTGAATTGATAGCTGGTGTAGGAATAGATAAAATGAGTGACTAGAGTATAAGAAAAGTGTTTTACTTCATCACAGTGCATTTTATAACAAAGAGTCAGGCCCCCTTTGTAACTTGTGTTGATCATTGATCGTGTCGATCACTGAGGACTTCTTTAAAAGGGCTCTATGAGGTGTGATGGCTTAAAGGAAGTAAACAGTGATCCGTTTCATTAACAACATACAATTATGGTAATTCTGTCACTATGGTAACTACCTTGGTGACAGGGCCCATTAACCAATCAAAATCAAGGGTAGTTACCATAAAGTTACAATAGTTTTAAGTCTTTTTGAAATGTTGTTCATTTTTGGCAGTGAGAAGGCAGCTGCTTGATTGTCCTTCATTAGGACCGATGGGCCCGTAACACAAAATTTAGTGCTTGATATTAGGGCTGATTTCTATTATTTGAATACATTGATCATTATGTACAATCAATCATACAAATCAACAAGCAATAAGCTTTGTGTTACAGGGGTTTGATGGCCGCAACAAGGCTCATGAGCTTCTATATATCTTTTATCGGGGATCGAAGTGACCAACACTGTGTGTGGTTTCTCATTGATTTGGTAATAAATAAAATAATATACCTTTTGACATGTACTTAGTACTTACACCGAGAATAAATCAACCTATGATTTTATTTGTATAAAGAAACTAAAATGTTTCAGAGAGAAACATACTTGATTTGCTTCTAGGTCGTGCAATTACTGCAGTGTTAGTGTATTCACTAGAGAATTAGCGTGTCATCATTAAAGTGGGCATGTAATTTCAAGACTACACTGCTCATAATGTTGCATTATGGGTTAAAATCCTGGTCAGAGTTTATTAGTTGAGGACTTGAGATGGTGCTATTAAGGTTGCTGATTGGTATCTGCTTTACTGTTCTCTCACAGGTTGTTTTCTACCGGTATCTCTGGGTCTCACCCTCTGCTTGTCTCATACACTGTCAAACATGCTGATAACTGCAAAGTATGTCTTTATCTATCTACACCCAACAAGGACATTCTACTGTGGAATACATCAGGTAGGAAGAAATTTGGATTTTTCTCTTTATTTGATTAATATCTAGTTAGAAATACCTAGAAGTGCAGTTGGCTTTTCCATTCTAATTTATGCCACCTTTCAAATTTTGCCTTGACTTTATTTTGATGAAGTCATAAAGGTATAGGGTATTGATATTATGCATATATCCACCTTGTTTGGTTCTCAAGTTGTCCTACAGTGTCCGGCTAAGCTAGGCTTCTGATTTTAGTGCTCACGGGTTTTTTGAAAGAATTCCTTTCTTTGCATACCCAATAAGGAACTGAAACTTTAAAATTGTAGTATCTTTTGATTTACTAACATCAAATACAACAATTTTATTTGATCATCAATTATAGTTATCATAACATTTTTTCTTATACAGATGATATGAAGGCAGGTGAGCAGCCTATGAGTACGTATGGCCTGAGACTCTCTGCCCTGATCGACCAATCCACCGTACCTGATGCCATCAAGTCATCCGAACCCACCATCTTCTCTCCTCTGATCGGCACCTGTCACAAGATCCTCCAGGATGCATTCTTTGGCATAGATAGCTCAGTGATACCTACCCAAGGTTGGGTCACAAGGTGAGGTTTCTGAAGAGATCGTCCAGGGTCTCTTTGTTGCAATATGCTTTTAAAAGAACATATTCACAGTTCAATAATCTTCCAGGATTAATCCATTGGTTGACAGCTCAGTGATACCTAAGTTACAAGGAATAACCCAGAGTCGCTGGTTGTTTTCACGCTTTTGAACGGCTAATTAGGTAGTATGCTTCATAAGATGAAGAATGACATTAAGCATCTTTTGGTGTTGATACCTGACTCCTCCCTTACATTTGTTGACTTGGTTGAGCTGCTCAGTGGATCATGCAGAGTCCTATTTATTCTGCACTTAAAAGGAATGACCTAGGATTCTTTTTCTGGTGGAAGACGTCCCGAGTAAAGGCACAGAATCACGACAAGAGTGATTTCTTGATCAATCAGTAGATATTGACTTTTCAAATTAAATTCTTACTTTAAAAAAAGTAGTATTAACCCCCAATCTAATGTACTCCCTCACTCATGTTTAGATTTGAATATGTTTTTTGAGATTTATTTTTGTTTAAATATGATTATTGAGGATGATCTGTTCATCACATTCACCCAACTTTACAATGATATTTCAAACCTTATTGATTGTGCTTTCATTTCCTTTCTATGGAACATAGGAATTTCCTTCTACCAGAGTCTGTCCTGGTTGCTGGTGGTAAGATCAATGAGATTGGTGTACTCTGCTTCTCATCTGATCCTATTGAATCTTACTCGGTCAAGATTGGTGAAATCAAGGTGAGTAGAAACTCAATCACACCTGGGCAATTCCATGAAATAAAACTTTTTGTATGCTCAACTACCATGTTTCCACGTTCTTACTTCACTTCACAAACTGCTCAAGCCATGATAGATTGAGAACATTACAACTTGTCATCTGAACTAGAAAACAGACAAATCATTTCAGATAGGTCCCACATGAAGGGAGTCAGATGTATATAATTGAAGGTATTGCCCATTTTCATTGATGAAAGCTTCAGATGTATATAATTAAAGGTATTGCCCATTTTCATTGATGAAAGCTTCAGATGTATATAATTGAAGGTATTGCCCATTTTCATTGATGAAAGCTTCAGATGTATATAATTGAAGGTATTGCCCATTTTCATTGACGAAAGCTTCAGATGTATATAATTGAAGGTATTGCCCATTTTCATTGATGAAAGCTTCAGATGTATATAATTGAAGGTATTGCCCATTTTCATTGATGAAAGCTTCAGATGTATATAATTGAAGGTATTGCCCATTTTCATTGATGAAAGCTTCAGATGTATATAATTGAAGGTATTGCCCATTTTCATTGATGAAAGCTTCAGATGTATATAATTGAAGGTATTGCCCATTTTCATTGATGAAAGCTTCAGATGTATATAATTAAAGGTATTGCCCATTTTCATTGATGAAAGCTTCAGATGTATATAATTGAAGGTATTGCCCATTTTCATTGATGAAAGCTTCAGATGTATATAATTGAAGGTATTGCCCATTTTCATTGACGAAAGCTTCAGATGTATATAATTGAAGGTATTGCCCATTTTCATTGATGAAAGCTTCAGATGTATATAATTGAAGGTATTGCCCATTTTCATTGATGAAAGCTTCAGATGTATATAATTAAAGGTATTGCCCATTTTCATTGATGAAAGCTTCAGATGTATATAATTGAAGGTATTGCCCATTTTCATTGATGAAAGCTTCAGATGTATATAATTGAAGGTATTGCCCATTTTCATTGATGAAAGCTTCAGATGTATATAATTGAAGGTATTGCCCATTTTCATTGATGAAAGCTTCAGATGTATATAATTGAAGGTATTGCCCATTTTCATTGACGAAAGCTTCAGATGTATATAATTGAAGGTATTGCCCATTTTCATTGATGAAAGCTTCAGATGTATATAATTGAAGGTATTGCCCATTTTCATTGATGAAAGCTTCAGATGTACATAATTGAAGGTATTGCCCATTTTCATTGACGAAAGCTTCAGATGTATATAATTGAAGGTATTGCCCATTTTCATTGATGAAAGCTTCAGATGTATATAATTGAAGGTATTGCCCATTTTCATTGATGAAAGCTTCAGATGTATATAATTGAAGGTATTGCCCATTTTCATTGATGAAAGCTTCAGATGTATATAATTGAAGGTATTGCCCATTTTCATTGATGAAAGCTTCAGATGTATATAATTAAAGGTATTGCCCATTTTCATTGATGAAAGCTTCAGATGTATATAATTGAAGGTATTGCCCATTTTCATTGATGAAAGCTTCAGATGTATATAATTGAAGGTATTGCCCATTTTCATTGATGAAAGCTTCAGATGTATATAATTGAAGGTATTGCCCATTTTCATTGATGAAAGCTTCAGATGTATATAATTGAAGGTATTGCCCATTTTCATTGATGAAAGCTTCAGATGTATATAATTGAAGGTATTGCCCATTTTCATTGATGAAAGCTTCAGATGTATATAATTGAAGGTATTGCCCATTTTCATTGATGAAAGCTTCAGATGTATATAATTGAAGGTATTGCCCATTTTCATTGATGAAAGCTTCAGATGTATATAATTAAAGGTATTGCCCATTTTCATTGATGAAAGCTTCAGATGTATATAATTGAAGGTATTGCCCATTTTCATTGATGAAAGCTTCAGATGTATATAATTGAAGGTATTGCCCATTTTCATTGATGAAAGCTTCAGATGTATATAATTGAAGGTATTGCCCATTTTCATTGATGAAAGCTTCAGATGTATATAATTGAAGGTATTGCCCATTTTCATTGATGAAAGCTTCAGATGTATATAATTGAAGGTATTGCCCATTTTCATTGATGAAAGCTTCAGATGTATATAATTGAAGGTATTGCCCATTTTCATTGACGAAAGCTTCAGATGTATATAATTGAAGGTATTGCCCATTTTCATTGATGAAAGCTTCAGATGTATATAATTGAAGGTATTGCCCATTTTCATTGATGAAAGCTTCAGATGTATATAATTGAAGGTATTGCCCATTTTCATTGATGAAAGCTTCAGATGTATATAATTAAAGGTATTGCCCATTTTCATTGATGAAAGCTTCAGATGTATATAATTGAAGGTATTGCCCATTTTCATTGATGAAAGCTTCAGATGTATATAATTGAAGGTATTGCCCATTTTCATTGATGAAAGCTTCAGATGTATATAATTAAAGGTATTGCCCATTTTCATTGATGAAAGCTTCAGATGTATATAATTGAAGGTATTGCCCATTTTCATTGATGAAAGCTTCAGATGTATATAATTGAAGGTATTGCCCATTTTCATTGATGAAAGCTTCAGATGTATATAATTAAAGGTATTGCCCATTTTCATTGATGAAAGCTTCAGATGTATATAATTAAAGGTATTGCCCATTTTCATTGACGAAAGCTTCAGATGTATATAATTGAAGGTATTGCCCATTTTCATTGATGAAAGCTTCAGATGTATATAATTGAAGGTATTGCCCATTTTCATTGATGAAAGCTTCAGATGTATATAATTAAAGGTATTGCCCATTTTCATTGACGAAAGCTTCAGATGTATATAATTGAAGGTATTGCCCATTTTCATTGACGAAAGCTTCAGATGTATATAATTGAAGGTATTGCCCATTTTCATTGATGAAAGCTTCAGATGTATATAATTAAAGGTATTGCCCATTTTCATTGATGAAAGCTTCAGATGTATATAATTGAAGGTATTGCCCATTTTCATTGATGAAAGCTTCAGATGTATATAATTAAAGGTATTGCCCATTTTCATTGATGAAAGCTTCAGATGTATATAATTGAAGGTATTGCCCATTTTCATTGATGAAAGCTTCAGATGTATATAATTGAAGGTATTGCCCATTTTCATTGATGAAAGCTTCAGATGTATATAATTAAAGGTATTGCCCATTTTCATTGATGAAAGCTTCAGATGTATATAATTGAAGGTATTGCCCATTTTCATTGATGAAAGCTTCAGATGTATATAATTAAAGGTATTGCCCATTTTCATTGATGAAAGCTTCAGATGTATATAATTGAAGGTATTGCCCATTTTCATTGATGAAAGCTTCAGATGTATATAATTAAAGGTATTGCCCATTTTCATTGATGAAAGCTTCAGATGTATATAATTAAAGGTATTGCCCATTTTCATTGATGAAAGCTTCAGATGTATATAATTGAAGGTATTGCCCATTTTCATTGATGAAAGCTTCAGATGTATATAATTAAAGGTATTGCCCATTTTCATTGATGAAAGCTTCAGATGTACATAATTAAAGGTATTGCCCATTTTCATTGATGAAAGCTTCAGATGTATATAATTAAAGGTATTGCCCATTTTCATTGATGAAAGCTTCAGATGTATATAATTGAAGGTATTGCCCATTTTCATTGATGAAAGCTTCAGATGTATATAATTAAAGGTATTGCCCATTTTCATTGATGAAAGCTTCAGATGTATATAATTGAAGGTATTGCCCATTTTCATTGATGAAAGCTTCAGATGTACATAATTGAAGGTATTGCCCATTTTCATTGATGAAAGCTTCAGATGTATATAATTGAAGGTATTGCCCATTTTCATTGATGAAAGCTTCAGATGTATATAATTGAAGGTATTGCCCATTTTCATTGATGAAAGCTTCAGATGTATATAATTGAAGGTATTGCCCATTTTCATTGATGAAAGCTTCAGATGTATATAATTAAAGGTATTGCCCATTTTCATTGATGAAAGCTTCAGATGTATATAATTAAAGGTATTGCCCATTTTCATTGATGAAAGCTTCAGATGTATATAATTGAAGGTATTGCCCATTTTCATTGATGAAAGCTTCAGATGTATATAATTAAAGGTATTGCCCATTTTCATTGATGAAAGCTTCAGATGTATATAATTAAAGGTATTGCCCATTTTCATTGATGAAAGCTTCAGATGTATATAATTGAAGGTATTGCCCATTTTCATTGATGAAAGCTTCAGATGTATATAATTGAAGGTATTGCCCATTTTCATTGATGAAAGCTTCAGATGTATATAATTAAAGGTATTGCCCATTTTCATTGATGAAAGCTTCAGATGTATATAATTGAAGGTATTGCCCATTTTCATTGATGAAAGCTTCAGATGTATATAATTGAAGGTATTGCCCATTTTCATTGATGAAAGCTTCAGATGTATATATAATTAAAGGTATTGCCCATTTTCATTGATGAAAGCTTCAGATGTATATAATTGAAGGTATTGCCCATTTTCATTGATGAAAGCTTCAGATGTATATAATTAAAGGTATTGCCCATTTTCATTGATGAAAGCTTCAGATGTATATAATTAAAGGTATTGCCCATTTTCATTGATGAAAGCTTCAGATGTATATAATTGAAGGTATTGCCCATTTTCATTGATGAAAGCTTCAGATGTATATAATTGAAGGTATTGCCCATTTTCATTGATGAAAGCTTCAGATGTATATAATTAAAGGTATTGCCCATTTTCATTGATGAAAGCTTCAGATGTATATAATTGAAGGTATTGCCCATTTTCATTGATGAAAGCTTCAGATGTATATAATTAAAGGTATTGCCCATTTTCATTGATGAAAGCTTCAGATGTATATAATTGAAGGTATTGCCCATTTTCATTGATGAAAGCTTCAGATGTATATAATTAAAGGTATTGCCCATTTTCATTGATGAAAGCTTCAGATGTATATAATTGAAGGTATTGCCCATTTTCATTGACGAAAGCTTCAGATGTATATAATTAAAGGTATTGCCCATTTTCATTGATGAAAGCTTCAGATGTATATAATTGAAGGTATTGCCCATTTTCATTGATGAAAGCTTCAGATGTATATAATTGAAGGTATTGCCCATTTTCATTGATGAAAGCTTCAGATGTATATAATTGAAGGTATTGCCCATTTTCATTGATGAAAGCTTCAGATGTATATAATTAAAGGTATTGCCCATTTTCATTGATGAAAGCTTCAGATGTATATAATTGAAGGTATTGCCCATTTTCATTGACGAAAGCTTCAGATGTATATAATTAAAGGTATTGCCCATTTTCATTGATGAAAGCTTCAGATGTATATAATTGAAGGTATTGCCCATTTTCATTGATGAAAGCTTCAGATGTATATAATTGAAGGTATTGCCCATTTTCATTGATGAAAGCTTCAGATGTATATAATTAAAGGTATTGCCCATTTTCATTGACGAAAGCTTCAGATGTACATAATTGAAGGTATTGCCCAGTTTCATTGATGAAGCTATTTAAGAAACAAATAATGGGGTACCCTAACCATACAGCCACAGTGGTGTTTAGATCCAATGGATATAGCCTAAGCTAGAATGGTAAATGGGCTAAATGTCAATTAAAACAAATGGTCCGTAGACGAACTGGTTTTTAAATGAACTAGGATTGTGGGATTAGCCAAAACGGAAAGTTTACAAGTGGATGTAGACTAATTGGCGATTTACCTTCATGTTTCCCTGTGATTCTTTATTCTGAAACAAACAAAATTAATAATGTTCAATTTGATTGTATCTCAGGTCGTCAATCCGAGCTCACTTCGAGACCAAACACAGCAGGTCACTGACCTCTCTTGTTCAGACATCACCTGGCATCCCCCCATCGCTGATGTGGTTGACCCCCATACCGTTGTTTCCCTCTGTGCCACTCTATCTTGGTCTTACCCTGCTGGCCTTGGACACCACTTTGACATTTACTGCTCTGGCGTTGAGCGTGACCCGAACCAGAGCCGGGCCGTCAGCAAGAGTGATAAGCTCTTCGTCGGGAGGGCGCATTCGCACAACTTCCGCGTGTGCCACCTTCTCATCCCGAAGCTAGAAAAGAAAGGCCAAGTGGACAGCATTGAGTTCTGTGTGCAGCCGACAACGAGGGCAGGCTTCTCGGCTCCTCTCCTAGGGGTCTCCAGCTGTAAAGTGGTATACTCCAATTAGTAAAGGAAATATGATTTTCCTTGAAATGTGTTTGAGGAAGATTCGGTCTCTGCTGACTTTTGGCCTGGTTGTGTGTGTATGATTTTGGCCAGCTTTTTTTTTTTCAATTGCAATAAGATACTTTGTTATCACCACTCATCCATTTGCTATGTGTGTTATTATTTGCTGCAGCTATTAACCTGTGACTAATGCAATCTGTTATTGACCTAACAAAGAGAATACGGGTATGGCTGTGTTACAGGTGTTGATTAAGAGATTTAGATCATTCTGGTCCAAACGGCCAAGTTTATTCTCTTCGTGCTTGTGGCTCTGATTGATATTGATATTCCTGGTCGCAATGTACTCAGCGAGTTATAAAAGTCAGATAGTGTTATTATCAGTATGATGTTTAGAGCAAGAGTATGATAGGTGTGCAGCAATTGTGTCGTCTTGTTGACGACCCATTCCATTAGGCTAACCAGGTACCTGCTCTGATAACAGATAATGCCTTTCTTATTTCAACAGTCCTCAAGCATGCAGTTGTTTTGTCGTGACTTAAAGGGGAATCCAGCCTTGGCCATAAAATGTTGTGTTGGGAAGGAGAAAAATAAATTAAACAGAATGGTGAAAGTTTGAAAGAAATCGGACAAGCAATAAGAAAGTTAAAGCTGCTTTAAAATTGAGATCACTAATACTATGTAGATTTCAAATTGGCAACTGAGTAAGTAAATTATGACAAGGGGCAAGGACAACTTTCCCATAGGCCATGTAGTTTATTATCAGGGATTTGTGGTTTTCTCTTAAGTACCCATTCCCCTGGGGCAGTAATCTAAATATAACCCAGCTAGTATATTGTTTTATGATCTCATGAAAGAAAAATATAATGTGAAATAAAACTTTTGGGAAAAATGACATTTTAGCCATAATATGTATTGGAGTACATGGAAGAGTAGTCCTTGCCTTACATCACTATGACATCCGATATGCGGCCAATTTGAAGTCTCCATGGTTATAGTGATTACCAATATTTACAACATTTAAAAATTCATAACTTTCTTGTTGTTTGTCCAATATTGTTCAAACTTTCACCTATCAACTTGTCTGATTTTTCTTTTCCTTATAAAAACAAGTTTTTATGTGGGTTGGATTCCCCTTTAAGCCAGGATTCGATTATATTTGCTCTCTCCCAGCTAGATTATAGACTCCATTCCCCCAACAAGGATTATCCTTTGATTATGATTTTGTGTTAGTGCCATTTAAAACTTGAAATTTGGTTACTTAGTTAGCGAGTGAGACTTGTTACTATTGAATTTTAAAATGCAAGAGTGACTTCCCCCAATATTTTCTCCAATAATCACACGGCATGCCTCTAATACATAGATAGATATATTCAATATGCAAAAGTGAATAAACCTATATTAAATGGATAGGTGTCCATTGACTTTCATTGTACACTTTTTAATGTATTTTACATTATAGGACCTAGATGAGTATTAACATTATTTGTTTTATTCAAGTTATCTATGCATTTGAAGAATACATTCCTTATGTTTCTCTGTTTTATGTTTTTTTTTGTGTTAAAAGTACAAAATTTTCCAGTACTACTGTGCATTCTCCTACCCACTTTTTGCATTTTGCATCAGTTGCCACCATTTGATGATCTTTGTAGGTTTCAATGGTGGAGTTTATAATGTGGAGAAGGTTTACGGTTCACCATGTGTAATATGAAGAAGGGAAGGAGATACAGGCACAAAGATTGAAACGGAAAGACGAGAAAGGATGAAAAGAGGAAATTAGAAGTATTCTTTTCTTGAAAGTGAGTGAAGTCCTGAAAAGGACTGTAAACCAGATGAGATGAGCTGAATATGGCTTGAGTAGCAATGGTTTGAGTAGTAGCAGGATGAAGTGAAGAGAGGTTACTCGAAGTTTCGGGCAGGTTGACTGTCCGTCTTCAGGTTCCATGTTACCACCATTTATTGGAAAAGGCAATTTAGTGACCACAGAAACATGATTAATCTATCTCATCCCTTATATCTTATGTATAACCTACATTTTAATGTAGTTATGATTGAATATTCATTTCATTGTACTTCTCACTAGCATTATCAGATGATGTGCAATTAACATACTGTTATGAATTTGCAAGCAATTTTGCTGAGATTTTTTTTTTATGGATTTGCTTACAATTTTCCTTGACATAGTAAATTATATCAACTGAAGCGATGCTCTTCAGGCTATAAAATATTGACACTTTTGTCAACTATTCAGTTTTGAAAGCATTTATAAGGTATCGTTTTTTTTGGAGGTTAGAAAGAATAAGAAAATAATGTGATTATTTTCTAATTGTGGTTTATTTAATTGTCTCACAATAATTATTAGTTAATGTAAAAATCATGAGGAGTATGATTGAATATCGATGGAAATTCTGCATTTTGACAACTTGCATTCTATCATGGCTAGGCTGAATACAGATTTGCCTATTTTTTTAAAGATAATTTTATGAAAATAATGTGTGCCTTCTTAGAATTGTTTGATATTTTTTGATGCATTTTTAAGTAGAATTTGAGCAATTATATGCATGGTAGTTAGAATCTGTAAATGAAAACATATATGTACTGAGGGTTATCATATAATGTCAATTGCCAACCTTGCACAAGTCCTACTCTCATATGGCTTGAAACTTTGTAGGTCAAGAAATTGCATACCTGGCTTTATTAAGCTGTATGAAATTAAGTATGACTTTATGTCTGCCTTTTATAGCATTTCAAGGCAGATTTTTTGGGGGTATGATATGCATTAAAATGTTAATTATGATACCATGTTAGGTGATATATCAAGGACCCAATATAGTCTGTTTATTGAATTTTCAATGTCCCAATATTTTTTTATATTATTGACGTATTATTCTGCATCCTAACATAAAACTATGTGAAATGAATTTATCATCATGAAGTGAATTCTTTGACTACAGAATGGTGTAATTCCCAGTTGACAATAGTGTAAAGCTATTTTGACATTCAGTCCAATATGATATGACTTATATATGATTAGAAAAGAGAGGGGAAGGGGGACTGGAGAGGGGGGACAGAGAGAAGGGGAAGGGGGTGGGGAGTGGTGGGAAGGTGAAACAGATTGTGAGAAATAGGAGGAATTTCCACAACATTTGCTCTGATGACCATTGCTCTGATGGAAAACCTGCATGTTAAGCCAAACATAAAACCTAACTTCAAAACTAAATAAACCCTAATCCTAATCTTTACATTATTCTGAACCAAAAACTCTATTACAAACCCAAATTTACCTCTATGCCCTCTAAAGTATCGAGACCGGAGCAAATGTCTTATCACTATTAGGAATGCAGTCGGATTTAACTACCCTTAATGCTGGTTAGTAGTAAGAATAAGATTTTATAAATGTTAGAAAGATCATGAGAATCATGAAGTAAATAGAGCATCTGCTTCATAAATTATGTATGCATGGTAGTTTATAATAAATTAGTTTGCCATAAATTTTTTTTTTCTTTCGCAAGTTCGTCCAACTATGTTCCTGCCAATATTACTATTTATTTTCCTATGATAGCTTGTGTGCTTTGAGCAAAGATAACCTAAAAGGATGAAAGAATTCATGTTTTCTTTAAGAGTATTATTATTATCATAATTTTATGCACTAAGATATAAAAGTATATTTGTATACACCTAACCTATCTTATCTAAACAAAACCAATGTATTGGTATGCATTCCTGTACCAAAAATATTAGACTGCCTTAAAGGTGATCTACTGATACAGTTGTAATAAGATATTGCCTGTAATGTTATAATCCAGTTAACTTAGCTATTTTTCTTTATTTGTAATTTACTTATGACCAGGCAAGCTTTTGTGTGAATCCCAATGTGTATTTTATTAATTTGTTTAATTTCATGATACTCTATGTTGTGGTACTCTCTGTATAATTGTACTGGAAGAAACTTCCAAGCTTGCTGTGAACTGCTTAGTAAGAAAGACTATGTTATGATAGTACCAATATTAATTTACCTTTTTTTCCTTCTCATGTTGAAGTTATTTTAGTCATCTATTTTTCTACATTTTGATATGACTCTAAGCTTTTGTGTGTGTACATGTATTTGCTGTTTGTTATTACATTGTGTTGTTTTCCATATATGTAATGATGTTTTATAGTTTTGCATGGTTTTCTCTTGTAGTGCAGCTATAGTTTGATGTATCAAAGATTATATTATAAATATAGATATACATGTACTTTAAAATTATTTTAAATTAGATTAAAATTAAAAATGTCTATGGTTACTTAATACTTACTTATAGTAACTAATAACCCAGCATTGTAAGTGGGAAAATATGAAGATTTCTTCTTCACATGAATATATATGCATATAATGTTGTTCTATGCTCTGAAAATCAAGAGTAATGTAAGCAGATTTTACAGCAGGAGGAGTAATTTAAAATAGAATAGATAGAATTCTATTTGAAGGAGTTATAACATGTGGGATGGGGGATTCTGTATTTAAAGCCAAGCAATGCAAAGTCCCTGGAGAACATAACCCCAAATAGAATAGACAGATTTTTTTTTTGTGTAGATAGAGATAAGGCTTTGTAGATAGCCATAGTCTTTCAGTGGTGATTAGGAATGAAATCATATAAAATGGAAGGTCTTAAAATGCAATAGGAGTGTAGGTGTTGTTATCTCTAACTATATGGCTGCCTTGTGCATCAATGTGCATTTATGCAAACTAATCTAACCAGTGGAATGGTTTTTACTTTACCATTACATCACTCCAGAGTAAATGAGTGATGCATGTAATCTTTATTCATGCAAAAATTAAGGAAAACAAGCAAACTTTGTAATTGAAATAAAGAATAACATTTCTCATGCCGTCATCCTGTGGGCACCAAAGAAAAAAAACAAGGCTTGCAGCTATCTTGTATATGCAGGTACAAATAATTGACTTTGTTTAATTTAGATGTATAGAAGTGAGTTTCATGATTTGAAAAAGCAAAGTGTGTCTTTCAATATACTTAGTTGTTTGTTGTAAGTGATTGTAGTGAAATTAGTGAGTGCCTACGGTCAGCTAAAAAAGATTAAGGAATACAAGTCATCAATAGCTTGGGTTGGTCTAGTTTGAGTATTTTTAAAATGTTACTATCTTTTCATTGACTAAATAATCAAGAAATAGAAATAAGGAACTTTAAAATCATGGCTTTGTGACCAAATTGAATTACATTATATATCTTTTTATTTCTATTTATCAAAGTTCTTAATAGCAGTTTTGTTTGTTAGAACAGTGATTTGCTTAAAAAAGTTTATTTCCATAGATATTAAGTACATCTATTTATTTTTGTTTGTAATAAAGTCAAGTTTCTAACCACACATTCTGTATCTGACCACATTAGTTTGAAATTTAACATTTTGTTTCTATGAGTATAATAATAATAATAATAATATGCAACGTTATTATAGCACTTAATGTTTCTAAGTGCTGCATATTATTACCCCTGCTTTAGCACAGCTACCCTGATTGGACTCTCGAGCATTGAAGGAATTCCTTCCTACTGGGTACCCATTTACTACACCTGGGTGAAGAGCGGCAAATGTAGAAAAACGCCTTGCCAGAGGATGCCAGTGCTGCAGTGGGATTCAAACCCCAACCTTGCAATTCAAAGTCTGGACACTTATCCACTGAGCCAAAAAACATCACCAAACAAGCATATAAAAGTATCTGTGGATTATAATTATTGCAGTTAAAAAGTTACAAATTTAAACAGTTTTATTATGTAGTATGTATTTCTTTTCAAGGCCTCTCGAGTTATGCCATTGAAAATCGATTTCCATCATTAGTGTACCTGGTAAGATCACCTTCGTTTCGAGATTCACTTTCCCATCAAATCAAAACAATTATTTTCTGAGAAAACTAGTTCATAGTTCAAAGGTCACCACTATTTTCGGAAGCACTCGCCATGAACTTCAAACAAGATGGGTCATTAAAATTCTGCTGGGGGTGCACTGACCCCATGCTAGGTATGCTAGTGATTTACATGCAATCCAATCTATTTCAGAGAAAAAAATGATATTGTTACAAAGCTTGCATCATATTTACATCATGTGATGTTGGGTATTATCTACAAAAAAATTATGTAAAATTATATTTAAACCCTCTCATTGGAGGTCAAGTCCATCCCAGAAAAATGTGACTTTAATTAATAGAGACAAATCAAACAAGCATAATGCTGAAAATTTCATCAAAATCTGATGTAAAATAAGAAGGTTTTGGCATTTTCAGTTTTGCCTATTGCTCATAAAACAGTTATAAAAATCATGCGCAACTCGGTGACATGCAAACTTTTTGTTGGGGCGGACTTGCCCTTAAAAAAAATTGTCTGAGTCGTGAGAATGCATACATTTATTAATTTGGTGGAATATAAGTATTGTATAGGCTATAAATACCTTGAAACAATATCCTTTTCCATTTGATTTTTTTTTCATCTGATGCTACATCAGCTACTATCAGTTCTGTTTCCCTAATGTAAAGGACCATTGGTAATGATTGAGATATTACTATGATACAAACAGGTTCTTTGTTAAAACTGAATATAAAAGTCATCCATATCGGCCCGTATTCTGAAGTCGGGTTTAACTTAAACTCATGTTTAAAGTTGTGGTTTAAGTATGGCGAGCCAATTGTTACATAAATCACTAACAGTAGAGATATCATACTTCAGCTCATTTGGCTCTGAATTCATTCATAATTGTTTAGGAAGTATAAAAAGATTATTGGCTTCACCATCGATGAATCAGGAAAGAGCACAGTAAACATAAGAAACATACAACTTAATAACAAATATGATACTATTGGCTTCCCATACTTAAACCACAACTTTAAACCTGAGTTTAGCTTAAGCCCGACTTCAGAATACGGGCCTATGTGTTTTGTGATTTGGAAAAGGTTTTGTCCCAGAAGTGATATAAAGATGCAATATGAGACATGTATTGATAAGAAAAATAAAAGTGAGGCTATCTCTAGAAATGCAAGAATTGCCGGAGAATTTAGAAGAGTAGGCCTACTATGAGTAGTTTGTTGTTGGTTGAATGTAGGGGGGGGGGGGCAAACATGAAGAGGTGTTTACACAAGTTCTGTTGGGCAAAGAATCTCATATATCCATCTGCTCCCTACTTGTACACTTTCCCGGTTCCCTTTTTCTCCCCTCTTTCTACTTTTTGCTCTACTTCTCTCTCTCTGTCTCTCTCTTTCTCATTTAAAATTTATGAATTTTTCATGGTTCCCTCTGTTTTATTCAATTCTTCTCCTTTCTTCATCATCATCTTCTCCCCCCACCCCCGAGCCAATGGGTAGCATGCTCATTCATCGGACCCTCATACATCAACCCTCAAAATTCAAACAGCTATTTGAGGACTTTTTTGTCTTCTTTCTAAACTTCTCAACTCCCACTCCCTTTATACAGTGGCGTAACAGGCAGGGGGGGCAAGCTGCCCCCCCCCCCTCTGGCGGATTTCACCGGGAAAAGAAAAGAAAAACGGGAAAAAGAAAAAAGGAGGGAGAAAGAAAGGGAAAGAGGAAGGAAAGGGGAAAAGGAAAGGAGGAAAAGGAAAGGGAAAGGGAAAAGTGAAAAGAAAATGAAGAAAAAACTTTTTTTTAAATGGAAAAGGAAGGAAAGCGGGAAAATGTACGAAAGAAAAACATTTGAGAAAGAACAAATCATTCCGAAATAGGCCTATATGTAATGCAATAGCACGGTGGGAAATAAATGAAAAGATGACAAAATGGCAAACAACAGCGGGAAACGAAAGTAGAATGTAATTGGAAAACAAAGAAAAGGGACCAAAAAATTATAATAACACGACCGGGCTGCCGATGATTGAAATTGAAGAGCGGGAAGAAAAAAGAATGGACTGCATACAACATTGTGCTATAAGAATGCTAAATTTTATACAAATAAGCTACAGGGGCTGTGGCCCAGACCCCACGCAGTAGGGGCTCTTCATTTATAACCTTCAAATGGCCCCCGTTCAATCACGTGCAATCACTGGCATGCAGGCGCGCGGGGGGGGGGGGGGGTCTTGGTTCCACATCCAAGAGGAAACTATAAAAGAAATTATAGGAGACAACGTTTAATGAAATTAATGGAAGCAATGAAATGTGTTATTTGCTGAATATAATGGAAAAATCTGTCACATAATTAGAATTTAATTTCAAAAGGCAATTTTTTTTCCAGCTCGCTTTGCACGCTGGTGACTTTTTACAAAATTCTCCCACATTCCTATATGTTTTGCCCCCTCAAAATATTTGGTTCATTACGCAACTGGGTTGAATAAATGTGTTAATTGTATAAAAGCTATATTCTGTATATGCCCGCGATTTGATTTAAATGGCTTCGGATATCAAGAAGTTCCGGGGGCTCCGCCCCGGACCCCAACCGCACAGCACTGCGTATGGAAGGGTAATTGGGCCATGGCCCCAAAAAGTTCTACAAATAAGGACAAGAAAAGGAGGAAAGAAAAGCAACGGAAAGGTATAGGATATGATTTTATTTTATTTACTGAATATAATGTAAAAAAATCTCCCTCCTTTTGTCTCCCTAGCTCTTCTCTTCTCACAGTCATTCATTGTCTACCGCCACCTCGTGTTTACAAATAAACATTATGTTGCACAATCTAATGTTATGAATGGGAAATTGAACGCGAATTTTGTAACACGCGCGTTTTGCATTCAGATGTGTGTGCATTTTTGCGCTGGTTTGCATTGCATGCTTAGAACTCGCGAGTCGCGATTCACGACAGAGACCTGCACGAACTGACGAACGACAGACGAACTGAGCTGATCATCAGTAGAATCTTTGCGAATGCTGCGCTTACATTTCTTAACCAGACAGTACAGAGACTGAGAGCTGAAGATAGACGGGTAAGTTGCTGACGATGAGATGCCTGAACCATGAAGGTAGAAAAGAAATTGTTAGTTGTTTGAAACTGTAATACCGGTACTGATACTATTACTAGACAGGATAGAGTGACTCAGTGAGTGAAAAATTGAACATTTGAAAAGCTGTCGAACGTACCGTATACCCAGTTGTTGTGTGTCCGGACAGGTCGTGTGTCCGGACGATCAATTTTAGAAAGTCATTTGGAAAAATTTACAAACGAAATTTCATCAATTTTTAGTACAAAATGTTAGGAAATATTCTAAAGAACAAAACAGAAGATGATCACAATTATTGAATTCATATTTTTTTAGTGTAATCCAAAGACAAAAAAGAAAGCTTCAAAAATATTTAGTGTCCGGACACCCGACCCCCCATCCTACAGCCAGGAGTACAGGTATGTATGGACGTTTTGAATGTGACTGATGTGAATTTTCGACTCGCCATGATTTGTATTGTAATTATTGCCTATTGCCATGACTGATGACTAGGTGATGACGATGTTCATGAAGTTTTCATTTGTTGTCTGTTGAGTATGTGACAAAATTAAATAAAATTAGGCATTATCGTGGTTTATGTCAGTCACCAGTCCATTCACTGCCGTTTATTTCGTCAGCAGTGGTGACATCTTTCCACTCCCATTGACTTTGTACACAACGAGCACACACACACCGACACACACGAGAAGAGAGGTGACAAATTTCACGATAAGGCCTAAAATTATATATATTTTATTTCTATTTTCAAATTTCTTTAATAGTAGATCCAGTGACGTTTTGTTGTTTTGTTAAAACAGTGATTTTATTTGCTTAACTTAAGACTAAGTTAATAAAATACACCCCGGGCTAGACCAAAAGCTTTGGTCTCTGTTATGTTGGCTGTTCCGCTGAACTCTGTTGGCTCCACTGTACTACGACATGTACGAGGAGAAAGTAAAAAAAAATGTTTAAAAACTCCTCAAAACAGACGGCTGCCAGCTGTCTAAGCCGGACATGTATGCTATGTTTGGAACTGGGCTGAATTGTCCGCAGTGCAACGGTTGGCATGAGACTGCATGACATATCGATTAGAAATATCTGAAAATATATTTTTAGGCATTTCTAATCAATATGTCATGCCAACCCCAGTTACAGGTTTAAACAAAACAAAGGTTTGCCTTTTATTAATTCTGTACTACCAAATTTGACCAATTATCATTTTTTTTGTTCCGAGTTTTTTCCATGAAAAAAGGGAAGAAAATGGGCATCCTTTCGGTCCCTGTCCAATGCAAGGTTTTGACGGTCTTGCATTGGACAGGGTGGATGCTTGTGAAGAAGGCAGCTTAGCTCAGTTTGTCTGAGCTGTTCACAGATTAGCGTTGTGTGTGTCAGCGAGCCTCTCCACTGTATCCAGTGCAGGTACTAAGTTAGACAGCTGAAATCCCTCCTAAGGAGTTTTTAAACATGAATTTGGTTTACTGTTTTAGTTTCTACTTCTACACATTATAATATCATACATGCTTCTACACAGATGTCTAGCCATCTCAAACACAGTGTGAGGGACCTATGCCCCATATGCACAATGTATTTTCCCACTAAAAACAAGGGTTCTGATTTGTTAATGAACATTATTTTCTTTTCCACTAAAATTGCACCCAGGTGGTGTTGAGATTCCATATTTGCTCCGGCTACAATTGCCATGAGCTATGAATTCCACACTGATTGAATCACTAACTTCAACCCTGGATTTATTCTAATATGTACACTACCCTAAATGTAACCATAAATCTTGTATTATATTTATAAAACCTTATTGCAACTCTAACCCTACATCTTTATAGACCTTATACTCTTAAAGCCCAGAGCAGTTGCCACAGGAGCAAATGTTGGTCATCGATGTTGATTACTAGATGCTGATTAGTTTCAAAACTTCCATCATTCATAGATCTATATTTTGATGAAAAATGTATTTACGGTGATAATCAAGAATTGATTTTTGGGGTATACATGTAGGTTACCTGTACAGAGTGGAAGAATGACTTTAGTCTATAGAGGTTGTGTACTGAAGTAAAGCAAGACAGAGTCCACCAGAACGACAGACGAAACAGAGACTGTAGCTTTTGGTCTAGTGCTAGGTTTGAACGCAGTTGGAAAACAGACGTCCATTGGAAAGGATGCAAGTGATGGTGATGATGGTGCGATTGTGTTACAGTTTTAATTACATTTGGTGTTTTTCTTTCATATTACAGAATAATTTAGACAAGGAATGGAAAAAGAATGGACCACTCTTACGAGAAAGGTAGCTTTTAAGTTCACCTTCTTTGTATTTACTCTTGAACTATTGTATTTATTATTGTGTTTTAAAGATTGTTTATGTTGTTTTCGTATATTATTGGAGTTAGTTAAGTACATGAATATGTAACTTGATGTAAGGATAGCAGGCTAGGGAATGCTCCATTTGTGGGGTGTTCATTTGACTCAAAAGCAGCCCTTGATCAAGATTTTTTTTCCAAATTTTTTGTTTTGTTTTTCACCATTGTTTTTATTTTTCAATGATATTTGTCAATAAAACTCCTGTGATTATATATAAATCATGGCATAAAACATCTCTATACTATATTTAACAAGCAAATGTAATGAAGATTTTACTAGTACTGGATTTTTACACAAAATCATGTGTTTGGCCCAATTCTTGGTCCGATGTAGTACATACACAGAATTATGTAATATTCAGAATCCACATACCTCGGTGTCACAGATTTGGTCTCAAAAGATGTGCAAGAAGAGAAATCCAGAATCACCCCGGCAAGTGGTTTTCATGTTACAGATTTTTCAATAAGTGTTACTTGTGTAGTTGGGTTATTAAAGCATTAATGGAGTAATGTTACAATAATTGTATATGTGATGTCTTGACATTTATTAGAAATTTCTATGAATTTTCATTGCTTCTAGGTAAAGGGTTAAGACGAAGCAGGCGTGGAACAGATGATATGTCTGACAGTTACAGTGGTGTGGAGAGAGTGAGAGGTTGGGATAGGGGGAGAAACAAGCATGATGGTGATAGCAGCCGAAGATCAAATTCACCAGGACTAAGGTTTCCAAGACATTCCCATCATGGAGATGAAATGTCTAGAAGCAGAAGTGTAAGCGAGGACAGCTATCATCACTGTCATAGTGATGGCAGTGGAGGGCCGAAAGCTCGGAAACAAAAGATAAAGATCCTACAGAGACCAAGGCATTCTTCCAATCAGAGATACAGATCGGATCGTGATATGAATTCTGGATTTAGGGGATCATCTCCAGATGTAGTAGACCTTGATGATGTTGGATCGAGTAGCAGTCAGGAGGTTTCTGGGGCATCGTCCAGTCAGTACATGACTGCGGGACAAGACCCAAGCCCTCCAAACACCATGGATGGTGAGAGACAGTATGAAGCAGAGAAGTGTCCAAAGAATGTTGGTGAAGTGCTGAAGCCAGAAGTCGGCGGTGATGCCACTTGTGCTCCGAATCCGCTCCATGGAGGACTTCCTCATTTGGCTAATCTAGCAGGACTGCAAGCAACAGCAGCCATTGATGCAAGTATATCTTCGAGTATTCAGCTTCTTCAGTATTACCAACAGCAGCAGATACTTGCAGCACATTTAGGACTGACAGGTCTTGGACAGGCTGGTTTGTTCCCTAGCCTACCCCTTGCTCCACCATTACCGTTGACAATGCCTTGTGCAAATTCCCTTCACACACCTTTCCTCCCATGCTCTTGTGTAACTTGCCAATCAGCCATGCTAGGCCAAGATTTGAACCGACTGCTGCCTCAATATGGTCAAACTGGACAGTATGCACCACACATGCCCTCATTGCCAGTGCCTCACCAACAGGGGTCAGCTCCACCACAAGGCCAGGATGTCCAAGCATTACTCAGACTCCTACACCAGAATGATGGACATGACGTCCAAGCAACTGCGCCGCAAAGCTGTCAAGAGTGTGCTTATGAGACAGAGTGCAATACTGCCACATGCCATGCCCATGATGCCAATAAGCAGCCACCACTACCACCACCACCGCCGCCAGAAACGCCATCACCGCATCAGTCTTCCAATCCTCCAGTTGGTCAGCAACCGCCTCCTGTCCAGTTATACCAGGGTATGCCGGGGAGTCCTTTCAGACAGACCGGAGGGTTGCCACCAGGTTCAGGAGTTGGTAGCAACATCACACCCCTGAGGCAAGTCCTTACTGGAACCTTATGCAGTAGTCCCATGCATTCACTGATTACTCAGCTGAATGAAAGTGGTCTCTCAACAGTCAGTGCCATCCAGTTCCAGAGTCCTGACAAGCTCAACTCTTCCAAAGGTATGCACCAAATATCTTATCTGACTGAAAGGACACATTCCTCTTATTGAGTCAAACTTTTAAGTTAATAGAGACTGAATATATATTAAGATGCAAGAAAATACTGTTTACATGACAACAATTAAAAATGCAAAATTATATAGGTTTGATCGAGGACAGATATGTATTTCACAATTTTGAGTGATGATAGCAATGACGATATTGCACCATTCTAGTGTTTATTATAACAATGTATTACTCTTGCTAAACATTAATATTAATGGGAGCCCCATGATGCATCACGCTTGAGTCATATGATATCCAGGGGAAAATGGTTGAACTTTTGTTTCCTCTCTCTGTCTCCAGCTGAGGAGAACCCACCCATTGGAGTCTTCTGGGACATTGAGAATTGCGCCGTACCAAGAGGAAAGTCTGCCATGACTGTCGTTCAGCGGATCAGAGATCAGCTCTTTGCGGGACATCGGGAGGCAGAGTTTATGTGTGTCTGTGATATCAACAAGGAGAGTAGCACCATCATACAGGAACTTAATGATTCACAGGTAAATACCAGTAGGCCTACATATTAGGTATTTTTCATTCCTCCTGTGTTTGTGATAGTTAAATCAAAAGGGCAACTGACCATTAATTCTAGTCAATAAAGCAGGTAACTAATATTTTTAGCGTTCTTTGAAAGGGCAGTTGGTTTCCCATACGGATCTTGTGTTTGTCCTCTTCTAGTTCATTTTCCAAAGCACAATCTGATGAAAAGAACCCCCCCCCCCCCAGAAAAAAATGCTCACATAAACCTGAATACAACAGTATAATACAATGTGTACTCGGCATTATTACCTTGATATGGCCAATCCTTTGAAATCAAGTGTAGTAATACAAGTTTTATAAAGTATTAATAAAGCAGCTGAAGAAAAAAAATGGGTGTGTTATGAAACCAGACGTTGGGGAAGGGAATTTTAGAAAAGAATTGGAAACAAAAGAATAGTAAAGATATGGTACATTTAACTTATAGATAATTTAAAGGTAAATCAAAAGGGCCACTGACCATTAATTCTAGTCAATAAAGCAGGTAACTAACAATATTTTTAGCGTTCATTGAAAGGGCAGTTGTTGTCCCATAAGGATCTTTTGTTTGTCCTCTTCTAGTTCATTTTCCGAAGCACAACCTGATGAAAAGAACCCCCCCCCCAAAAAAAAAAATGCTCATACAAACCTGAATACATCACTATAATACAAAGTGTATTTGGCATTATTACCTTGATATAGCCAATCCTTTGAAATCAAGTGTAGTAATACAAGTTCTATAAAGTATTAATAAAGCAGCTGAAAAAAAATGGGTGTGTTATGAAACCGAAGGGTGGATAGGGAATTTTAGAAAAGAAATGAACACAAAAGAATGATAAAGCTGTGATACATTCAACTTGCATTTACATTGCAATAATGTGTAAAGACATAGGTACATTTTTTATGACCTATCTACATCGGTACATGTAGCAGTTGTGTGAAAAAGTAACGACCCCTGTCTTAAGATGCTAATCTCTGATAATTTGATTCATCTTGTGATTTGTTGTAGGTGACTGTTGCTCACATCAATGCCACTGCAAAGAATGCAGCTGACGATAAACTCAGACAGAGTCTCAGAAGGTTTGCTGACACCCACAGTTCACCGGCAACTGTTGTACTCATTTCAGGTAATCGCTTTAATGGCTCATCTTTTATGATAATAACGTGTGTTTGTCCCTGTAAGGGTAAGGTCAACGTTCTCGCCAACACGCGTCACCTTTGTCGGCCGCCGACAACCGTGAAAGTTTTGTGAGCCTTGGCCGACAACCGTGAATGTCCCCGACAACCCTGACCGACAACCGTGAAACACGCTAGATATTGTCATTACTAAGTTTTGAAATGAACGAGATTCATCATGAAAGTTTTGTTTTTAAGACATACTTGTCAGAAATTTGAGCCTCGCCACTGAGTCTGCTTCGGTTTCGAGCAGAGAACCCTCCTAAATTCCGTCTTCTCTCCATTCACTGGCTTTTCGCTCGATCAGTGCCCTTACTATTTAGCGTGCGTGCAACTCGCTCGAAAGGCCCACTGTCATGACTGTACTGTGCAGCATGCGCTGCATGCATATCGCCCAGAGCGGATATCTCTCCGTCTCTCCCCCTTTTCTTTTTTTTCTAACGAGACTTCGTGTTTGGCGGCAGTGGCCTCTCTCCTCTTCGCTCAAAAATTGTATTCGTGAGGGCAATTGCCGCCTTAATAAAATACATAAGAACAAGTGGGGATATGTCATCATCTGCCAAAAACAATGCTTGAGTCTTTATCTAGTTTTCAGATGGACACTATTATTAAACCAGTCGTTCTTGGTTAATATTAAATCCTCGAAAGTTGCAGTTAAAAAAACAACAAATACAAAATCAATAATAAGCCGTTTTATCACTCTGAGAAAAAAAAGATAAATTCCCGTTTTTGCCATATTCTGATTGAAATTCAATGGGGCAGGGCAGGAGCATTGAGTGCCAGGATATTTGACTTGAAATGCGGAGGGGGCAATAGCCGTAAGACAATGTGATTTTCTGTAATGTATTTTGTGAATTATAGAGATATCAGAATAATACGACCCGCCCGAACCTCTCCTGTTTTTCCTACTTTTCTTACAATTCTTTCTCTTTCTCCCTCCTTCCCAATTTTCACTCGGAAAATCAGAAGGCAACCCCTACCCTTCTCTAAGGACATATTCCCGCGCATAATAGGGAATGTTGTTAGAATGCAATTTCTCGAAATTCGCTCGTTCGATGAAATACATTGCCTTGGTCGGTAATATAATCCTGAAGATGATTTCGATGAGAAATACCGCACTACCACAAAATAGAAATACAAAATAGAATCACATCATGAACATGTCAATAAATAGGGATAAATGGGTCCGTTGATGATAATAAGTATGAATAGGTACTGACCATCCATGCGCCACCGGCATCGTAACTAAGGGCAGACTCGCCATGAATGTGGATTTGCCACGATGTCCACGTGGGGAGAAATCGGACCACTTCTTCTTTCCTTGGTTGGTAACCACGTTCAATTGGTGATTAGTCTTTCTCTATAACGCACACTTGCAATTGCTTTAATTTTAATCTTCAATTCGGCTGCACTGTACTGTTAACCAATAACCTGTAACTGTAATATTGAATTTACTTGTATATCTAAATCAACATATCGCTAATGATTCGATTCAAAGATGAGAACCTGAGAAAACTTGTAATCGCGGATTTAGAGAAAATTCAAAGCAAAATAGAGTCTGAATATGCAGACTTGCAGACAAGCATCATGTTTGGCATGTTTTGTAAACAAAGGCGCGTGCCCTACTTAATTGAATGATCCGAATCATGATTACGCAGTGAAAATCCTTGGCTGTGGTCAAGCTCATGAGGCCCTTGGGAATAAGGGATTTATTGTCAGTCAGTGCCTTTTTAGGACACACAGAATGAACAGCGGTACTTGGAAAAGAGAGGTGTATTCGATCATGATTATGTCATATCATAGACCTATTTATGGTCATATTTAGTCGTTACTTTTTCTCAAATTGTGATTTGTATTCTTGTTAAAAGTTAGACCTAGATGTTTGACAAAAAATACGATTCAGTAAGTCTTTCCCATAAAATAAATGAGTATGCATCGTGTTTTCTGATTATGAAAGACCCATGACAGAGTGAGTATCAAGTTGATCTCATTTTAATCAAGTTCGGACCTTTCAGTGTCTCTCTTGCTCTCACTCTCTTTCAGTCTTTCTTCCTCAGTTTTAACATGAAAACCAAAGGTGTAGATTCTTGAATTTCCCATTTTCTTTTAATAACGAGTGATATCATTAAAATGCGATTTCGTAATACATATAATTATTCCATTTGTTATAAATTAACTGCGTCCAATCCAACTGTAAAGTTGAATCGAAAGACGCAAAATAATAGCTAATGAAAAAGATCTTGAAGCCTTCGCCTGTGCGCTAGCTGCGCCTTTTGATCGATCGAAGGATTATCACTAAGTCTTTGACGATAACGGCAGGGTTCTTGTGCGGTTTGCAAGGAAAGGGGCTACTACTAACTTAGTACTAGAGAGATAAATCTACATCTAATACGGACAAGGTTACAAACAAGGAATAACTTTTTAATTCTTCATTGATGCAGATTACGAGACATGGAACAGTAATAAGCCTACAATTTTAATAATTGACAAATATTCCACCAACGCAATCGAATAGACGGCCACATGGTCAGGATTCCACGGCAAGGCTCGGTAGACGTTGGGGCACGAACTCTCGCCACTCGCCGAGAATCTCGGCTCGTTTGTCAGTTCAACATTGCGCTGTGACCTGTGTGTAATTAGCTGATAGAATTCAATGCCGAAGCCGCCGAAAAAAATCATTTATCCGCCGCAGCAAAGTGGTTAATGTGATGCATTTAGCTGCAATATAAGCTCTTCGATACGGATAATGTCAAAAGCTAACCGCGCTTGTATTGAGATACAGAGATGATTTGACCAAAAAAAAACAGAGCGTTTTGTGATAATTTAATGAATCTATTGTGAAAAAGGCAAATGCATGAATTAACACATGTATCTGCAGCTAGATTAGCAATATGAGAATTAAAAGAAAACTGAAAACAGCTTTCTATTTTCCTTTTAATACATGACCTTCAAACCATCAACAACATACCAGACATGACAAGTTTATTGTGATGACTAGCATTGCAAGTGTTAGACCAAACCATCAACAACATACCAGACATGACAAGTTTATTGTGATGACTAGCATTGCAAGTGTTAGACCAAACCATCAACAACATACCAGACATGACAAGTTTATTGTGATGACTAGCATTGCAAGTGTTAGACCAAACCATCAACAACATACCAGACATGACAAGTTTATTGTGATGACTAGCATTGCAAGTGTTAGACCAAACCATCAACAATATACCAGACATGACAAGTTTATTGTGATGACTAGCATTGCAAGTGTTAGATTTTACATTGTTGAAAATGAGTGTATTCTTTGGGGTTTTTTTTGTGCGTTGGGAGCATGATCAAGATGTAACTTCACATTTTACCTTTCTTATGTATCTTCTAATCCAGGTGATATCAACTTTGCTCAGGACCTTTCTGATCTGAGGCACAGGAATGGACTGAATGTGGTCCTGATCCATGGATTCGCTGCCTCTGAGGCACTCAAGAACTGTGCCAACAAGGCTTACAGATATGATGAGCTCCTAGCGGACCTTCCCTTTAGGTCACCAGCAAAGGTAAGACAAGATCTAGCATATGGTTGATGTGTTTGGTGAGGTGCTCAGAGGCACTTGAGAACTGTGCCAACAAGCCTTACAGATATGAGAAGCTTCTAGCTCAGAGGCACTCAAGAACTGCCCATGTTGGCATTCATTTGTTCTGGACTGAATAAAAATGGGAAAATTTTATATTCCTAAAATAAGGATCATATCACATTTTTTACAAGAAATCTGTGATCATTTTCTAAAAATAAATTGATCTTTTTCATTGCTTCTCTGCTTGTTCTGTCTTATAAATGTTTGTTCTTGTCTTTCTTCCTGTCTCTGTTCTCTCTTTCATTCTCACTCTTCCCCCTCCATTATTCTCTGTCTCTCCCTTCCCTCTCATACTTTCTCCCTTGTTCTTCACTCTGTACCCCTCTATTTCCTTTGTTATTCTATCCACCCTTCTCATAGAGTGTTAGTGAAAGCTCAGAGTTGGTAGTTCACAATCTTCCGGTGTGGAAGGATCAAAGTATCATTAGGACACGGCTAAAGCAGCTATCAGACAACTGTGGTGGCAAAGTTGGCAACATTGTCAACAGTACAGCATTTATCAAGTTTCCAAGCCATGAGATAGCATGCAGGTTCGTTGCACTTTGATCAAATTATGGAGCTTTAAGATTGTTCTAAAATGTTCAAGGAGATAGGGATACAGCTGCATACAAAATTATTCAATTGCACGCAGTTTGGACATCAGTTTACAACCTGTTTCTGTGTGAAAGTTGCAATGTCGAATGGCTTGTGAATTATAAATCTTGACTTCTATTTTATTCAATTGTAATAAACTACATTTCCCCACTTGAATAATATAATTTGGTAATTCATTTCACCAGACTATCCTAATTGTAGGGGGATCAAATGATTTTGTTGAAATCGTTTTGTAGAGTGAAATGTACAAAATTTGATGAAACAACAGATTAGGCAAGGTCAAAGTACCGGAATACTAGCAAGATTTTTATATATATACATAATGTTCTGTTTGGTGTCAGAAGAACCCTGATAGGCTACCCAGTCTTTCTGCAACTAAATATGGATTGGAAAAAATACTTGAGGAATATACAGACTGGCCATGCAGTCAGTAAAGCTTGCTGCATTGTCAAAATGGAAGCAGAAGCAGAGAGGGAAGAATACAATATTTTAAGTAAAACAATTTCTGAAAGCATTGGAATATGAACCTGTTTTTTATATGATTGGTAACCAAGAAGAGTTGCCAATTATGTATTTATTTCATTTTTCTTCTGCCGTGTAAAGGGCTAAGAAGAGACTGGAAAAAGAGAGTGTGTATGGGAACGTCATCACCACGTCGTTCTGCCGCATCAATCGATCTGGCTATGGTAGTCCGAGGTATGGAAGGAACAATGTAAGACGAGACAGTGATAGTTATCATGATAAGAGCTGGAGAGATAACCAGGAAGAAGTCTCTAGTCATGGTGAGCAATCCTCTACTGTTTGGCTCTTGGATATGGTTCCATGACATTTGCTCTGGCGACAATTGATCCGATGAAAAATCTGCACATTAAGCAAGACATAAAATCTAACATAAATAAAAATAAACCCGAATCCTTATCTTCACATCATTCTGAAGCAAAAACTCTATTGCAATCCTAACTCTAACCCTATGCCCTCAGAGATATTAAGACCGGAGCAAATGTCGCACGAGCAAATGTCGTGTCACCCTTGGATATACATGGACAACTTTTTTTTGTAAAATGAGAAGAAAGTGACAGCATTTTGAAGGTTTTGTATGGTTGTAGGAAAGGCTTTTATGGTAGTATGGGTTGTCTGCAAAAAAGTGACTTAGTGTTACATTGCCATTAGTTCTGTTTGTTTTTTTAATTAGATGAAATTTCATCTTTTGTAAATATATTCTATATTCTTTTAAAAAAAACACCTGAAATATTTGAAATTTAGATTACGCATTCAATATAATTGAACACTTATGCGCATCACTGTTTTATTAAACATCAGACTTCTGCAACCATATTTTAAATTTGATTTTTCTTCACTGTCAATACTTCTTTTATTGTTTGTCTGCAGTCTCAACATGGAAAAGCAGTCTTAACTTTATTTTGTGTGTTCAGATGTAGCAAAGAGGATTACATACATGTATCAATAGGAAACTTAGAATGCAAGTTAAATAAATGACATGTGAAATACCTGTAAAATACTGAGAAATAAGTGGATGATTAGAAGAAAATATTCTTAAGTGTACTTCTTTTGAAATCTTGTTGTTTTGCTATAGATTCAAGTAGTAGTCAAGGAACCAATGAGAACCAGAAGGTGGAGCCAAACATTCCAAATATCAAGACATTCACAGGCCCCGCCCCCAAACCAATCCCCGTCTCAGTCGCCGAGCAAAGGGATTGCACAAGCCCTCTTGGTGCAGGAAAGACAGACATGAAAGTCAGCAGTGGTCTTGCAGCAGCATTCCGTCCTATCCAACCCACCTCAGCTCCACCACCTGCCCCACCCCGTCACACCCCGACTCCGCCCAATTGTGAAGGCATCAACTTGGTCATGGACGGAGCAGCAATGAGGCAGTACCCCACCCAAAGTCAGCAACGTCCTGACCCTTCAAACAAGGCATGGTCTGAATGGAAACCTCTCATCCCTACTCCGCCGCCTACCTTGGATCCTCCCGGTCCCTATGATGCCTTCCGACCGATCCCGTCGGTCCAGAGGATGGCAGGAGCACCTGGATCTCACTTACATCTCAGGAAAGATGGCACACCTGGTAACCCATACCTCAAGGGGTCTTATAGGTGAGTTGCTAATATCAACTATGAACTATTCATGCTTTTATACCGTCTAAGAATTGATTACCAATTCATTTCTCTGTAGTATCAGTACTGCCCATTATCATTGAACATCTTGTCAGCTATGACTACAACAAAAAAGAATGAAATAATAAAACTTATTAATGAACATGACTGAATAAAAAGTGTTTGTAATATATCCTGTATTGTTTATTGCTCAGAGTCCGATGTCTGATGATATGGTATTCCTGATATATACTTTGCTTTTTTTTTAAATCTCTCTTCCTCTTATTCTTTTTCTACATCATTTCTATTTCACTGTTCTTCCTTTTTCCTTTCCATCTCATCTCACTCTGTCTCCCATTTTCTCTCTCACTACGACAGAGCCCCATCCCCCTTGATGGTTACCAGTAAGCTAAAGCCAAGCTGGCAGCAGCAACAGCAGCTTCAGGGAGGGGGATCCATGGGGTCAGTGCCAGGGTTCAAACCCTGGACACCCATGCCAGGCATCGATCTCCTCATCACCAATCTGGATTGTCAGATCACCCGTAAAGAGCTAAAGCGCCATCTAGTGGCAGCCATCAGTGAGCATTGCAAGGTAATTACGATTGATGGACCTAAATTCCCCATGGGTGGATGCTAAAGAAAAGTTCCCAGCGAATATTTGTCTGTAAAGGCCACTGTTTGTGGGAAATTACCTGATATGCAATTCTTTTTATTTGGATCATCTGTTTATCCTGTTTCCTACTGAAAATGTATGATTGTCGCTGGGTTTTGTTTTGGTCTTTCTATATGGATTTATGACTGTAATTTGCACTTGAACACAATGATTGTTTCATCTTCCATGTGTACACAAGTGTAGGACCACATTTTTCCAAATAGAATTAAAGCATCAAGACTCTGTACATTTGAGATAGCGAAAAAAAGACTCCATTTATAATGGGCATTGAAACAAATGAAAATGAAGTTCTATAAAGTTATTTTATAAGTTTGTGTAAATATACATTGACTCAAGATTCTTTATTCACAAATCCTGTCTTTAATTGATAGTCCATTTATTTCTGCGAAGGTCCTTCATGTGTTCCTGGCAGCGCCTGCTCAAGGTTATTTCCAGGCTGTGGTTAGGGTACCGTGTATGGGTGATGCCATTGGAGTCCTCGCCAATGTCAACCGTCGTCAGATTGGTTCTAGATTGGTCCATATCTCTATCATGCCTCCTGGTGATTCTAACGCTGATAGACTCAGGTAAGTGTCAATGTCATCATCAATCTCTCTCCCAATGTAACTGCTTGTCTAAGAGATGACCCAACATTATTTTTTACTACTGACAATGGCTCTTGCTTCCGTTTCCCAGAACAAAGTTACTAAGATGTTTTCTTTTTTATTTGGTAGTTTGAACTATGATATATGCAGATTTCAGTTCGAGAAAGCATCCTCTAATGAATACACACATTTATCACACAGTTTTAAGTTCACATTTGTTACTGAGCTTACAGCATAATGGATCCACTGTATTGAATTAATAAGTCTACTTTTCATGTATATTACTTGACATCAACCGTTTGTTTATTAATGCAGTAACATTGTAATTAGCTAAAGAAGTCTGTAACTCTTCACATGCCAGAGTTGCCAATTTGCGCTAAGTAATACACAAATGCCTTATTAGAGCTGTAATTTGTATGGCAGGTTAAGAGATAAGAGACCAATTTATACTTGTCTCATTTATGCATACCGTATATGGTTTATAATGACCTCATATATTTGAGTACAAGGTCAAATGAAATTTGTTTTAAAATTTTTTTCAGGATGATGATTATTCAGATGCTACAAGAGATTCCAGGAATGAGCATGCCACTCTACAAGCTCAGGCAGGCCTTTGAAAACAAGTAAGTCTTTCACTTTGTGCATTCAAGAAAACTAAATATTGTGAAGTCATATTTTGGCCTGCACCCACCAATATCTTATCAAGCAATATGCAGTCATCTTTTTTGTATGTGTACTGCAAACTCTGACTTCTTATGCTATTAGAATAGTTGAGACTGGTTTGGGTTTAAAAAAATAATTCTTTCTCGTATTTTTAGAAGTTTCCTAGCACTTACAGAATAGTGTCCTGAGCTGGAAAAAAAAACGTAATTGGATGAATTCAGACAAACCAAGCAATGAAAATCACTGAAAAGTATCTTCTTGAAATGTTGCCATTGTCACTTTGAGGTATTATCAATGTGAGAACATTTTCAAATGGAGTGAAAAAAAAAATAATTAATATAGGAGTTTCTGGGTTTTTTTTTTTGCTCTTTCAGGTACCAGCAGCAGCTCCATGTTAGCGACCTGTATCAAATTCCTGACACGGTCACTATGCAGGAGACTCATGGCGGTAAGCTGGTCTGCCTGACAGCACTCAGTGCATCTAACTCACCAGTACCAGGCAGCTATAACTCTCCCATCGGCTGGCAGTCACCATCCATCCCTTTCATACCACAGAGGTGAGTGAGAAGCAGGATGGGAATGATGATGATGGTGGTGGTGTTGATGGTGGTGGTGGTGATGGTTGTGGTGGTGATGGTGGTGTTGATGATGATGATGGTGATGGTGATGGTGATGGTGATGACAGTGGTTATGAAAATCAAGGTGGTGGTGGTGGTGATGATGATGGTGATGATGGTGGTGGTGATGGTTATGGTGGTGGTGGTGGTGATGATGATGGTGGTGGTGGTGATGATGATGATGATGATGGTGGTGGTGGTAGTGGTGGTGATGGTTATGGTGGTGATGGTTGTGGTGGTGGTGGTGGTGGTGGTGATGATGATGTTGGTGGTGGTGGTGGTGGTGATGATGACGACGACGATGATGGTGATGATAAGTTGCAGAAGTAGTAGTAGAAGCAGCAGTAGCAGCATGATTGTGATGATGATGAAGAAGAAGGTGGAGGTTGGGTGGTGGTGGTGATGATGATGTTGCTGACAATGATGATCACAATGACGGTGATGGGGCAGGAGGGCAAGATATAGGATAATTTTATATGTGAATAATGATCTTAATATTGTTTCCTTTATTCATGATTACTAGAGATAAGGATAATAACCAAGTAAAATACCTCTCAAACTTTCTTAAAGTCCTCCCCAAAATAATCAACTTAGTTTTGTACCATTAAAAATGTAGAACACATAGTAACTTCCATTAATGTTCATGTTACAGAGAGCCGAGTCCCGAGCCATCAGAACGTTTCTGCAGCCAGCATGACCCAGAAGGTCAGAGCCAATATAGATTGCTTGATACTGATCTCTGTGTGATGGTAGCCTATCAGACGTTTACTGCTCAGGTCACGACACTGCTAAACATACACCATGGTTCACTTTCTCTCCTTAGGTAAGCTAAAACAGCTGGTTAAAATAGAAATTATCCCTGCAGAGTAATTTTCAAATGATACTGATAAATACAAAAGGAGGTGCATAGAAACTGATTCTAGGTTTCATACCTTCTAAAATGATACGCAAGATTTTTAAACTTGTAGCTAATCTTGTTTTATAAGGATAAACATCTTGAATTATATCCCAAAGAATTTAAAACTCTTGTTATTCAGTTGTTATTTTATATCTGAACTGTTTGGCATTGCTTGTGATATTTTTTTTAGTCATATGGACAACCCCCCCCCCCCTTAAAAAAACAAGAAACATAAAATGTTGGCAGAATTAGGTTTGTTGTATTAGGGCCTTAGGTGGAAATGATGACTGCTATGTAAATGCTGTCTATTCTTGATATAAGTAATATATAAATTTTCTTTTACCTCCACATGATAGCTTCCCACTGTGCTACAAGGCAGAGTTCAATGACCTCGATGAGGATTTTGAGAAGGGGATTCCCCTAGAGCACCTGTTGAATTCAGTCCCCGGTGTCAGGGTGGCATTCTGTAGGGAGGGATTCAAGGTGATCTGCTGGAGCCAACAGAAAGAGGACATCATCCCTGATGGTAAGTATATCATTACTTGGGGTTAATCCTGAGTGAGGTATGCAAAAGTATTGGTAGTGGTGGAAGCAAACCATATAAGTAAGATATGAAAATATGTGAGATATAAAAAACAAACAAACCAAACTGAAAGTAATTCTTTCAAGAGGTTGTAAAACTTGCTCACTAATCTAAAAGTATACATTAGTTAATACCAATTGGGTAAAGCTAACAAGTAAACTTTGGGGGGCATTTATGTAAAACCCACCCCCATCCCCTTCAAAGGTGAGCCATACCCTCTTTCTCCTGGCACGGTCCCATGAAGGAAGTAGTATAGCTCCTCAAGCTTTCCACTATGTGTACTTTCAATTCTTGTTTTTAAGATGGACAGCAGATTCCCCCTTTCTACTTGAGCATAATACCCCCCTTATTCCCTGGCCCCGTTCCAGTTCACACCAAGTTTATCAAGCTCTTGTAAAAAGTATTGACTCCCATCATAAAACAAAATCAATTTTTTCCTCGAGGGGGTAACCGATTTTCTTCTCTGCTAGGTGGACCACATCCTTTCTACCGTATCTGTGTTCTATTTCATCAGGATATCCATGTATTTAGATTCATCCACTAAGTACTGCTCCTGTCCACACAACAAACTGCTATGTCCTACCCTTGTTTTTGCAGATGGCCAACAGATTTTCCCGTCTGTGTTCGGGCGGACCACGCCCCTCCTTCCACCGGCCTTGTTCCAGTTTAGCAAGGAGGTGGTGGAGCTCCTAAAGCATTCAACCAAGTGTCGTCTCCCGTTCACTCGCTTTGTACCAGCGTACCATCATCACTTTGGAAGGCAGGTTCGGGTGGCAGACTACGGCTATCTCAAGCTCATTGAGCTCTTTGAGGCAATCTCACATGTCCTGGAGGTAGGAATTCCAATGAATTAACAATCGATGATAATAATGATTGTAAACTCTGTGAATGAAAACATGAATTGAAGGAACCTGCTGGAATAGCTAGATATATGGTAAAGTGTGTAATTCCTTTAACTGTTACTTCTCCGTAATTCTTTTGTAACTTTGTAATTCACTGTCCAACTGCTCAATTAACTACTCATAATCATTGCTCAAGAGAAAAATACTTTGGTAAGTTGAGGGAGAGAGGGAGAATACAATCAGACTGTTATAAGATTATGCATTTTTCCCCCATTGTTACTATCTTGATGTTGATACTGCTTCCCAAAGACACATTCCTAGCAGAGAAGTGTTCGAATAGCAACTCATCTTTCACCAGAAATGGATTCAAACTTTAAGTAGATATAAAAGGGAATGCAATTATTGCCAATTTTAGGAGTGAAAGCGAGTGTTTTTTTTTAAAACAATTATTTTTACAAACCGCGTATGTATGCCTATGAGTTCATATGTTTTTCTTTGCCTTGATTTATCATATAATCACATACCACACTATGTCCATTCACATTGATTTATTTCATCTCTTGTTTCAGATCCTTGGTGCTACTGAGAACAAGACCCTGACCTTGACCCACCGTGCTCAGGTCAAGAGGTTTGGACAAGATCTTCTCAAAGTCCTCAAGTCACAAGCCAGTAAAAAGGTAGAACAAAGTCTCTACGCCCCTTCCCCAATTTTATTGGAGATGCTGATTGTTCATTTTGTAGTATATTGTACTTTGAGGGGGGGGGGGGGTCAGCTACTACTGCAGGTTTAATGGAAAATGTTGTTTTGTCCAACTTGTATGGCAGTCATTGTATTAGTAGAAGTATACATGTCTACTATTTCAAGTTAGAAATACTGTGTTAAGAATGCTGTGCCTTTCTAGCCATCATACTTCTTCAGTACTTTTGGTATCCCTACCTAATTGCTTGGTAATTTTTTTTTTTTTTTGGGGGGGGGAGGAAACCACATTTGCATTAGCATTTATCTAGTTTATTCAAAGGTATCTTACAATTTGAAATTTCTAGCCAGTATACAAATAGCGAATAGGCATGAGTGCGATGGTGCGAGATTTTACATGAGGTGAAAGAAAGATGCTCTATTTAACAAGGCGTTAGCCGAGTTGAATAGAGCTTCTCCTTCTTTCACCGAATGCAAAATCTCGCACCATTGCACAAATAAGAATATTCGCTATTTGTGTTGTAAAACGCCTCGGAATTTAGCGAAAATATGAAAAAAACAAAGAGTTTTTCCCTGTAGTAATCTATGAAAAGGGGAGCAAAAATATTGAAAGCGAAAAGCAAAATCCCACAAGTGCACATGACCTTGGGCAGCATTGCGCATTTAGCCAGCTCAATGAATTAAATCATATTGTGACGTCACCTCCTAAAGACGTGCAATGGTACATTTTGGATGGTACGTCTTGTGTGCAACGGTACCAATGTTTGACATTCAGCCTCCCATTTGCTCGCGTACAACAAGCTAATTAGGCGTTGTACAATGTTAAATATGAGTACTCACCAGTGCTTTCTGCCTTTAATCATTGTCCTTTTTCAGGTGACTATTTGTGACTTTGCTCCTGTGTTCCAGAGGTGTCTAGGTCGTCCATGGGATACAGCCGATTACGGTGTCTGCGATATCCAGGATTTACTCTTTGACCTCCCAGAGAACTGGGTTACTGTGAGTATATCTACTATGGTAATATTAGGACATATATTAATTCTAGTCTCAGTTTTTGGAAATGTATTCCACTCATGATTGAAAGTGGAGGTGTGCTGGCTTCTTATAGTATGTACTGGATGCTTTTAGGACCACAAAAGCAGATGTATCATGTATAATTATAAGCTGTGATCTCATCTTATTCATGATTGAAGAAATGCCATGAATATTCTGATTCCTCCTATGATTTTGAAATATTAGTCAATTTTGAAAGAGATTAGTGGGTTTCTACTATTTTCACCTTTTCCAGTAAAATGTTCAAAACAGACTAATATTTCATGATTGAAGTCATAATCTAAACTCTTTCCAAATTTCAAGTGTGAGTTTGTTTTTTTAAATCTTTGCATTAGATTGACTGGGATGGTGATAACACAGTGATATCAATCCCAAAGAGAGGTAAGTTGGGCTTTTGTCTCCTTCGAATACATATGCAGGTGTATTGATCGTAAAAGGATAAGTAAGAAATTAACCAAGAAATTGTAAATTAAACATAAAAAACAGAACATAAGGAACATTATACATTGACTCAAAGCCTCTTAGCACTTCACATGTGTATATATTATCCTAGTTATAAAATTAATGCATTTTCCCTACGAAGCCGAGCTCGAGCTATAGCCGGGGTAATGATAATACTGCACTTCAGAATAGATCATTTCTAGATAGATGGTGGTCTGTATATGCCTATTAGTAGTTGTAGTATTATCTCATCTGTCAACTTGAACAGTAACCTTTAATATCTGTATATAGTGTTATTGGATCAATGCAGTTTACCCAGGATGCTTCAATATGAAGTAGTATGTAAACATGAATAATAATTCACCTTATATGAAGTAGACATTGGAGTGTTGATAATATATCAAATTCCGTTTAATCTCTCTTTCCAGAGCAAACAGAGGAGGAGTGTATACGGACAAAGAAGTTCACAAGGGAGATCGTTGACCTCCTTAGTCGTCAACATAGATCTCGTATCACATTCTCCAAGTTCATCCCTGCCTACCATCATCATTTTGGCAGGCAATGTCGAGTTGGGGAGTATGGATTTAATAAGTTGGCTGAACTGTTGGGGGCACTGCCAGAGGTTGTGCAGGTGAGCTATTTGAGCCGTAGTTTGACGGAAGCTGACGTCCAGGGCCAGGCATTTTTAGATTGGTTATTTTCATTGAAAGATCTGTCAATTGGTATTTGTATGAGATCTATCCTGCTTTCATTTTCCACAGTTTCTCTTCTTTTTTATTACTATCACAAGATTCAAATGTTCCTTTAATTGGGTGATTTGTGAGGTTTCTTATTTCAGTAGGTGAATATAGTTTGTATGAAACACTAAACTCGTACTGATTTTTAATCAAGTGATCTTTAAGTGCAGCATATTCCGTTCTAAAATTGAAAAGTATTATTTAAAAGTCTTTGCTGCATAAACTTTCCAATTTAGTATACCCCACATTAATCATCATGAGTGGTAGAGCACCTGTCTACAACGGGGGGGGGGGGGGGGGTTCCAATCATACCAGAGATATTGAAAATGGGACCATGTACCTTTCTTGTCGTGCAGTCTGCATGTTAGAAGGGACGTGTCATAACAACATTTCAGTTATTGCAGGGTTTGCTGGAAAATCTGACATGTGTTGGCTGATAATGGTATCCCAGGTAAATAAAAGTTCTCATTATATTGTACTTCTCTTTTGTTATCTCTACAGATTGAGGAGTTTGGTGACGAGCGCAGTGTCCAGCTGACCGAGCCTGAACGCCTTGCAGTCATGGCACGTCGTATCTGTCAGCTCGTACCTAGGAATCGTCAGCATTCCCTAGCCCTCCATGCCTTGCTACCTGCATACTGTAAGGTCTTTGGCCATCCTGTATGTCTTGAGGACTATGGTGTCCATGATCTAGAATCATTGGTCCGCAGGTTCATTCACATTGTGGAGGTACTCTCTCATTTTTAATGCATTGTAAAAGGAACAGTTAAGGAAACGTCTTATTGAAGGACATGGTTCTGTTGTGGGATTTGAACTCAGTATCTTGTGATTTGTAGTAATGATGCTACAGCTTTAGAAATTATCCACTTGTTCTTTAGTGTAGCATAGTGAAACCTGGGGGGTGTTTCACAAAGATTTAATGTAAGTATGACTTGGAGTCACACTTAAATGTCGACGCATATAAGATATGCAACACCCAATCTTATTGATCTATGCGCAGTAGTGCGTGTCCTCTTGGCACGATCTGACCAATGCGGTTATGCCTTTTATAAGGCAGCCAACTAGGCATTTAAGTGCTACTCTGAGTCGTATTTAAATCTTTGTGAAACACCCCCCAGTATATAAAGACCACTCAGAAAGAACATAGTAAATCACATTAATGATGAATTGAATTCAAGGGAACCAAACTTGTAATTTCTATATACATGTGATCCTTCTATATAAATAGTTGCTAAAGCAAGTTAGACCGTATTAAGGCGACCGCACACCTTACGATTGGTCTGCGACTCAATTTTGGAATAAAACGTAGTAGAATTTGATGTTAGTATTGAGACTTGGAATATCTTACTGTGTAATGTTCGAAATCAGTGTACGAATACCTATGTTCAAATCTGTGACTATGCTATCATCCTTAGAATAAAAGCAAATTTAATATCTAGTCGTAATGACGTCATAGCTGTCGTACGATTGGCTACGATTTGAAACTAATTTGGCCTTTACTCCAAAATAAAGGCTTGCAATCTTTCAAAATGGTTTTATTAGTATTCTTTCAATTAATTTTAACCTCAAATGAAATGATATGTTCCATTCACATTTTCAGAAAATGAGCAAAATGAGATTTTTGGAACAAAATCGGAACGCGAACAGTCGTAAGGTGTCCGTTGGCCTTTAGTATTGTAGCTATTTTATGTAAATTGATGTTTTCTTGGCCTGTTTAAGCAATTATACAGGTAGTTGCTAAAGCGAGTTTGACTGAATTGATATAGTAGCCAGTTTATGAAACTTGATATTCTCTTGTCATCTAATTCTAAATTCTTCAACCTCACTCTTCCATCCTCATTGGTTCAGATCGTCACCGAAGATGATGACAAGCGCCTGCGATCGGTAGAGCGTCAGCACCTGAGTGACCTGACCCAACGGATCCTGGTGGTCCTCCTGGAGGAGCCTCATGGGAGTGCATCGGTGGAGAAGGTTGCAGAGCTTCACAAGAAGCTGTGGGGAGAGGAGCTGATTGCGACCGAGTATGGGTACAGCAGTGTGACTTTCCTGCTCAAAGCTGTACATCATGTGGTTATGGTAAGAGATAGGAGTGCACTAATTCTCTGATGGAATAGTATTAATTTATTACCGATATACCATGTGCATGTATGTGATTCCATGCAATACCAAATATTTCATCACATTTTGACATTACCAATCGAGTATATGAATATAAGAAAGATCAAAGTCCATGGTAGTTCGTCATCAAGAAAAACTTTATGATATTTGTGCTTGTCCTATGGGGAAGTGTTTATTTTGGGCCCTTGTTTTAGAGATCCCAGGATTGCTCAAGCAAGAATGGCTCATGTAGCAATCAACAATTTCCCTTGTTGAATTCAGTTTGGACAACAGATGGACTCTGGTTGTTCTGATATTCATCCTCAATTTCATCTTGTGCTTGTTCTCAGGTGAAGGATGAATGGTCCGATGACCCCTACGCCGAGCTGACCCCTACCTATCAGTTTGCCCGTAGCGCCCGAGAGGTCCTACTCTCCGTCCCCAACCTGACATTGACCCTCCAAGCCTTCATGTCTCGCTATCACACCATCCATCACTGTGAGCTCCAACCCCATGACTTTGGCCAGACTACTGTCTCCTCTCTCATCTCCTCTGTACCTAGGGTGCTGACTCTGGTTGGGCGTGGTGCTAAGAGGGCTATTACCCTCAACCCTTTCTGTGTTGGTGAGTTCATACCACTTTCATAATGTGAATCCTCTCCAATGGCTTCTCTTTCATCTCATCTGTACAAAGGATTATGTTGCAACTCCTGGCAATGATCTTAGGAGCATTCCATTAATCAGATAGTCAGTGATATTCACTCACTTTTTAAAAGTACTAAAATCATTGTTTCTGATTGGCACAGAGCAAATTAGTCAGTGAAAATTACTAACGTTTTGCTTCATGAAATATTTTCCAGGATTCCAGCTGGCATTGCAAGAAACTTGCATTAGTTCACATGTCAATTGTAGGTTCCAAAATGGATCATGTGCCTTGCAAATAATTTGTTTGGTAAAGTCAACATCGATCTCTCATTTTTGCATCTGCAAGCTGCAATTGATGTGTGCAATTGAAATGCAAATAGCTTCCTCTTTATTTTTAGTTTGTCAATTTGAAATAATCTAATATTACCATATTTGCAAACATTAAAATTGCTACTTTTGTTTTCATTCTCAGCGTCCAATAACATGCAAGGTTACCCAGATCACTCTTTTACATCGGACCACAATAAAACATCACCCAGTGATTGTACAGGTGAGTTCTTATTCAATCAAAATCCTATAGGCTATATTGATAAGTAATAATAATAATAGCTGGATTTATAAAGCGCTTTTTGCCTGAGGATACAAAGCGCTGCTATCATTACCCCGGCTTTAGCTTGAGCTACCATCACCGGCGCTCAGTGCATGCAAGGAACTACTCCTGCCGGGTACCCATTTACCTCACCTGGGTCGAGTGCAGCAACAGTGTGGATGAATTTCTTGCTGAAGGAAAACACGCCATGGCTAGGATTCGAACCCACGAATCTCTGTTTCAATGGCGAGAGTCAGAACCACTAGACCACGCACCATAGTATCATGCTATCTAGTATTGTTGTTTCTCTGTTAATTTTTGAATAGGTTGAAATCCCATTTGGGCTGCACAATATTGCATATTTTAGTATTCAATTATTTACCAGCTATAAAAGCTACAACATTTCAAACTTCTGATATGCAGTCCTACATATATGTAGATGTGTCTGATGATATTTATGTGCAGCCGTTGTGATGAAATGGCTGATGTGTTTTCAGGCTTTATGACTGAAAGAAATTTGAAGCAAAGATCATGAAAATGTTTTATACAAAGTGTAGTGTTATTCAGAACACAATACAAGAGAATATTTGTTATTCATAGCACACAATCAATGAATTCGAATGAAATGATGCAAAAATGTGTTTACATTGGCCACATTTCAATTGAAACATATTTCATTTATTTCCCATGTGAATTTGCCTTTATCTTGATTTGCTGTTATAACTAGAATTGTTCCTTCAATATCAAAGAAATATAAAAGGTTAGTACTAATGTATTTCTTGCATCATATTATTCAATTTCAGCACCAAGTTCAACAACGAGTGAAAAGGAAAGTGGAAAGACATCCTCAAGTAATTCTACCTCAGGTGAGCAGATTTCTCTTCCTTTTCGATTATTTCTTTTTGATTATTCACTCTTTAAAATTGTCTTCATTGGATACCTGCACTTATGCATGAATTCTAGTATACAATTAGAAATGGGTGGACGCCTTATCACTCTCAACCTGTCATTTATAAGACATAGTTAAGATCGATTTGAATTGGTTGCAATGCAAATAAGATGGAGCCGCCTTCTCCTATACCACAGAGTCTGATGGAGCCAAGGGATCCAGCCCTCCTGCCGAGTCTGCTCCATGTGATCTCCTATCTGGTGGAGCAGTGGCTCCTGCTGACCAAGCTCCTTACCTGGAGCCCACCCTCGCTGAGGCTCCTCTTCCTCTGCCAGCTCCCAAGGATCTCATCAGCTTCAACAGCCCAAAGTTTTCTCCATGTAAAGGTAAGGAGATTTTAATTTTGTCCCTGGCAGGTTGATATCTCCTTCCTTTATGCACTGTATCCGAAGGTGATAGGCAAGGCATTGAAAGTTTGCCCTACATTGATATTCCTAAACATAGTTTGCTTTCCAGATCTGACTTTGAAAACTTTGCAAATTGATTTTGCCGGAATCTCCACTTCAACTGATATTTATTTATTATTATGGTAGTAATGAAATCAGTGCAAACATGAAATTGAACCATTTGTGAATTTATTTCGCAACCTAGTCAAAATGATTTAAATGCCTCTATACGGAAATTATGGTTGTGCAATGAAGCGGATTTTAACATTCAAGTCGATGCATTTTTGAAGTTGGAGAATGTTTATCGATGGGTTTTGGGGTTTCTGGATGAATAATGTGCATCTCCTTGTAGGAGTTGAATATTTCACAAATAATTGTGAAGACTACTCATATCTCTCTCTGTAGATGTCCAGAGTGCATCCGGTGACCAAGAGAAGATAGAACACATCGATCTGATGAGCCTTATTCATCTTCTTCCAAACCAAACCCGCTTCAGCGTAAGCCAGCTACCTCCAGACCTCTGCGCCCCTCTACCGGGCCACGCCCTTCAGTCGGGACCAGCCTCCGTACCCCACTCGGCCTCCACTTCCTTCTGCGTGGATCAGGGTGGGGATGACGGCGAGGTACCCCACCATCTTCAGCGCCAGGCGTGCTCTCTGCCGTCGTCTGCTGCTTCGTCACCGAGGCGTGACATCTTGAGAGGACGTACCCGCTTCCGCCTTGCTGCAAACTTCTCATTGGGTTTCCATGAGGATCCATAAAGCATCAGAGCTTCTGTTTCATGTAACATACATATGTATGAAGCAATACCGAATTGTTAATGGAAATGAATGATAATTGTCTCAATACATGTTTTATATTAATTTTTTGACTCAGTGACCCTCCAGTATTCAGTATTATTAGGACTGTGGTTTGTTATATTGGCATCAAGGTTTGATGTCACAGTTCAGATGCAATGACTCTTTAGGTGTTGTTTCACAACCCTCCCAAGGTCATATTTGCTGTCATTCAACTTTAAATGCCTGTTATCTATACTAATGACAGCATTGAATGGAGTGTTTGTAATCTTGTCCTTGTGACGGTTATGTGACTCCTTTGCCATATTGTACATAGATGTGTAAGTGATATTTTTATTATGTGTACAGTCAGTTGTAATATTGTTGATATTCATTTTACTGCAGTACTTCCAACTCAGGTGCAACATGTGACAAAACCTTGTGACTATCATAATGGATATGTTTTTTTTCTTCAGTTTTTGTTTGTTGTAGCAGGACTACCATTCATGATTTTGGTAAGCAATAATGGTAGCTATGCTTATTCCATGAAATAAATTTTTCAGTGGCATACTGAAGATTGTAGGAAAGCATGTTGACAACTTATTGATTTCTTCTGTTTCTCAGAGCTCAATGAATTTTTATTTGCTGACAAATTGTGATCAATTCATTTCAAGGGCTTGCAATGTGGGATAATGGTTCAATGCTGAGTTTTATTTTTCGCAATCAAAATATGTTCATTGGTGTGTTTAATGAAGAAAATATACTTCCTGTTACAAGATTGTTATCCTTGCTTTTTTTCATTCTTGAATTTTTGCAGCAATAGTCTTGTCAGTTAATTTTTTTTTAATGGATTTACAATGTGTCTCAAAGAAATGCGTGAAAATGTGATTTAATTGTGAGCATTGTAAAGGACAATCATTAGAAGTGTAAAAGGAAAATCTCAGATTTATTAAAGGCAATTTCTTTGAATAGTGTTCATATCCGTGATTCAAACTTGCCCCCTGTGGAATAGTGGTTTGAAGTAAAATCAAAAGAATCAATACTTAGGAAAAAGTTCTAAAACTTGGTTAGGGAGAATGATATATGTTCTGCACCAATATATATGTTTTAGTTAACGACTCTAGATAAAGAAATATTGATGCGGAAGTGAAGCTTATTAATTTGAGCTATTGATTTCAATGTAAATGTAGTGATAATATATTTCGAGAATTTGATGCATTCCTTTGTTATGTTTTACATACTTGTCACTGCCATGGATTTGTATGTTTGTTTTTTCTTTACATTCATATAAGATGTGTGAAGCTTTGTTTGCACAAAGGCATGTTAAATCTTTGACGTAAAATTGAAATCAATTGTGTGTAAACAGAGATGTTACTGATATGTTAAAAAAATATATTCTGTAAAGAAAGACTTCCAAATACATAAGCATGTCTATATAGTGAATACAGGTGCCCATTGTGAATGCAAGTTTGTTTGTCGATGCTAGTATTTTTCAGGTAGGGTACATATTGAAATGTTTATGTTTTGAGTAAACAAGGAAGAATTGTGCCATATTTGTAGCAACAACAAAAACTTGCTAAAAGGGCATTTTTTTATTTCCATCACCTTTTTTTTCTCATTTATATTAATAAGAAAATAGTTGCAGGTTGTATATATTAGTAGAATTATTAAGGAGAAATGATACACTGTGTGCGATATGATAAAATATTTGTATTCATGAAAACATTTTAATTAGAGGTTAAAAATGTTGGTTCAAAGATTATTTTTGTACAAGGTGAGAGGAAATCATCGAAAGGTTTAATATAAGTATAATATTTGTTAAGACTAACAAATAGCCATTGGAATCGGACAAATTGGACACTGTTACACTAATAGAATGAGAATATTGAGTGAGAGATGATGGAGAAGATATGTTGCAAAGATGGTATTTGCAAAAATATCTAAAGGAAAGTTTGCAGCTAAACTTGATGAGCTTGACAAGGAATTTGTCATAATTTGTATGTGCTTCTTATATACTTATTTTTACATCTTATTTACTTGTACTTTGCCATCGAGGTGAAGTAACATATGAAGCAACATTTCTGAGTTTGTTTCATTTTTGTAGAAGTCAATGAAGCACTGTGCTTCATGTGAAGAAAAAAAATTGTGGGGAAATGATTCATGACAAAAATGTACTTATGCATGTTTGTTTGTTCAACTTTTGAAATTTAAAAAAAAAATCAATTTTTGAAAGCAAATTAGAAACTTCAATAGTCAAAACTGTATAATAGTTGCATTATGATGAATTATAAAACTGGATTTGCTGTTTGCATTTATTCTAGTATTTTTAATAATCAACTTAGATAAATTTCTGTTTTTCAGATGCAACTCTTGCGAATTTTGTCATTAAAAAAAGATAGCTTACGCAAGATCATTACATACTTAAAAACAGTATGAAATGGTAACAAATATTTTCACTCTTTAGGGAGCATATTCTATTTGAATTTAACAGCAAATCATTAAGTATGGGATTCATTTGTATATTTGATTACAATATGAAGTACTTCCAAAGAAGAACAATAATCTTCTGTAGTGTAGTACCGGTAAGTAACACAATTTGTATACTGCCTCATTTTTATTGCATGATTAAGTAAGGAGAATGAATAATTATATGGAGTAGAATAGCAATATGATATTTGCTGGATTTATTTGTGATAAAGAAAAAAATCTGTTTTAAAATACATTTTAGATATAGTTTGTCCTTGCAAGTTGTAAAGCAACTTCCTTAATTTTGAGGACAATTTGTCTGTTTACTGAAAAAAGGGTTCATCAATAGATGATGTAAAACCTTTTTCTTGACTTGCAAGTAGCGGACAATTTCATATTTCATGTATATACACAGTTGAGGCCAAAAGTTTACATACACCCATGGAATTCAGTGAAATTTTTTGCTTGCCAAACATCGTAAAATATACTATATCTTCAGAAATGAAAATACTACCATGACAAGTTTGGTATGAAATGAAAGAGCGTATTAAGCTCTTTCACGTGATTGGGATGCCTTTGGGATTTAAGTATATTTCAGGTGGAATTTTCTTTGAAGAAAAATAGTAATGTTTCTGCCAAATGTATTCTATTATTATATTTTAAAACATAGTTTCTTAGAAATATATAAATGTCAAATTTATGATTTATATTACAGTTGCTACCATGATATGTCACCACTGAACTAAAAGCGTAATCTGAAATGTTTGTGTTGAGAAGTAACTAGCACAAATATGAAATGTTTTTGTCAAGTTTTTATGTTTGATTTGTCTGAAATATGAAGATTTTGGGGGGGGAAATGACACCTAAATATTTTTCAGCTCCTGATGACAAAGCAATGTAGTGAAGGGGCATGTCATACTCATTTGTTTGATATCAAATTTTATGATGTTTGGCAAGTGTCAGCTTTTCTTTGATTTTCCTTGGTGTATGTAAACTTTTGGCCTCAACAGTATATCTATACATGTAGCCATACATGTCTGTACTAGAAACAATCTTTCCATATACACTGTAAGGGCCACCTTAGTAACAAGAAAATGTTTCTAAAGGAACATTTATGAAACATATATGTAGTGACCACTTCTGCTGTTTATGTAGCAGATGGTCTTTGTCTACATATTTTGGCTGTATCATTCTTGTCAGAAGGTCACTATTCAGTGAATACAGAGTTCAGTTCAGATCCTTTTCCTCCTGAACAGAGCCTTGTTTCATTAAAGCTTATAAGTAACATACAAGCTACTCTTATGAGGTGCTGAAATTGATCTCTTAATTGTCAAAGTGCAGATTTGTACTATTATTGATGACAAGTCTATGAATAAGGTCTCTGTTACATATGGCATTAAACTTACAATTTATTATATACTTCCAGTAAATCGTAACTACCATAGGAACAGACTCAATAGCCCATCAAAAGGATATATTCCTTGGAAGTTACCAACAAAAGTAAAAAATAAATGGTAAATTGTTATACTGTTTGAACTAGATTTGTTTCATCACACTTGCTGTATTAACAGTCGCCATATTCCCCAAAGAGTGGTTTAGGCACTTATATGTCGTGTTGACAATAGTATGAACTTAAGAATTTGGAAATCAAAGGGAGTACTCGAGAATCAAGTTAAAATGCGGTTTGATCCTATCTCTTGCTCTCTGGTTTTTCTCTTTTTCTTTAATAGCACATTACTTTTCCTTTGCCCTTTTTTGCATTTTCAAGTCCCATTAGACATGTGTGATGGGAAAGATTTCTTTTTCTCTTTTCAGGAATTCTAGTGCTGAATAAGGACTTATCTGGAAATGTAAATGTATTGTCTCTCTTAATAGATGTGCTAGAATTTTGGTGTGAATTGCACAGATTAGATGTGATGATATTTGGTCATCTTCGTTATTGCCTTTCATTTATAAAATGGGCCTTGTATTCAAGGGCTCTTGAAAACTAGAAATATTTCCTCTTCAGGACCTGAGATTTCAGAACATGAATGATATGGTCTGCAGATGATAAACACAGTCGTAGCTGGTAAGAGGATACAGAGATAGAATGTTCTGTTGTATGTATTTGTAGGTACATGTATTGATAATGACTGTGCATGGATTTACATGGAGTTATTATTGGTCCATTGCATAGGTCGTAACAGCCTGCGTACAGATAACAGATGTCCTTCAGTTTATGGGCTAGCTCAGTGCAAGGCAAGTTATTACTCCATATATGGGTTCACTTGTAGACTGCAACCAAGGAGTCGATAGTCTTCTTCCAAGTATCTCTCCCATCGCTCTATTGCTCAAGGCACACCTCCATTTCCCCATGGCCAGTGGTGAATCGTTGCATGGACAGGATTCACAAGGGGCAGTCTTGGGCTGAGACTACAATAGTGTTGTAGCCAGCCAAGTAGCCTCCACTAGCCAGTCACTTGGATGGAAAGTGGTGTCAGGGAGCTATTGCAAAGGATGAGGGTACATTAAGAAGATGCTGGTGAAAAGCCTGGTTGGTCAGAAGTGAAATTCATGTATCTTGTCATATGGAAGTTCTGAGTATTAGAGGTACATATCTGTATTGAGGATGAATAACTTTTACATGGTTTCTATCACTGGAGGATATCGAAGAAGAAAAATTTGGTTTTCCCATTGAAATTAGTTTGTTTTATTACACTCTCAACATAGATTTTAATCATAATATGTGTATTGCATTAAGATTGTTTTATGAATAAAATAAAGATCATAAGTAATGGAATTAGATGAATGAGAAAAGTAATAAAAGACAAATGTTAGATGAAAGTGGATGAATGAGGAGTTTAAGGGATTGCTATTTTGAGCGTTCTCATTTGCCCTTCTCATACCAATTTTGAATTAGATGTTTGGTAATTTCATATTCATGGCATAGAATAAGAAATGCTCATTTACATTGCACTAAATTATGAGAATACTTTGTCTTGTGTAGATTCCTTGCTGATCCTTTTGCTCAGAAGAAAGTGTATTTTGTTTATTTTGAATGTCTATGATCATTCTACTCTTAATGGGAGGGATCCATTACCAGTGGCTGTGTACTATCACCTATGTTGATACGTTCATATATTTCTATTTGTGTCGAGCCAAAGAAAGCCCGTTAATTCATTGATTCATGTTGGTTTTTTTTTACTTTTGCAACTTGAACTATCATGAAAGTTATATAAAGTTTGTGCCATTGTTTTTTTTGTTTTTTTTCAAGGGGCATTTTGCCGTTTTTGTTTTCATTGAATACTTGTACTGAACATTGTTATATTTATACATGTACGTATCATACTTGTTATCCCTAACATTTCAACCATCACTCACTACTATTATCAGATAGTTCATAGTCTTGTGTACATGTACGTTTTAGAGAAGAAACATGATAAATATAGAGCTTAGAAGGAACATAGTTTTAAAAGAAAATAACTTGGCCAGATAAACCCTCTAGTCAGTCTGCCAAATGTCTTGTATTTGACATGTGTACATTTCATTGTTACAATATGTTTGTTTGGTCTTTTCAATCTTTTCTTATATCAATCTTATGAAGTGAAGAGATATGGGGCAAGGATTTTATTTTCCATTTATGTTGTATTTGTATTGTCTTTTTTTGTCTTCTATTTATTTTTTTGCCTTTTTGGATGGCATAGTATTAACAATTCCTTATAGCACTAAATGCATTGTAGAGAGTGGCACATCTCTATCCAGTTTATTAATTTTTGTGAAGCAGGGAAATATAATATTGCTTTATGAGGTCTGTTTCTGTTTATTTCAATCTTCTTATTTGATTGACCCAAAGCAATTTACAGGGACTCAGCAGCAATTTAAGAGAGCTTATTATTACATTTAGTGGAGCAAAGCTTATTTGTTTATTTTAGGGGCCGTCATAATGTATAAGTGTTATTCCTTCTATGAACAATATTGATTGTATTAGAAAAATGAAAGAACAAAAGAAGAATGAATGATTTATTTTCATAAGGATTTTTTTATTTTTTTGATATTTACTTTGTTTGTGAATTATCTTGAAAAGAAAAATGTCAATGAGACTTCTATATTTTGATCGGTTAATTTGGAGTTTAAGAAACAAATTGATTAAAACAAGTTCATATATTGTGATATCCAGTTTTTTTTTTTAAGAAAAAGAAAAAATTGTTTCTTTGATGTTATGTTGGTTTACAATGTTTTGTTTGTGAAAAATAATCTATAAAAGAAAAATAGTCACGCAGTTGTGAGGTTGTGTTTTTCTATGTATAATTTGGAATGGGAATTATTATTGTCCAAAGTTGACAATGGCAAATGACAACATTCTTGCATAGAATGCGCCTCGTTCTACACTTGATGTGTCAGCTTTTGAAAATGTGTGCTACATCCTAAAATATTGATGTCATGAAAATTTCATGCCCATCTTGGAGAAGTTACAAAACACATTCACATTCTTAATAATAAGAACAAATTTAGAGTAAATAATTATTAAAAAAACTGAAGGCCTAATATTAATGACAAACTTAGTTTGTTTTTCCTTGAGCTAAGCATCACACAATTTCCATTTTTAAAGGAATCAATTTTACATTTACTGCATCTTCTCTGATGAAAGCTCATATCTGGCTATAGGAATTGATCCGAAACTGATTTAATATCATTGATTTTACTGTAAAGTGATATCATATAGCTTATAATTCAAGGTGAATTTGTGTGTCTATAAAATCTCAATATCCAGTAGCCGATTTTTATCTGTTCTATGGGCTGATGTTTCTCTACATGCAGTCAGCAATTCATGCATTTTCTTTGGAAAGAAGAAGAACTCTTGTCAGTTTTACATGTCTCTGATCTGTTTCATATACAACTTTATATGAGGGAAACGCTTCACACTGTTGATTTTATTTTGTTATGCTCCTGACCTGTTGAAAATGAATACTCAAAAACCATTTTGTTGATGGTCTACCAAAACTTGGAAAAGAGTTTGAAGCCCTTTACAACTGAACCAAGTATCGCTGTGGATATTTTGATTGTTTTTTTTTTCTTTTCAGATCAAGAATGAGTCATTCATGTATTAAGTTCAAACAAAGATGTTCTGGTTAAATCAAGTACAGATGTGGACACCAAGTTTATTAAACTTGGACAGATTTGCATTTTTGCATAAGATTATCAAGAAGCTATCAGTATTGTTGTTTAAGCAGGAATACATTACAAATGTCAGTTGTCTTATTCCGCCGTGTTGACATTCCATTATTTTTTTTATGTTGAAGTAATAAATGATCTCAGTGACTATATAAATAACCAGTGTATTTAGTTATTTTTATTCAGTTTTGTGTTTATTACAGCCCTTATGTTACACGATACCTTTGGGTGACCATTTTGCCTGTCTTGATGCCCTCAAAACTCCCCTATTTGCTCACAGGCATTTTTTTTTCTTATTGCATTGCAAGAATTCAAATCAAGTACATGATTAATAGACTCCATAATTCAGATTTTCGAGCTTAATTGTATCATTAAATCAGATCTAGCTCCACCTCTTGGTAATTATTTTTCCCCCTAGACATAGGCCTTGTGAACACTTGTGTAATAGATTATTAAGTTATATACCCCAAAACTACATAGCATCATTTTTGGTGCTTGGGAAGAGGTTTTATACCTAACAGAAAAGAAGCAAATTATGGAGGAGCTGAATTCCTAACTTAAACAGACTATACACGATTCAATAATGATTTTTTTTTATGATACAATTTTCGGACCAAAGACAATATAGAAATAAATCTTAAAAGACAATCTGCTGATAAACCAAACTTTATAATAAAGGTTTAAGCCACCTTCAGATTTGTCAAAATAAAAACTTTGGAGTGTTTCGTAGTGTTCATAAGTAGCAATCAAATAGCCCCCACCTGTATATTAAAATCAAGCGATAAAGTAAATCTGCAAAGGTTGCCAACTGGTAGTGTCACCCACGGGTTGATGGTATTATGATGCACTTTAACCATGGGTTATTCTCACCTCTTTCAAGAATTACTTATAATTGATGTTAACACCTAGATTAAATTAACCCACACATGATTTAAACAGGCTAAAATCACTGTCTTCAAAAACTTCAGGCCACCATTTTCATTAAATCTTGTTACCTAAAGGATGCTGTGCATTATTGTTTAGAGAAGCCTCCATTGTAACATGTATTATTGACTTAGTCTTCCCCTCCCCCTTATTCTCTTGCCACTTCTTCCTCTCTCTCCCTCGATCCCCTTCTCCCCCCCCCCCCCCACCTCTCTTACCCATTCTCTCTTTTTCTCTCCCTCCTCTCTCTCTCTCCATCTCTCTTTTCTCTCCTCTCTCTTTCATCTTAACACTTAATCATACAACAATCACCATTATCTTAATAGATTATGGGGTCTCTTCTTTCATTTGATGCACGTTGTACGATGCTAACTTCAAACATGACCGAGTTCAAATGAGAAGAAAACTTACCAAAGAGGATGGCGGATGGTATCTTAATTTGAAGGAGAAAAAAAATCACATTCAAAAAGTGAATTTTCTGCCCTTTCATCCTAATCAGAAAAGTTGAGCAAGGAATGTCATAGCTGTTGCTTCAAACTAATACTTGAATTTCAATAATTTCATCAAATTAATGTTTTTGACATTGCCTACCATAGCAATAGCTTAGTTTTATTTTTTAATTTATGCATGGCTGATCATTAAAAAAATGTAAATCAAACAGGCATCCTGTGAAAATATACATATTCATAAAGCCAAGGAAATTCAAGCTTTATTTCAAGACAAGTGGAACGCCTCTGGCAGTCTCGCCTGCATTACGCGATTTAATATAGCAGCAGTGCTAACTTTGAAAACTACTATAAAATAATCATTCACAAAAACTCCATTCATATAATGACATAATACCACGTTCATTGACCATAAATGACATTTGAACGGTGACTTAAGACTTGTCAACTACATCCATGTCCACATTTCAATCACTCTATCTATAAACTTTCAAAGTTATGATGGCAATTCAACAATTACCCCAACATGGCCTAAGTTTATTGACCTTAACTGACCTTTGACCTTGGTTTTGTGACCTGAAACTCACAGGGGATGTTCAGTGATACTTGATTACTCTTATGTCCAAGTTTTATGAACTAAATCCGTAAACTTTCAGAGTTAGGATGGTAATTTAACAAATACCCCCAACACAGCCAAAGTTCATTGACCTTAAATGACCATTGACCATGGTCATGTGACCTGAAACTCGCACATGATGTTTGCTAATACTTGATTAACCTTATGTCCAAGTTTCATGAACTAGATCCATAAATTTTCTAAGTTATGATGTCATTTCAAAAACTTAACCTTCGGTTAAGATTTTGAAAATAATTCTCCCAACATGGTCAAAGTTCATTGACCCTAAATGACCTTTGACCTTGGTCATGTGACCTGAAACTCAGGCAGGATGTTTAGTAATACTTGATTAACCTTATGTCCAAGTTTCATGAACTAGGTCCATATACTTTCTAAGTTATGATGTCATTTCAAAAACTTAACCTTAGGTTAAGATTTGATGTTGACGCCGCCGCCGCCGTCGGAAAAGCGGCGCCTATAGTCTCGCTCTGCTATGCAGGCGAGACAAAAAAAACGAATTTACTCTAATTTTAGTATTTTATTCAAAAGAGAATTTTTTTTACCCTCCACCTACTTGGCCTTTAGCATGATGTGCATGTGTCAAACTGTCATATCACCTACTCCAAATATAAGAAGAGACTATAGTTTACAATTAATGTCATAATTGATTTTACCTTTGATTACTTTATGATAAAACATCAATAATTCCCAGTCGTGTTTTTTTTGGGGGGGAAACTATGCAGTATACTGGGATTTTTTAACTTCCCACAACTATTGTCTTTATGATACATTATGTAATCTCCCTCAACAAGTAAGCTCTATACAAAATGCAAAATATACATCAGTAAATCTCTTTGTTATCTCATTTTATTGCGAGTAACATCACTACCATTCAAAAGAATTCTTTCCTCAAATAATGGTTTCCTTTGTAAGATGCATAGCTCATTCACTGACCTCACATCAAACACTTTAAAAACATATACATATATCTATATACAGCAAGAATTATTATCAAATGACTTGATAAAATTTCCACATAATATTTAGAATGCATTATATGTACATTCAATACATTACCACATTGACTGAAGTTTTATTTCATGAACTAACATATGTGTTAATATGTGGATGTCTTGGGAACACTACTACTGGGTTAGCTCTATGCGCCCGTCAATTCCCTGTAGTGTTCAGAAATTCATTGTCTTTTCAAATAACATGGTAAATCTAACTTTTCTTTTGTACATTGAGCATAATATTCAATATAGTTACCCCATTTTCTTCCCCCATATTGTATTAAAACAAGCCCTCACAACCCCCATCCTTCATGACATGCAACAATATGCATTTGATTATAAATAACCTATCAATGACTCAAAATGCAGAAATTGTTAATGTGTGTATTGAATATCTGTTCTTTCAACAGTCATTTATTTCCCTGAATATGAAGGAGCAATGAATATCCTTGCACTCTTCAAAGGAAGCTGATTGGTGGTATGTAATGTAATGAACATTCTGGTGCACTCCAAGGGTCAAAGGTCACAACGCATTTTTTACAGATGTCATACTGAGGTTGGCTCGCCCGTCTTCCCTTCCACATATCTGATTGGTACTGCAAGGGGAAGAGAAGAAAAAGAAGAGGGGGAAAGGGGGAGAAAACTTCTCAATATATATGGAATATGATCCCAAAAAATATTGAATACCCTCATGGTTTAAATAACAACAAGTGGAATGCCTCTGGCCGTCTCACCTGCATCACGCGATTCAATATAGCAGCAGTGCTGATTTTGAAAACTACTATAACTCGCACAAGATGTTCAGTGATACTTGGTTACTCTTATTTCCACGTTTTATGAACTAGACCAATACACTTATAGAGATATGATGGCAATTCAACAAATACCCCCCAACGTGGCCAAAGTTCTTTGACCTTACATGACCTTTGACCTTGATCATGTGACCTGAAACTCGCACAGGATGTTCAGTGATACTTGATTACTATTATGTCCAAGTTTTATGAACTAGACCAACACACTTTCAAATTTATGGCTGTAATTCAACAAATACCCCAATTTGGCCAAAGTTCATTGACCCTAAATGACCTTTGACCTTGATCATGTGACCTGAAACTTGCACAGGATGTTCAGTAATACTTGATTACTATTATGTCCAAGTTTCATGAATCAGATCCATAAACTTTCAAAGTTATGATGGTAATTCAACAGATACCCCCAATTCGGCCAAAGTTCATTGACCCTAAATGACCTTTGACCTTGGTCATGTGATGTGAAACTCATGCAGGATGTTCAGTGATACTTGATTAACCTTATGTATAAGTTTCATGAACTAGGTCCATATATTTTTTAAGTTATGATGACATTTCAAAAACTTAACCTTAGGTTAAGATTTTGATGTTGATTCCCCCAACATGGTCTAAGTTCATTGACCCTAAATGACCTTTGACCTTGGTCATGTGACATGAAACTCAGGCAGGATGTTCAGTAATACTTGATTAACCTTATGGCCAAGTTTCATGAACTAGGTCCATATACTTTCTAAGTTATGCTGTCATTTCAAAAACTTAACCTCAGGTTAAGATTTGGTGTTGACGCCGCCGCCGCCGTCGCCGTCACCGCCGCCGCCGCCGTCGCCGTCGGAAAAGCGGCGCCTATAGTCTCACTCTGCTATGCAGGTGAGACAAAAAACTGCATGAAATTCTTGTTACAATGCAATTTGTCATTGAAAAATAAATATATGAACGAAAATTATTAATCTTATCTGTATGTTTGCTGATGAATATTTAGAACCAAGAAATATAAACCATCAAATACTGAATATTAGAAAAATGAATAATACCATATCTCAACATAATAAGGAAAAAGATAACATTAAAAATATCAAATATCAACCATTTTTTAAAAACAATTTTAGTATTGCAACACCACATTTCAAGCCAGGATATCATTTTTAACTCACTGTGCTTGAAATAATTGCAAGTTATATATTCACTGTATGAAATAAAGATTTCAACTTTATTTTGAAAAATCCTAAAGTTGATTTATTCTCCTTAACCCTAACTAGGCCGGGCTTTTTTGGCTGTTCTGTGGCTGGGGGGGGGTTGATTCAACCCCCCCCTGAGATCTCGGCCGCCGATCGCGCGAGCGCCACAAAAATTTGCACGCTGGTAGTGTGCGATGTTATCTACAAGGCTGTATGGTAAAATTTTCCAAAATAATGAGATTTTATTTTATATGAATTAATTATGCTAATTTATGCATAAATCATACTTTTTGCTCTAATTCACTAAATGAAGCTCCTAGAATGCTAATTTTTGGTAAAAATATTCTTTGTAGCATTCTTAACAATGGCAATTGAAAAAAACTTCGGTTTGGAAATCAATTTCTTATGTATTTTATTGTTTTATGAATTTCTTATGTATTTCTTTGTTTTTCAACCTTTTGTTTTTCTTTGTTTTTTTCACCAGATTTATTGCACAACCTTTTTGAAGCATAATTATGCTAAAATCAATTGCTTTCAGCTGTTTAAAGTAAAAATAATCATATCTTTATGAATAAGATGAGAAAACTCAATTTGCATTGACTTTGGACACAAAATCACGTTTTGGAACAATTTTTGGTCTTACAAGCACTTACAAAATGTTGCGTAATTTGGGAACCACGTACCCGGGCGTCGTAAATTTGGTCTCAAAAGATGCGTGAGACTTAAAAGTATAAACTCTGCGAGTGGCGCGGTCAAAAAATTTCGCGCGGCGGAATGATCGCAGAAAATGTGGAGGGGGGGGTTGATTCAACCCCCCCCCCGGCCATTTTAGGGTTAAAATGCAAAGGGATATAAGCCCATATCTCTTTGGCAAAATAGAGACATTTTCATTATCAGATCTCTATAAATTTAGCTTAGTGATACAAGACTACAATTCTTCACAATTTTTGCAAACTGCTTAAAATAGAAAACTATTTAATTAAAATAGAAAACTATCTAATTAAAAAAAAAAGCTCAAAGATGTAAAGGGTGACTACTTACTTGGATATTTGTTTGGTATAGCATCAGCATCTCTTTTCACTTTATCCCAATATGAGTTAGGAACAAGTAACCATGTGAGAGGCACTGTATAGTGTGGGAGGGAGAAATAAATGGGAAGAGGTTAATGAATGCAAACAGGAAAGGGATAGTTTGATACATGTATGTCATGAAATATGAATGAATTTAAAAAAAGATAAATTCCATATCATTATATAATATTGACTGGCTTTGATGGGAACATGAAATATATTGCCCGCAACCAAATCATATTGGCCCCGAGTCTTTCGATAAAGACAGTATGGTTCTTTTGAGGGCATTATATCTATTGTTCAAGAAAGAGAAGCCAGTCAATATTATCATTACCTACAGCTGTATGTGTCATTCGGGCCACTATTTGGAGCAACTTAATCTGCCTATTTGCTTGTTATTCATTCTGATTCCAGGTTATTCATGAACTTGATAAAATAATTCTGGCTAAGTATTGTGACAGAAATTGTTGCCATGCAGCCACACACCACGTAAGGCGTGAACATGAACTCAATGCTTACAAATCTTGCACTTTGGTTTGATCATTGAATACCTCTACATCAATATCTTAAAAAATAATTTTTAAAAGATTGAATACTCACATGATGAACCAAGAAGGCAAGACACAACAATAACAGGTTCCTTATCCCATGAGAACTTGAGGAAAGGGATGATACCTAAAAAGGAAAACAAATGAAAACCACCATGAAAAATATTTGGAAGATAATTACATTTTTTACATTCTTGCCCGTATTCTGAATGTGAAGTCCATTTTAATGTAGGCCAGAGTCTAATTGCTAAATTATGGGAAGCAAAAATATCTATCTCTGAGACTCTGTACAAGATAGACTGAAGGGGATGGGGCCCCGTACCTACAGCCAACGTATAGTGAACTAGCGTTTTATAGATCGCGATTTAAAACTGTTTTTTAAGCAAAATTGAAAGTTTCATGGTTTCCATTATCAGGTAAATATAAATAACTTAAGTAATTGCATACCTTGGGCCGGAGTTATTGAAAAAAATCCTCTGGATGATTGAGAAATCTGTCATCTAAGACATTTTCACCTGACCTGACGGTTTTTCTTGCAAGTTGCCATCTTGAATGACGTCATTATCGTATTAACTTAATGTCTCGAATCGATATATCGCGATTATAACTAGTACTAGTACTAGTATAACTAGTATCGTTTATCATCGGTTTCGTTCGCATATGGAGCAGATCGTATAATATCGAAAGCAATATCGATATCACATTCGTGATTGTTGACGTTCGTTTGTAAATATTTTATAGTTTGGCTGCCATTTTGACCATTTTTATCGTGTTCAACCCAATTAAACATCGGTAAAGTATATTTTTCATGCCTTTTTCATCTATATCGTTTAAAGTATTTAAATGTTAAAACATGAAGTTTTAAAAGTTTGTTGTTTATACATCCTTAGATTGTAAATTCGATGTGTAAAATTACATCAAACTTTGGACTGTGAATTGACAAAAGGGAGGGAATGAGAACACATGCGAGCCCACACGTACACCCTACCGTCGGTAAATGGGGATTACAGTAAAATGTCAGAAATTGTTGAATAAATCCCCAGAAACGACGGTTATTCCTGTCTATGTACAAGATTGCTTCTATTGTACACAGTATCGCTAGATTCATTAATAGTTCCGCATTTTCCTTCTAAGCAGGCTGCTTCTAAACATGCGCATGCGCGAGGGTCCGAGCTTAGACCCTCACGCATGCGCATGCGATGTTTTGAAATCGGCAACGAATTATTTATACGTGTGAGGAACTCCATGTTGGCTCTAAATCACCAATTTTGAGACTGATAGAAGCATGGAAAAAGCATGAAACTTTGTGTAAAGTAAGAATATTAGTTTTAATTGTTTTTAAACTTAAAGATCGTGATGTTGCATGAATTTTAGATTTTCCCCCCATAAAATCCCACTTTTGTCACTCAGAGTATTCAGAGCGAGTTTTTGGCCTCGATGATCGGGTACGTGGAGCATAGACATAGTGAAGCGGTAGTGAAGTGCAGCCTGCACGAACATCGCTTGAGGTACCCTGACCTGAGCTACGCTACGCCTTCGCTTCGGGAGCTCCCAGTCCGCGCCGCGTCCCCGACTTACCCGCGCTGCGCGCTGTAGACTCGGGTTACAGAATGATTTTGACAAAGGACATGGAATTGAACACTCGGGACTGGGCCGAAGTGCAGTGGATGCACATAATACACGGATGGGACGGAACGTATACAGGCCGATAAACAGGTCTCGACACGATTCATTGTTATGAAAATTGTATTAAAAACATATTCTAAGAACTGAAGATAAATCGAAGTTTATTACAAACTCATAAAGAGGTTAAATTACCTTTTCTCCAAGCCTCTCGGGCCGGTGAGATCACTCGAGTTGCCATAATAATGCTAAAAAATGAAGTGCGCCAGCTAACGGTTTAAATCACCATGCGTCGTTCATCTGGTATCAGATTTTCGCTCTTTTTTCATTTTTTTTTCTTTCCTTCTTTCTTTCTTTCTTTTTTTCCTTTCCTTATTTCCTTCGTTTTAAAATTCTTTCTTTTTTCTTTTTTCTTTCTTTCTTTCTGGCTTCCGTCTTCTGACTTTCTTTGCTTCCCGCTTATAGCTTCTTTCTTGGGGGGGGGGGGGACGAAAAAAAATCTTTATTTAATTTGTATCATTCGTTTCCTTTCATCGCATTTATTTCTTGATTGTTTATCCGATTTGCACTAAATTTCTTTTGTTTTACCCATTTTGACCCAAAAAGGCCGTCAACAAAAATTTGCCCATTTTAGCTTCTTCATGATTAGTGCATTATATAGGCCTACGCTCATAAAAATTTTTCAGAAAAAAAAAGAACGAAATAATATTTACAATGTAAAATAAAGAAATGATAATTACAATAATTATGATTGGGCTAGAAATTCTACTTGGCGGATCCAGGTAGGGGCACATCCGGCCCGTGCCCCCCCCCCCCCCTTGAGAGCCACCAAAAATATAAAAGGGAAATATGCCATGCATACGCAAGTGAGTTTTTTTTTTTTTTTTTTTTTGGCGGCTTTCAAATTTTTCCTGGAACAAAATGTCTTCGGTTTGGCAGTGAAGACTTTTTGGGGGGGCTTGACAAAATTATCCGGTACAAAATGTCCCCACCCCTTTTGAAAAATCCCTTGATCCGTCCCTGATACCTTAGTTCTTCTTTAAAAAACATATAAGTAAGTGGATGGGGGGATAAAGTCCCTTCTCTATTATCAATGGACAATGGTAAATTGACATAAACACAACCATTCCCCCTCTCTCATAATTTCGCAAGATTGAAAACTCCGACGAGAGAGAAAAAAAAGAGTGGAGAAAGGGAAAAAAAAAATAACAAAGTAAAATTATAAAGAAAGGAAAAAAAAAGAGACAAAATCTTGTTTTCTTTCCTTCCGTCTGTGTTCCGCATTCATTAATCTCCACAACCCCCCCCCCCCTCGCTCTGTCTTTGTTGTACATTTTCCCTAAAGGATTTCTGGGATGGATTACTTATAAAAAAGGATCCAAGAAAGAAAACATAAATGAGGAGTGCTCACTTGCTTTGTTCGATGGATATACTAATTGTGTCTCGTGTCTTGGTACACGCCATGGCCCTGGGAAGCGGGGGGGGGGGGGGGTGATGGACGGTGCTGAAGCATCCTCAAAATTTTCCTTGGGGGTGCTGCGTGTAATATTTTCCATAGGCAGCACCCCCTGGAAATCTGGTAGGTAAGATGAAATTAATGTAATGAACAACGTTTTGTAGGACCCCCCTGCCTCAGAATTTTCCTACAAAGTGCTTGAAATAGTGCTTAAATTCACCCTTTTTCAGATCGGAATATCAAATATTTTCAGCTCGCGCTTCACGCTCGCGTTATTGACTTTCATGATATAAATAATGTATTTAGAATGCCCAGATTCTACGGTCTAAATCTAACTGATATTCAGATACGCAACTTTTTTTTTAATTTAAAAGGTGCTTAAATCGTAATGTTTCCGATCAGAATATCATGATTTTCTGCTAGCGCGACGTGCTCACATATACAAGTTCAATTTCAAGTTTATTTCATTTCTCAACTCAATAATACAACATAAGAAATAATTACACAGATATAAAATGATAACCATACAAATTAATACAAATGAATATACATTGCAAGCAATATGACTATATATACAAGAAAAGTAAATAAATGTTTATGGTAAACACTAAATAACGTGATAATCATATTAACCAATAACAAATATACAATGGAAATAGAACAAAATGTATACCATTCTCGATAAAACAATTTGCAAGGGTACCTTTATAACTCCTTTTTTCAATAAATAAAGTTGAGTAAATGGAGGGATCCACTAAAAAGCAGGGCTTGTTGAGTGTAGATCCCTCAAAGAATTAATCAAAGATTTGTAGGTACAGGTATAAACAAAAATGAGAATCATATACCCAATCATACCCATTCTTTTTCTGATTTGCAAAACATGAATAGAGTGTGTTTTGTTCTGAAATCTCAATTTTGTTTCCACTTGCACTTCCCAATCGCATGAATGTTGACAGTTATATACATATCCTGTTCATGAAGTACATAAAGTGCTTAGAACGTCCAGTTTTTAGGTCGGAATATAAAAACTTTTAGGCTTGGGCTTCGTGCTCGCATTATTTAATTGTTGAAATATGTATCGTCTTCATGGGTAACTGCAAGCAGTCCTTATAACAAGCCCCTTTTCGATCAGGCCAGAAAATATGTTAAAAATTTCGGGACCAATATGACCTTCATTTTTAATAAAACCCCTTTTTTGGCTTGTCAAAATTTTACCCCTGCAAAAAAACAATCGTTCCCATCAGGGCCTTGCAATTGGCAATGGAAAACAAAAACAGAACATGCTGTAACGGGTGCATATCAAATTGTTTTGTTTAAAAGTACCCCTGAATTGAATAGGGGGCCTGAAATCTCTTTTTATCCTTTTCCCCTTTCCTTTAAAAAATCTAATCCCTGAGTCTTTCTGCCCTCCGCCACTTGACTTTGGACAGCTAGTGTCTAACTTGGGGGGACCTGCCCCAAGTCCAGTCCTATATCCCTGATCAGTATACCCGGTCAGTATAGTCGGAGTATAGATAGTGCTGTCATCACATCCCACCATGTGACCATGGGCATGCACAGAAAATAATTTTCTTGGGAGGGGGCGGGAAAGAAACTCGTAAGCAAGGGAGTGAATAAACCAAGCTTGTCATGGTCAATAAATTGGGGCAGCGCTTTTATTTAAGTTTCGAAAAGTAAACGTTCACACTTTTGGTTATTTTTTTTAAATTTTCATTAAAAAAGTGTTAATCATCAACATTTCTTGAGGTCAACGGCACCCCACCCACTGGTCTGTACTACTTAATATAGCAATAATAATCAGTGACTCCCACCTCACCATGGGCCCTTTCTATACAAACAAATTATCACAGAATGATTTAGCGATATTGAAAGTCACTTCATTTGCAGTAAAATGCACGTGTGCAATACCGGCACTCAATTACCAGTATACATGTACCGTACGTACGTACATCTTTATTTGTCTATCTAGCACACCTAATTGTGTACCGTAACAGTATTTCGAGCTTTGCCGAGAATAGACGGGATCTGTTTCCCTTGTTTTCTATTTCACTCTTTTGGAAATACCTTAGGACTAACTATGGATGATGATGACATCCCAACATTTTCTTCACAGTCTGAAGAATTGGAATACTGGAAAAGTAAAGCCCAAGAATTAAAAATAAGGTAATATTGTAGTGCGGTAGATCGATTTTCGAGAGTGCGATAAACTCTGTGTTTATGTGTGGTTGCGTTCGTAGGCGGGTCTACGGCATGGTCTCCGCCGGACCGGGCGCTCGCGCTCCCGGCTAGATGCTGGCATGTGCCCTCGTCCCCGCTCAATCGACCCAGGCCTAGCGGCTAGCCTAACCAGAAGTTGGTGAATGTCGATTCATAACCTCGGGTTTATAACAGAAAAAGAGTCTAATATTTGTCGAAACTCGTTTTATTTTGAATGTCATACTCATAGTGATACTAGTGTTAGACAGCTGGCAGCCGTCTGTTTTGTGGAGTTTTTATTTTGACATTTTTCATTTTAACATTAAAAAAAAAAATTCCTCGTCTAAAAATTTGAGACGAGGAAACATTACAGACTACTAGCCTGGAGGCTTCTGGGGAGTAAAAGTCATCTACTCTACGAAGGCTTACTCCCCATGAAGCCTGGGACGCTAAGGCATAGTCATGCACGTACGGCCACAAAACCTGAAACTTTCGCCCCCGAGATTTTAAAAAAAAGATCTAGCCCTAAATCATGTACATGGGGTTCAACTTCATTTCCGACATTTCTGCGATATCGATTTAATTTTTAAAGAAGAATTCATGAAAAAAACGAGAAAAATGTTATGAAAAGATGAGAAGAGCTTACGGCAGTGTTTACGTCGCCATCTTGATTTCTTTGTCTTCCGCTTGGCGACAGCATGCAAATTGCACGGTTTGCGTGCCGCCAAGCGGAAGACAAATAAATCAAGATGGCGACGTAAACACGGCCGTAAGCTCTTCCCATCTTTTCATAACATTTTTCTAGTTTTTTTAATGAATTCTTCTTTAAAAATTAAATCGATATCGCAGAAATGTCGGAAATGAAGTTGAACCCCATGTACTAAAGTACATGATTTAGGGCTAGATCTTTTAGAGGGAAACAACCAAAAAATTACACGGGGGCGGCGGGCGAATTTGCCCCGGAAAGTCCAAAAAGAGCCCCGGAAAAGGGCTAAAAACATTCACACGAGGGCGACTGCAAAACTCATAATCGCCCCCGTCAACACTGTATATTTCACAGTGGCAAATTGTCCATAGACTGTGTACAACGAATAGACCGTCTCGGCTCAGCGAATCGGAGACCGCTGATTGGCCAATCGCGCAGATCACGTCATGACTACGTGGTCGCCAAAATAATTCCTTCGGACTGCGTGCGAAAGTATCGATAGCGATAACAATATCCGGTCACATTGTCAACGCGGGAAATGGTCTTTTTTTTTTTTTTTTATCATATTTTATTTCTTCCTCATATCACATGTAAAAAATAAATATAAACATGACATCATTAACATAATTGTTTCAAGTTTACGCATAAACCTTTTAACATAGTGAGAAAAGGAATATATATGAATTTCAAATTTAAACTTATAATAACGAAAGGGATTAATACAGAACAGAATCCGGGTACAACATAGCTGAATTACGGAAATACACTTATAATCTGTATATAAAACTCAAGTTTTTGGTTCGTGATCGGATCGCTTCAGTATCGATCGAAAATTATCGAGACTCGGCAATTTCATGCATATTCACGCGACGCTCCGAAACCCGGAAATCAATTGACTTTGTACACGTTGCGATAGACTCTACAAACTCCAACGAACACGATGCTATATCAACGCTAATTCGTAAGATTTTGACCGAAAATCAAGAAGTAATCGAAATTCGCTTACCTGTTCGGTATCGGTGAGAAAATAGATCCTCCGAGAATACCTTTCATAATTCATATAAATTATAGGAAAGTGAAATTCTAGGTCGATTTTGGTACGAGGTGATAGAGTATTGCACACTTGTTTTGGTGGAATACTGGGGCTATGGAAGGCTTGCACTGCGCATGCTTACTATATTTTCATTCATAAATTGGCTCTCGGCAGTGGCTGGATGACGTCATGTAATAAGCAAAATATACACGCCCGCTAGCGTTGAACGCACCGCATGTACAGTACATCTTGTTAAAGCAGAGCCTGCCCTGCACTGCTGACCAGCATCCCTTCAATGTGGCACACACACACACACCCTCACACACACACACACACACACACGCAAAAAAGCCGCGAAATAGCTCCAGAAATTGTAGCCCTGGAAAGTGGAAAAAGAGCCCTGGAAAATGAAAAAGTAGCCCTGGAAAATTTTTAAGTTTCTCCAAAAAGAGCCCTGGAAAGAAAAAAAGTAATTTTTTGGTTGGAGGGAAAGTAGAAATCTCGGGGGCAAAGTTTCAGGTTTTGTGGCCGTACGTGCATGACTATGCCTTAGCGTCCCAGGCTTCATGGGGAGTAAGCCTACGTAGAGTAGATGACTTTTACTCCCCAGAAGCCTCCAGGCTACTACAGACGGCTCTCGATCATGCAGCTGCTGGCCGCCATTAGTTACGCCCTAGCCTACAGTAGGTCTAACGTTAGGACTAGGACTAGAGGTGTTAACAATGCAAATTCCTCCCTGACGGGGCTTATCAATTTTGGTCTTTATTTCATAAAAATAAATAAAAAAGAACTGGACCAAAATAAAGATTATTCCATTATGGCCTGAGTGATAACTGATATGCACCAAAACAGGAAATAATAAACTTAGGTCTAGACTCTAGTAGGTCTAAAAGGAAAAAAACCTGTGACTTGCTACGGCTATCGTGCAACTCCCACTTCCCTGGTTTATCCGAACTTATAATGGATCCCTGTACAGATCGAGTTAGAACTTTGGTCTCTGTAATTGGTGAGTGGAGCCAACAGAGTTCAGTGGAACAACCAATATAACAGTGACCAAAGCTTTTTTTAATTTTGGTCTAAGTGATACTATACCCACTCGATCACTAGAACCTATGCTATGTCATTACCAAAGAAGTTATTGTTTATTGTTAGGTTCGTGTTCGGAGGTGTCATAAATTTGTCAGATTCAAGCAGGGGCCGCGGAACTGGGGGGGGGGGGGGGCTTCAGCCCCCCCTCTTTTTTCCAAAACTGTACAAAATCGTAAAATTGACCATATGATTGTAATTTTTAGCATGGTCAGCCCCTCGCTTTTGGCTCGGCCCACTCAAGGGTTCATTACATGCCGCCGCGCACAGAAAAATCAAGCCATAAAAGTCGTGTGTTGTGGACACCAGAAGTAAGATCCCAGCACGCGCGACCCCTCTAGTTAGAAATCCACTGCCAAACGCGGTTCATGGTGCGAGGTTTGTATACTAACCTCGCAATGCGTGTGAGTGGGCTCAGCCCCCCCACTTTGAAAACCGTTCCGCGGCCCCTGCAAGGTTGTCATGGTTGTTGTCCCCGATCTTGTGTGCTTACTCTCCATGGAGCCAGGGATTGTGCATATGCATGTAGGATTGACTTTTTAGAAACTTTCGCCCCTGAGATTTCTACTTTCCCTGTCAAAGTTCTAGTCCTTAATGAGTACTGGTAAATCATGTAGATGGGCTAGTACTTCATTTCCGACGTTTATACATTATTGATTTCATTCTTCAAAAAACCTAGCCTTGAGGACTCTGTGATGTTATTTAAAAATATTTTTACGTATACTTTTACATCACGGAGCCTTGAAACCCTCCCGATACTTGCCTAAGCGGGACATAACACATAACATACCTTGTTGTGGGCGTAAAACTTGTTTGCCCCTCTCCTTCCAATTTCTTGAAGTCAGTAAAGTGGAAGATAGACTGGTACTGGTTATATGGCGATGTGTGGTTTCAGCAGGTAAAGGTATTAATGAGAGCATGGGCAAGTAAAAGATTGGTCAGGGTTAAACTTTTCATTTTTGAGCTCCCAAGTTTTCTCTAGATTTGACTTGAAAGAGTTTATGGAAGTGCTCTTCACTACTTGATTTGGCAAGTTATTATTAACACAGATGGATTAAAGCTAGAAATCACATAAATTTGTTGGATTTTATTTATCTATACACCTTCATACGCCTAATGCGTATGAAGGTACGAAAAAACTGTTACTAGTATAGATATGAAAAATGAGAGGTTCCTACATGTACCAGACCGATGGTATACGGGCATGACTTGAATCAGTTTTATTTCTAATCTGTAGAAATTAGTCAAGAAGTGAAGGAAGTCAAGGAACACAAGGTTCTACCAAGTCATATATGATTTATGAAACCTTTTCATATTGTTTAAAGTTTTTTTTCATTTTCTATGGTTTATGACTAGAGGTAGAACTTTCAGATTTTTGTTTCTTAAATGATCTAAAATATGTATCAGTGTAGTAAGGCCATTATCATTAAAAAAGCATATACCTCTTATGCTTCCTTTTTGGATGCAGCAGCCCACTGTTTCATTTCTTTTTAAATTATTATATTTTTTGTAAAAGCTCCCCATAACATTTTAGGAAAAATTGCTTAGAATAAACCATTTTGGAAAAAGAGCACAGCCAGTTCTAAATTAAATGGATTTTATCATTATTTGTACTTTTTGGTAATAAAAATTATTGCCAATAATTTCCATTAAAAAAAAGAAGTAAAAAACTTTTTATACTGATTTTTTTCTGATATGCATTTGATCTAAATTCCTCAATTGAAAAACTAAGCAGTTCAAGGGCTTTATTTAAAAATCAAGTCCACCCCAGGAAAATGCTGACTTGAATAAATAGAGAAAAATCAAACTAGCATAGTGTTGAAAATTTCATCAAAATCGGATGTAAAATGAGAAAGTTATGACATTTTAAAGTTTCGCTTATTTTTCACAAAACAGTGATATACAGTATGCACAACTACATGTAGGTGAGTCAGTAGATGATGTCCATCACTCACTATTTCTTTTGTTTTTTATTGTTTGAATTATACATTGTTTCATTTTTTAAAGATTTGACAATAAGGACCAACTTGACTGAACCATATTTATTAAACAATGCTAATTCCAGATGTTTAAGGTGGAAGTAATCATTTTATCACTTGACAATGAGGAGAAAATTTGAATATTTCATATAATAAAATACAAAAGAAATAGTGAGTGGATGACGTCATAGTCTCCTCATTTGCATAACAGCCAGGATGTGCATATACATGTAACTGTTTTGTGAAATTAAGTGAAACTTTAAAATGTCATAACTTTCTTATTTTACATCCGATTTTGATGAAATTTTCAGTGTTATGCTTGTTGGATTTCTCTCTTTTTATTCAAATCAACTTTTTGTTGGGGTGGACTTGTCCTTTAAAATTGGCATACATTGTAATTGATTCAAATGAAATAAAGCCTTTCTTGATTTAATGAAATTAAGCTTTGAAACCCCATAGATTATAGTATGTCATTTCTTCCATTGTGCAAATTCTTCTTGCCCCCCCCCCCAGATTAACAAGACTCAAAATACCCCGGGACTACATGTATGTACATATATGAGGAGTAAACTTATAAAATGTCAACTTTAGTGGGGTTTTTTTTTGGCAATCAATTTTCATGATTTAGTAATTTTTTAGGGAAATATGAACTTTTCTGTTGGAAATTCAGTAAAAAAAATTGAAGTCTTCTCTTACTTACTCCAAAAATGTATTTAAAACATAAAGATACATGTATATGTATATCAGACTCACTGTATAGTTTAATTGATTTACGAAAAATTGCGTAATTCGTTGGGGAAAAAAGTTTAAAAACGATTTAAACGTTTTAAAACAATAAAGAACGTTTTATTTGTTTTTTTAATAAGAAACATTTTTTATTACAACCCTGCACATTTACATGTACATTTAGGCCACAGAAATGTAAATGAGAGACTTGAGAGAGACTCTTGATGAAGTCACCTCCATACTGTACTCGCTAGTCACTACAGTACATGTACATTGTATAATTCTTTTGTTTTTTAATATATATATATACAATAAACTTTGTTGTATAAATTGTAAAACATTTGTAGCTTTTAAAATAAGGACTCAAGAGACTCTTCATCAAATCACAACAATGTTTCCCTGATACTGAGAAGGGATGAATCAAGCTTTGTTTCTTATTATCATGTTAAAATGAGGAGAAAATGAAAATGATTATTTAAAGAATAGTGATTGGGTGAAATTCTCTATGATTATATTGAAGATTTGTAATTTTTAAAGCTAATATTTGTAATATAAGTACAGAAAAGAAAGAAAACGTACACCGTTTTGTGAAATTACAGCAAAACTTCCTGCAAAACTGTGAATTGACCAAGCCTACATGTACATGTAGCTATTTTTTAAGCCCCCCCCCACAGTCTCACAGTAGGCCTATAATCCTGTCTCACTGCATATACATGTACATATTGTAGAGCATAGATGTAAACTACTGTACAGTGTACATGGAATTCCACCTCTCCCCCTCCCCCAATAGCCAATTGTCATGTTGATGGACAGGCCAAGTATCCCATCCTATTCAATGCTAATTAGATCTCAGCACAAAGCTGGTGCATACATGTGTACAGTTTGTAATAAAAGTTAGGAAAAGTCAAACATAAACATATCCTGACTGATGGGAGGAGGGCTACTAAAGGCATTCATGGAATCTGTGATTACGCATAGAACAGGAACTGGTATCCCAATCAATGACGTGGAAGGGGACAGCCAGCTACCGGAATCTGGCCTGCTTGATGGAACTGTTGAAGAATACTGTATGCACATGCATTACATGTACATGTAATTGCCATTTATATAACACTTCATTATTAGTCACGATTGAAACAGGGTGCTACATAAGCACTTGCCCGATTGCCCGGGGCAAGTGTTTTGAAGTAAAGACCAAAACTACTTGCCCGAATTGGGCAAGCAAAATTCTCACAGTAGATTGGCCAAAATTACGGTCAATATGATATATGATATTAACCCTAATTTTGGTCATGGCAGGCAAGATAACATCACTTGTGAAAAAGAAATGCAATAAAAAGGTAGATCAGTTCATGTCAAAAGAGAGAAAAAGGTCAGTGGTTTAAATAACCGCAAAACTTCCTTTGAAGAGGTAAAACTTTTTTTTCAAGGATTTTTTGGGGCAAGTGAAATAGATTTTGGGGAAAGTATATTCCAATTATTTAAAAATTTACTTGTTTTACAAGTGCTTCTAAAAAGTTAAAATCTGAAATTTTGATCAAAATTTGATTTAAAATATATGTTTTGCTTTACATAATGTCCACCACTGTACACCTACAGTATGTACATGTACAGTAGGATGGTATGTAGGCCTATACATTTTATGCCATAAAAGGCCAAGTATTCACAAGTATGTAAGTGTATGTCTTGCTTCAATGTTTGCATGTATATTTCTATTTCAGTACAAAGCTTTTGCAACTGTGACATGTATCTGTCATGAAATGTCAAAGACTGTGCAATCATTATTTGGCTATTCAAATAAACTGTTCTGTCAGTCAAGGCACACACCCTGTCTAGACTGCTGCTTGGGAGTCAGGGTGTACATGTACATGAAAGCTGTACAGGGAGTTGGGAAACTACCTGGTCAGTATGTACAGCATGTACAGTGTACATGTACAGTGTATGCCAGAGCTGGACTGTACAGAAAGTGAGTACATACATGTACATGCAGTAGTCAGGTTTTTAGTGCATGTACATGTGTTTTCCTGTTCGTGTCCTTTGCCATTTTAATAGCTTGATACAAAGTTGATAATACAGGTTTCACACAAAAAAAAAAAATTGTGAAACCTGTATCATGGATGAATTGTTTGTGCTATCATGAGAATGTGCAAAATGCAATGTTGTGGGTATCTTCAGTGTCCAAAGGGGAGAGTTATATAATGTACATATGTACTTCTGTGACATCACAGATCTTGTTCGCATTCATTGCCATTGAGAGTATCTCCACAGCAGCATTCTCAGCTTACATGTACATGCACACACTGTATGTTGTTTTTAATAGCTTATATGCTTACTTTAATAATGCTTTTAACTTTCTTATACACTGTAGTTCGTTCAATTTTACTATAACTTTTGTTGATCTTTTTCTTTCATTTTTCTGCTCTCTTTAGCTAAGCTTTTCCATGGGATTCATTCTCATTTTAAACACTTGTCTTTCTTGTTAAACTCTCATTGCAGTCTAAGCGAGACAAAGGAAGAACTAGAGGAATATCAGATCAGTAGTCAGGAGTTGGAAGCTGAGCTGGAGACACAACTAGAGCAGTCAGAGGCCAAGGTCAAAGATCTCACAGTTAGCAAAGAAAGATTAAGTATAGAATGTGATAATTTAAAGGTAAGACAGACATGTTCATTTATAAGGATAAATATTGAGTAACATAATGATTGAAATGCAATAGCCTACATGTAGGGGGCCACATGTGCATGGACATATAGAAAACAGGCCACAGGTATAGTCTGTAGACCTACAGTTAGGATTTGAAATAATGTACATGTAGTTAATAATATCCCGTCACTTTCACCAAATGTAATTTGTTTTCCCTTTATGGATGCAAACAACTGGTCTACAAAAATACAACAAACAGTCAAAGAATTAGTGGTGTACAAACTTTGTGTGGGAGATACATGTATGATGTACATTTACAGTATATGTACATTTACTCACATATTTTTTTTTCTTGTACAGGTTGAACATGTAGCATACCTGGATGTTGAAATAAATACACTTTTTTTTTTTTTTTACAATATGGCATATTGAGTATCAATCTGTAGTTCGATTATTGCAGAAAGTTCTGGATTTCAGATTTCATAAAAATGTGTTACAGTTAATACAGCATACACAGTGCATACAAGGAATAAAGTTGAAAAAACGAATTGTGTTGAAAAACAAAATTCCCCTGAGAATATCAAACTCAACCCATTTTTTACTTTCACTGCATCATCAGTATCATGTGATACTATTCCTTTGTGCCCAAAGATATAAAAAAACCAACCCCCAAACTTCTCATGAATGCAGGAAAAACTGGAGATGTCCCAGAATAACTACCTACGGCAGATCAACGAGCTGCAGGATGAACTAGCACAAATTAAGGCCATCCGGGAGGAACTTCAGAAATATATCAGGGAACTTGAGCAGACAAATGATGATTTAGAAAGAGCCAAAAGGTGAGTGTCTTTCTTTCTCCCCCTCTCCTTCCCCTTCCCGATCTCTTAAGTTGATAATGACCTGCTTTAATAGAATTCATGAAGCTTTTGGCAATCCTGTTTTTGGGGGGTACGCATTACATGTATTTTTGTTGCTACAGTATGTATTACCACGTCAGCACATAATTGTACATAAGTGAGGTTGTAGATCTAGGAATAGGATGGCTTTGGGAGTTTGGGTATATGATTATGACTCAGTTGATTGTTGAGAATTAGAACCATCAATCATACATGTACATGTATAGCATGTACACTTTACTGGTAAATAAAACCCAGGATATCTGATAGTTATATTTGAATAATCATCACTTCATGATGTGACCTGAAATTTAATCTGCATTTTTACAAGCTGTAAAGTATATTTGCCCATTTTGAATTAAAATCTCAATAAATAGTAAAGCACACACAGACACTGTAGTTACATGTATGTACAAGGCTATGCAATATGGAGTAGTTTCCTATGGAAGTGTGCTTATATACATGTAATTGTTGATGCTTGCTGCAATTCTGCTGAAAATGTGAGGACACACTATTTTAAAACTTTAAAGTACTGTATAAGCTGTAATTTTCGCGGGGGTTTTATTTTCGCGGATTTCGCGAATTGCCGATCGGCCGCGAGTTTAACAACACGCGAAAATATTGACACACTTCTTAGTCAGTGCCAATGTCCCCAGCAGCAAAGCTTTGCTATTGAAAACATACTGTACAGTGAGAAAATGGAGATATGCACCTCTATATGTACAAAAAATAAGGCTTAGAAAGTACAGTTAGTGATTCAAAAAGTTACCTAGAATTTCACTTTTTTTTATTTCTCAAACAAAATCAGAGCCTAAAGTATTTTCTAACATTATTTCATCAATATCTATACACTCACTGTTAATACTAGGCGTTGTGGCGTGCGCCTGTAATCCAAGCTGTGGGGAAGTTACAAATTGATGCAGAGGTTCGAGGTTCGAGCCCTGGTCACGTCTTTCGGATGGTGACGTTAAAGGTCGGTCCCAGACGTAAATAATCATATCTGATTGATAAACGTCTGACAAAACTCAAATACACACACTAAAATGTATTTTCCATGAAATAATTTGATTTTATTGTCATCTGATTGACTCTATACACACGTATTGACAGCTATTTGCATACTCATTAATATTCATAAGTCACATGACCAGAGCTTTTGAAGGTGAAGATTCTGTTCACAAAATTCCAAATTTTTGCACTTTTACCATCTTTTTGAAAAATTAATAGAACAAAACACCAATTCTAAAGATTGCTTAACCCTATAAATTACAGATCAAACTGTGGCATGATGAATTTTCAGATTTAAAGGTAAAAAAATTGAAATTTAAACCACTTTTTTCCACATTTTGTAACTGTTTTTACAGGGACATATTTATGTACAAAACACACATCAGCATGGAAACTTTGAGGAGTAGAGATATGCACGTGATTTGCACTAGATTTACTTCTTTTAAGTGCTGTGGAAATATTTTCTACATCTTCCGATCGCGAATTTAACAACCCGCGAAAATGTCGGGACCCCCGCGATTCGCGAAAAATTCTGTACGCGAAAATAACAGCTTCTACAGTATTAATGTTGTATCAACCTTTGAACCTTTTTTTTAATTTAGAATTTAGATGAATTTACTGGGTTTATGGCATGTCTCTGTAAATATTCTTACAGACCTCAGGCCAATCTGCACTACTAGTACTAGCACTACAATGTACATATGTGTATAAATGCAGGTGATAAATGTGGCATCTCATTTCTTCCCTCAATATTTTTAGTTTCATCTTGCATGCTCCTGCTGAAAATACATATGACTTTGTACATTTACATGTAGTTGATACATGTACATGATACAAATTGTACATGCTGAGCACTATCTTCAGTTTGGTATGATAACAGTTTTAATTTATGGGGTAACTCCCAAAGCAGCTGTTTTGTATAGGCTGTCAGTACATGAACAGGATGATATCTTCATGACAGATAGATCTGGCAATGCTCCTGTGATATGCTATCAGCAGCTTGTTCTGCTATGAAATAAATAAATCAAATTTCCTGGGAGCAGGGGTATGACAGGAATGTGGCCTGAAGTTCATTGCTCTACTATTGCCCCAATTCCTTTCTCTCAACCCATGGCCTTCCATAAATATGGAGTACATGTACATACAAATATGCACACATTGTACATGTAGGCCTACATGTAGCTGGACAGTGAATAGTTTAACATAAAGTTTGAAATACCATTTAAGTACATGTTTAATTTTCGCATGTTAAGTCTGTATGAATACAATTTTCCATTACCAGCTACATGTAAACTTCAAATCTGTGTTGGGAGGGGTATTTTTTCATTCACACTGTACCTGTACTTGAATAGGCCAATACATTTGACATATTTTGCTTTTAAATTGACAAGTATCCACCCCCTCTCCCAAGCTGCCTTTACATCTACATGTATGTACCTCCCCCTTTTACATTGTGCAAGAATGTTCGATGTTTTGAGATGCATATTGGACTACAAGTTCTTAAATTTACCGGTACTTGCCAACTTGTCAAAAAATCTTTAACAATATTGAAACAATATTTTAAGTAGGCCTACATGTAGGCCTAAGTACTACATGTACATGTATTTGTGTCAAAGATAAATGCTAAATTTTCATTCATTCATGAATCATGAGGCAATTTTATTATTTTTGAAAAACTTCAAAAAAAATATTGTGAGAAGTGGGATCAGTTTGAATGCATGAAGGTGCATGGCTGTACACAGAATTTTTCAGTGGGGGGGGGGGGGGTACAGGACGCATTTAAACTGAAAAAAAAACAACTGAAAAGTAAGGGAGTGAAGCGACCAAGCTTGTCATTGGGGCACTTTTGCATTTTGTAAAGTGAAATTGAAGGATTTTTTACTTTCATGCATGTACACTTTTGGTGAATTTTGTGAAAATTTTCAATAAAAATATGTAAGTTTTCAAAATTTCTTGGGGAGGGCAGATGCCCCCTGCCCCCCCCCCTTTGCTGCGTACAGTGACTACGGTCACAATGGGTGTAATAAAGAAATAAAATGAAGAAATGTAGGAGGTGAAACAGGGGTTGGATTTTGAATGCCGTCATGCATGTGTTTTGGCTTTATGGTGACTGCATAGGCCTACAGGTGTACTTGTAAATATTATTTGAAAACACAAAATGAATGGGAGATTGTTGACCTTTACAACATGTAGGTGAGATTGATTTAAATGCCATTCTGGCAAGTTTGTTTCTTTGAATTTAAATGGTGAAGGCCACAGGGAGAATGTCTTTGTCAATGAACAAAATCATTGTCTTACTTTTTTGTCTGTGGAGTAGAATTGGCACACACGGTTTTATTGATTTTAAATCTCCCATGTTTATTGATGGTGCTTTGTGGCAATGCAGTGTGATTTCTCTTTATCAAAATCATGTACATTTTTTCACAGCATAGCCAGACCCCTACTTTGCTGTGCAAACCATTTGCAAGAGGAAAGTAGTCTGAATAAATGTAGTCTTAAGTGAACATGTAGCAGTTTTATGCCTACACTGTACATGTACTTGTAGCCGGGGGGGGGGGGGGGGGGGGGGGGGCACTCAAATTATATTTTGATGGGGGTGTGCCTCACAAAAACCTGAAGTAGGGCAGCACATTTTTGAAAGACTGCTATGCATAAAGTCTTTTGTATAGCATATTTTTACATAGGACTGTACATTACTTAAATATTTTAGAGCTTTTCTATGACCAAAACTGACTACAAGGTTTAAAGCATAGGGCCTTTGGAACTAAAATATGAAGCCGTGCGTGCAGCTGCAAGCTTTGCGATGCTAGCGCCTAACAATTTAGACATGGCTTGGGAACTGAGATGTTTCATAACACAGGTCTTGAGAGCGGTTCGCGCGGCTTCTGAGCGGAACTTTTGTCATTTGGAGTATCTATATGTAGGGAACTGAAAATTAGGACTGGAAAATGGGGTCATCAAAGCGGCCATCCCCGTACCACCAATATATATGAGTGCCCCACCTCCCTAGATTTGTAAGCCCTATTAAACAGTGATCATAGAAATCATAAAAAAAAGTTTTTGTTCCTATTGCATGTAATGTAGGCTACATGTAGGCCTACATGTGCAATGTACATGTCTCCAAGTACATGATGGGTGTTGTGAGAACAACTCCGTGGTACATGTACATGTACAGTATGAATCTCCTTGTACATGACTACAGTATGTATCATGTACCTGTACATGTACATTGTACCTGGGGGCCGTTTCATAAAGCTGTTCGTAAGTTAAGAGCGACTTCAAGAACGACTGGTGAACCTTTCTTGTGGTATAAAATGGTATACACCGAAACGTTCATTGGCAAGGGTTTTGCGCGTAAAGAAGGATCACCAGTCGTTCTTAAAGTCGCTCTTAACTTACGAACAGCTTTATGAAACACCCACCTGTACCCAGTGTACATTGAACTCAAAAGAACAATCTCAAGCAAATCACATGCTTTGCTACCTTACTAAGAACCCAGACAAGCATACTTCCTTTCCTTTACAGTGCATTGTTTGGAATCATTGTCTAGCGCAAGGCTCAGTAATTTGATGATTAAGAGTTGATTATTGCTCCTCTTGTCATAAAATAAGACAATTGTTTAATGTATGGCATCAGGAAGCATGTTTATATGTATATAGTCAAGAAACTTTTTTGTAAAACATAGAGAAAAGGGCGCAGTCAGTTATTGTTGGCTCAATTAACCCAGTGGCAGTACACATGTAGTCTGGCGGAAACATACATTACTATTGCCAAACATGTGACTTTGCCTGTAGATGTTGTAATGCATGTAGTTGGAAAATAGTTTTGTGAACTTCCTGTTTTTCACTTGTCAGTGGGGAAAACAGATGATTGTAGAAGATTTTGACAGTTCTGTGTTTAAAAAAAAATTGTTCAAATAGACTACATGTACATGTAACGTATATGTATGTGTGTTAACTGTGTGCATTGACCTTCAGAAACGTGTAGTACATGTATGCGTAGATGTAGCCCTTGCAGTCAAATGATGTACAACTACTTTTAGGCCTAGTTAAATTTTTTTTTAAAGGTTCAGGTACATGAAATGTATGTACATGCACGTACGTGTAGGCCTTCATTGTAGCCATTGTATGAGAAAGGAAATTTGTGAACATATACATGTACATGTAGGCCTTTTAGTTTGGCATATACACTGTATATTGTAGCTACATACATGTAGGAATTTGTTTGAAAAAAATTATCACTCCTGCAATGTACCTATTCAAAGCTGTTTCAAATGGTCAATTTATTCTGAACTGGTATTACACAGAACATGTGCACCGGGGGGGGGGGGGGCACTCACATATATTGGTGGTAGGGGGACGTGCCACTTTGATGACCCCCTTTTTCAGACCTACATGTAATGTTCAGTTCTCTAGATACTCCGAATGACAAAAGTTCAGTTAAGAAGCCACCCAGCCCCACTCGCAAGACCCCGTTACGAGAAATCTCAGTTCCCCAGCCCTGCCAAAATTGTCAAGCGTGAGCACCGCATGCGAGAGGATGCACGTACGGCTTCGCAACTCCCTACATATAACTACATGTAGTAGCCAGTCAATGCATGGCTAGCGCATGCACAACGCTCTACCTACAGTGCCGCGATCCCGTTCCGTAAACCCTGTTTTTCACACCGCGCAGCAGGGTTGGCACGTTTTAAACGGTGTGTTTTAAAACATGTTTTAAAACGCGTTTTAAAACACCCGTTTTTTTTACAAAAAAAACGTGTTTTAAAACACCTCATAGACTTGTGTGTTATAAATATGCATGGATGTGATTTTACATGAATATATTTTTTATACTTTTTTTCTTAAGTGGTATATTATTTTCTTCTAACTAAATCTCTTTCTCACCACCACTCTTTTTCTCCTCTCTCTTTCCCCCCTTATTCTCCCCCTTTCCATTGCTTTGTCATGTTCCTTTCCTCCTGTTCAATTATGTAGATTAATCTATATATTATCATTTTAACAAGCATTTGAGTGTTGTGCTCACTTTTAGACAGGGAAAGAAACACTATTTAAAATAAGCTCAAATATGTAATAGTAGTACTTGAATGAAATGGAAGTGTTGCACAAGCACAATAATATTTTGCAAATAGACAGTATAACTGACATTGTAACCTTGAGGTACACACGAAAGTAGGTGAAACTTTGCGCTTTGTAAAGATGAAGAAAAGTAGTTTAATTCAGAATAAGATAATCAGCTAGCAAACCTTAAAGGACAAGTCCACCCCAAGAAAAAGGTATTATGCTGAAAATTTCATCAAAATCGGATGTAAAATAATGAAGTGATGACATTTTAAAGTTTCGCTTAATTTCGCAAAACAGCATTATGCTTGTTTGAATTTTCTCTACTGATTCAAATCAGCATTTTTCTGGGGTGGATTTGACCTTTAACCCTAACAATCCCAGGGGACTGCAATGGCCCCCTTAAAAATTTCTATGATAAATCCATAAGAACAGCAGGGCCACGCCATATTGTTCAAGACTATTTTTTTTATACATGCATGGATATGCGGTTATGATATTACCATGGAGCTATCAACACATTGATAGCTCCATGATATTACACAAGTATTAAGCCAATGCAAATTTTTCGCCAACATTTTATCTGTATCAATATTTGTACTTTTTGTTAATGATTGGAAAATTATTGCCAATAATTTCCATTAAAAAACGATAAAAAACCCCAAAAGTAACCACAAAATTGTACATAAGAAATTAAAAAAAAAAACAGTTAAAACAAACATTGAAAAAAACAATTTGATTAAAATTCCTCAATTAAAGAAATAAGCAGTTCAAGGGCCTAATATTTATAGATTTAAACCCAAACTTATATTTCATGCACTTGTGGGTACCCGCTAGGATGTGAAAGTCATTGTAGCTTGTCCAGTACTGTGTGCGCCTCACTAGCGACTGACTGGAATACTACCCAGGGAGTGGAGGATGTGCATACATTGTGTGCGGGAATGACTGATTGAATCCGATGACTGGGTTAATAATATATCTGTAAAGTGCTTAGACACGTCGTTCCAATGTATTAAGCGCTATATAAAAGCGGACTATTATTATCATTATTATTTATTTTACTTAAAATTTGTATAATTGATACAAATGAAATAAAGCCTATTGAGTAAATGAAATTAAGCTTTGAAAGCCTATAGTCTATAGATTATGTTGTTTTCTTACATAGTGCAACTTCTTCTCACCCCTATAGATTGATAAGACTAAAACAAACCTGAGACTACATGTATGAGGAATAAACTTATAAAATGTCAACTTAATTTTTTGGCATTCAATTTCCTTGATTTAGTAATTTTGGGAAAAATATGAACTTTTCTGTTGAAAATTCAGTAACAAAAATTGTAGTCATCTCTTAATACTCCAAAAATGTAATTAAAACATCAAGAGCTTAAATCATATTGTATTAAGTGTATAATTTAATTGATTTACAGGAAAATAACATCGTTCGTTGGAAAAAAAACGTTTTAAAACGATTTAAAACGTTTTAAAACAATAAAAAACGTTTTATTTTTTTTAAAATAAAAAACGTTTTTTATTACAACCCTGCCGTGCAGTATATATTTAGTTCCCAAGACCACATACTTATACCCTTTTAGCCAGTTCCTTAGACCCCCACTTCAGAGTTTCATGAGGCACACCCCCATCAAAAAATAATTTGAGTAATTTGGTTCACAAACTGGTTCTAAACTTCTAACCAGATTTTGCAAATACTGAAATTAGTGATCAAAATCAGCTCCTACTGCGCAAGCGCACTAGCAGAAATATGGCCAATATTGCCCTCTGGTTTTGTACAGTATTCTTTTGGGCAAAGCCCGTAGAGGGCAACATGGCAATGTTTACCCGTTGGTCTCGGATCGAAAGTAGTGAGCGAAATATGACATTTAATACATGTACATACATCTGCTAAAATGCATTGTATAGGTAATAATGTACATGTAAAAGATGCTTGCACCTACACGTACATGTATGTAGCAGGATTCCTGCTACAAGACCAGGCATAGTTCATTACTGTACATGTTACTGTACATGCAGGGTACGTATCTTGTATCACACATGACATGTACATGTAATGAACATTCAACCTGCGTACAGTGTACATGTATGTGTTGGCTACTTGTTCATAATGCAATAAGAAACCCGGGGGGGGGGGGGCAGTCAAATGTATTGCTGTACACACGCGTGGCCAAATCATTTTCAAACACCCCCTATACGAGTTTTTCTCTGTGTGAAAAATAACCCCTAACAAGTTTTTCGCTGGCTCTATTTGCACATTTTGGCCCCTAAACAAGTTGTCGCCAGAATATGACCCCGGGGAAAAAGCTTTGGAAAAAAAGCATACCCTAAATACGTTTGACCCTGCGATTGACCATTGACCAGTCTTTCAAAATTACTCCTTTTTTTTTAAATCAGTGTTTTTGATACCCTTAATGAGAGGACGCGCGGCCCACGTCCTAAACTGAAAAAACATCCCTTTAAACGCATATTTTTGGTCACGCGTATGCACAGCAATATATTTGACTGCCCCCCCCCCCCCCCCCCCCCCCGGTAAGAAATGTGACTCAAGCTATGATGTGTATAAACCAGGTAAACTGAGCTGGACCTGTGACATTCCAAATGAATTTGTCACCTTCACTGGTGCACATAACAAGAAGCTGGAAAATACACTTCATTGTGAACTTGACATTGTTTGGCTTTCCACAGTATGTGATTACGACAATCCTTGGAGCGGTGTCGGGTTATTGTGCCACTGATGATTCATTTATTTATCTTCCTTTGATTGCATTTCAATTGCTCTGTATGTTTACATTTTACCATTCACTAGACCCGGCAAGATTTTGATATCATTTTTTTTATCACCCTGGGAATGATAATTTCAAGCTTTTTAGGGTGAGCAAAGTGTCAGGGTTATTTGGGGCCCTCTCTTTGTTAATATCAGTATGTGCAAATATCTACATGTAAAGTATAGGCTTGATAGGCCTGTGTATAAAGCTAGTCTGCGGGGCAAACCCTACACTCGAGTTATGGGTCTGAATGTGCAGCCTACTCATGCCTTATGTACTGAAGGCTCTCTCGCTTTTTTTGTATGTGCTAGTCTTTGCGTGGAGGCAGTACTTGTTGATCAAAGTTCCAATCAGGGTCTGTGCCTGCAGACTATGTGTAAGCCTGCATGTAATAGGGAATGATGGGAGACTACATATATGTACAGTGTACATGGACTTGTTTAAAATACTGGACAAATTCTATTCTCTGATATGCATGTACGATGTACATGTACTCTAGTATTTGAAGCATTACAAAAATGAATTATGCTCAACTTAAAAAAAAAATAAATAAATAAAACTCATACATGTAAGTCTTACATACATGTATTTACAGTGCATGATATTCACATTCAATAATTTTATATTATAAAGGGCTTTTGTAATATATTAAGGCTTATACATGTACATGTAGAATGGCCAAGTTCTGATACCAGGCAATAGTATATATAATTTGAAATTTGTATACTGTAGCATACATGTTATTTGACTCTGTCCACTGTGAGTGTATTTAAACAGCGGAGCCATTATTTTGAGGTAAATATCAATTTTGCTACTTACATGTACATGTATGTAGTTTGACTAGTTTCCATTCTTTTAATGGCTGATTTGATTTCCAATATAGTTAAGAAAGAATATTTGATTTTGTTAAATACTTCCATTTTTTCTGCTATTATTATAAATGTTAATCAATTTGAAAGATTCAATATATATGTTTGACTTTCGCGTATCGGGTGTGGTGATATTTTTCAAGAGTGAAGGGGATGCATGTTTAATAATAAGATCCATTCATTGTGATTGAGTGAAGAGGTCATAAACTGCCTGGTTGGTTCCAAGTTGTGATCTTTTCAGCAGCATTCATACAATATACTCATTCATGTAGTCTAGAAAATAGAAATCGGAACTTTTCAACTTTTGTACAGTATTGGAGTTTTTTGTTTTAAAATGAAGAGGAAATGTAGGCCTATATGGTACATGGGGAAGGGGGGGGGGTGCAAATAAATCCTTTGCTCAAATTATCTATCCATACTGTACATGTACATTTAGTTCAGTTTCATTCATTTATGATTTGAATATGAATTTGTGAATTGTGAAATTTACATGTATTAATCGGTTCAAAGATTTTTTTAATTTTTCTTTATAGTGCATGGGATCTGAATCGAAACAACACAATTATGTCTCAGTTTGCACACATTTTACAGGCCTACAGAATTGTATAATATAGTATGTTTCACATTTCAGTGGTAAAAGTTGCTTTGAATCAGGGAAAGAGATCCCCAGACCCCTCCAGTACACTACAAACATGTACATGTACAGTGTAGGCCCAACATATTATGTGTGTCTGTTACTAGGCATACATTTTATGTGGGCTACATGTATGTACAGTATGAGTGTACAGTGTATATTCTGTGAGCGAAAAAGAATCTTATCTTGAAGTTAATCAGATTGTCCTTCCTTTCTGTGGCCACAGATCCTCTTTGTTTGTGAAAGGAATTAAAAATAGGATTAAGAATATCTTATAATGTGGGATCTTATTAACATATAGCTGTCTATAGCTGCAGGCTTAGACCATGGAGTGTCTCCACGTGTTGTATGCCCACTTAAAGGTCAAGTCCACCTCAGGAAAATGCTGGCTTGAATAAATAGAGACAAATCTAACTAGCATAGTGCTGAAAATTTCATCAAAATCGGATGTAAAATAAGAAAGTTATCACATTTTAAAATTTCGCTTTTTTTTCACAAAACAGTGATATGCACAACTAGGTGAGTCAGTCGATGATGTCCATCACTCACTATTTCTTTTGTTTTTTATTGTTTGGATTATACAATATTTCATTTTTTACAGGTTTGACTTTAAGAGCCAACTTGACTGAACCATAAAATGTTAAACAATGATAATTCCACATTTTCAGGGAGAAATAATACTTTGTTTCACAGGACAATGAGAAAATTTGAATATTTCATGTAATAAAATACAAAAGAAATATTTAGTGAGTGAGTGATGTCATCAGTTCCCTCATTTGCATGCCAACCGGGATGTGCACATAACTACATGTACTTCGTGAAACTTCAAAATATCATAACTTTCTTATTTTACATCCGATTTTGATGAAATTTTCAGTGTTATGCTTGTTGGATTTTTCTCTTTTTATTCAAATCAACTTTTTGTTTGGGTGGACTTGTCCTTTAATGTACATGTCATCATTATGTACAGTGTAGGTCTATGGGCCTTTTCACATGTGAATCTTAATCATCATTGTAGTGATGATTGCAATTCGTCTTTAGAATCATCGGACCTATCACATGCTCACTTGAAAACTTGAAAACTGTGATTTCAATTCGAATTCCCGAGAGAAGGCGGATTTGTTATTGGTGACTTGTCAATCAAAGCACTGCATTGCAAATACTAACTACGATGAGTGCATGACAATTGTATTATCTACGGAAGTAAGCTCTGCCCCCCAAATGGAGTACAAGCCTTTCACACTAATTCTAACAGTAATTTGAGTGAAACTTAACAGGAATTCTCATCCAGAGTAGAATTTGAATTCGTGATTGTGATTAGCATTCGTGATTCTAGTTTGGTTTCACATGTGCTAAAATTTCGTCATTAGCCTTATTTTTCACCGGAATCAGCATTCAAATTATGATTTTATTACCGTGTGAAAAGGCGGTACATAACTATCTTGGTGTACATTATACATACTGCAGTAAAGAGGTGGGGGGGGGGGGGGGTGGGCAGTAATTTGGGCCATCCCTTTTTAATTGTAGTTGCTGTAAAACCCTGCCCCCCCCCCTCCCGGTACACATTGTGATGGAAATGGGCTACAGCCTACATGTTGTATGAGGTGGTATATGAGATACTATGTAGAAGTCTCAAATCCTGTTGGGACACTTACAGGTATATGCCTATATGTGTATGTAGGCTTATTCTGTTTTTAGATATTATTATTAAACAACTGAATAGGCCTACAGGTGTACATGTACATCAGTTTTTCAAATGAACTTCATGAATTAATGAACATTTTATATACACGTACATGTTTATTAATTCATGAAGTTCACGTATGCACAACTTGTTACAGCTTATGTATTATGAGTTTTCATACTGTAAATTATTTAAGCAAATATTGAGAAAATTTTGGTAATGTCATGTACCTGTATATGTAGATATCATATCATTTAAGAAAAAAAAAGAAAAACAAACAATGAATTTCTAATATACATGTAGACCCTAAAATTTTCCGAATTGTTCCAATATGTGGATGGTTACAGTTTGTTTTCATGTTTAAGAATACATGTCTTTTATTTCTCTTTCTTTCTTTCTTTCACAGAACAACGGTAACATCCTTAGAAGACTTTGAGCATAGACTAAATTCAGTAAGTTATTATTATCTTATTTATTAACTACTGTATAATTCAGCATTATCTACACAGAGACACACTATGTATTACATTGGATATAGCCTTAGGTGTTGTTTTAAAGAAATTAATCTTGCCCAGTTGGTCTCCATAAATCACCTGGGACTAGTGCAGCACAATGTGAATGAATCTGGGATTTGAAACCATGGCCCTCTGTTTCTTCAAGGGTGAGAGTCAGAACCTACAGACCATGCTACATGGTGGGGGTGTCATGGTCTGGTTACGAATCTTGTCTTTCGGTGAGAGGGACGTAGGTTCGAATCTCACCCACAGCATGTTTTTCTTCAGCAAGAAATTTACCCTCATTGTGCTGCACTCAACCCAGGTGAGGTGAATGGGTACCCGGCAGGATTACATGCAATTCTTTGAATGCACAATAAAGTGCCTAATAGCAGCTGGGGTAATTATACATGTAGCTCGCAATTGAATAGGAAACTAGATAAATCGGTGCCTCATATTTGTACTGTACATGTACATGTAGAGTGTATACTTGCTGGTTAAAAACCAGAAGAATCTTTATTTTAATGCAACTCTTGCGGAAGTACAAAAAGGAAAAACATATTGTTTATGGCAGGAAATGTATTGAAATTTACATTTGAATAATGGAATTGTGAATTATAATCATGTGATTTAAAAATCTGTTGCACATGGTACAAGTATCAAACTAAAAGATTTTATGTACAGCTGTCAGAAATGATATCAGAAACAAAAATTTTCTGCCCGGTTCTTTTTTGAAGTGTCTTATAAATTTCATAATCAAGGATTCATGCATTCATTCAATCAAGTATCCATTTTGATATATTCAAGTACTTTGTACAATGTAGAATTTTGTACTTCTGGTAGGGCGTTGCTCAATTGGACCGCATGTAATATTCAATTTGATTTCAAAGCTTTTAGGTCTCCCCACGAGGATTACACCTGTCTGTACATTTGCAAGTATTTCTGACATTTCATTGAAAAGCAGTTCAAAATCTGACATTCCTTTGAATAAAAGATTACATGCTCCAGCAAATAACAGCAAGGGGCCCTGTTTCTCTCAAAAGAATGATCTGTAAAGGTATTTTAACTTCTTAACAATGGTTATTTACTTCTGTTTACCCCCTACAGAACAATAAGTGAAAAATGAATTATATTTTTTCAACCTTAAGGACAGTTTCAATTTCAATTTTTTTCCCCATTCTATTTGATATATTTTTTTTCAGTTCCTTTTGACTTTGGATTGCATTTAAATGATAAAATGTCTAAAAGCCCTTGTTAGGGTTGACATTGAGAATAAATTTAAGGTCATCAGTACCACATTCTGTACGCTGACACTTTTGCGGTGGATTTGTTATACATGTAGTTTTGCATGTCCAGTTATGCCAAATTTTCTACTTCTAAATATTGTCTTTGGTTTAATTATTTTTTTTAGGTTTATCCCCTATTCATTGTACATGTCCAAGTAGTACAGGCATACTACTTGGAGATATATACAATAAATAGAGGATAAATCTGTAGGCTTCAATCTGCACAAAATTTTATTTTACAAACATGTTTTGCTCTCAACATGAAGGTTTTCCAAGTGTAGGGTCCATGTGTCATATACGTGAATTTCAAGGGATTGTATAGAAGTGAAAGACACCATATGGCTTCCGCTTGGCACACTCATGACAAACTAAAATGTCACATTCATGTGAGGAGTCATACCTTGTGGGAAAAGTGAGATTTTAGATTGATGCTACTGGATTCACCAGTCAACATTTTCAAATTGACTGGCATGGGAAGTTATTGCTTAGCAGTAGTTTACTGTAACCCAAAGTGACTCAGATTACAAAGATTTTTTTTCTTTCTTTCTCATGATGCCATCCAGCACACACACTTTATACAGTACATATATACATGTACATGCATCTTTTGTACAGCTTGTCCCACAAAAAATGCTAATGACACTAGATGGGTATGATATGAAAATTGCAATATATTTTTGTCTTGCCTGATTTTATCTTTATACCCGCCACCTGCAATTCATTTTCTACAACGCATAAAATTTAAGCCAGTTGTGTTTAAGATAAATGCTAGTTTACAATTATAAAATTGTATACAATATGATTTACATGTAGTTATTTTCAAATTATATCGATTCAGAGTGTCATTAGCATTTTTTATGTGGGACATACTGTACTTGTTCTGTGATCATAGGTTTCTCTCGATCCTGTGTACATAGACAAAATTTCTGTGTCATTTACATGATCCACTGTTTGAATATGTACACATCCAGAGGCCCTACATCATGTACATGTAAAGTGAAAAGAAAACTATGCATTTTGTTTTCATGCTATAAAGAATACAAGAGTCCAAAAAATAAATGCTTCTAGGAATGCTTGCATTTCGATTCCTTATCAAGGGGGCATGATGCAATCAAAGAGCTCTGTAATATCTCCTTGTTGTAATTTACAGTGCCGGGGAGAAAAATATTCCCAATCCTACAGTACTATGCAAATGTGTTAAATTACACTATCAGCATTGCTTGCATGACTGGCCATGCCAATACTTCCACTGGGCATTTCCACAACCGGCGGCGGCGAGTGACGTGTACAATCGTCAGAAAAGATATTTCAGGGGAAATGAAATCTAAAGGAACTGTGTAGGCGGTCTGGCTTGGTCGCGTACCAAGGTTGCTCAGCAGGTCTTATTATGGAAAGATATATTTTGAATCAATAGATACTTAGATCTATATTTGAAGTTTAATATTATCCAGTTTACTTTCTGAAAATGTTATTTTGATCTTCAGAGTACAGTGTATATATGATTATATCCATTGATACATATTATGTGTATTTCATCTGCCACAATGACATAAACAATGTCATGCACATGTGAACATTGGCCCCCAACATGGGTATATGTCTTTTAATTTTGTGATAAAGCACTTCAAGTTGATATAGAAGTATAGAGCCCTTGCAGGTTATTGTCTACCCAATATCAGTGATTATGAAAAAGGAACTACATGTAGTTCCCTCCTCAATAAAAGATGAAATTGCATCTGTATGCTTGTATTTGGCATATACATGCTTAAATTAAACCATGAGAAATATTTAAATGAGAATGCAATCTCGCATGCAGTCGTCTTTGAAGCCCTTGTACTGTAGCTATCTAATTTATTTGGCCTAATGCATCTTCGCCTGAAGCTGAGCTGTCAGTGCGGGAGATGCTCGCTTCTTATTCTAATGTACCTGAGTCACCCAGTGCTCTTAATATTGGACTCAATCTAATCCCTTCCCGTCTGGACCTATCCTAATTAAGAAGACCTCAGAAACAGATGGGTATAATATGAAGTCAGCCCTTGAAGAATAATACTGCGTACTATCTTCACTGTTAGAATATTTGCCTTGTACTTTTCCTGATCATAATTTGGGTATTGTGTGCCTGTTATTACAGTTTATTGTGAATAGTACATTTATTTACATTATTACCGGTATTAGAAAAGTTGACCCTGGCATCATTTCAGTTAAATAATAAAAAAAAAAAAAAAATTAGGAGAAAAAAATCATACTATCGAAGGTTTGAATTATTTTTTATTATATACAGTACTAGACTCATAGTATACATACATGTAGCTCAGCAGCAGCAGTGGTAGAAGTAGTACATGAAGTGTTACTAGCGGTAGTATTTTTGCAATTATTGTTTTTGATGATGTTGACTTGTGTATAATTGATCTGTTGCTATGTCTAATAAAGTAGCAAAGTGTCTATCTGTCATTACATTTGTACTGGACATGAATATTTGAAAACCATTTCCTTATTTGCTTTTCAAGGGGAAGTTTTTTACTTCAGAAACTCAGAAAATCAGAAACTGAAACTGAAATTCTGAAAACCATTTACTTTGAAATATTATAGTAATGCTCGTCAATTACAGCTAAAGAATATGATGTTTAGTGTGGTGATTAGCCATTAGACATTGTTGATTCGGAAAACTAATTGATTTACGTATTTGTCTTCCTCTGTTACTTTCTCTTTCTCTCTCTGTTTTTCAAAACAAATTTCTTCCTTATCTTCTACATATCATCTACCTTTATCGTGTTTCTCTTTTTCTGTCTTCCCTGTGTCTTCCCATCTTTTACTTCTCTGTCTTCCTAAACCCTCAATTCTCTTTTAACTCTTCACTCCCTCTTTTTCATTTGGTTTCTTCCATCTTTCTTACCCCCTCCTCTTTTCCCCTATCCCCTCTTGCCTCATCTTCCTATCTTCTGCAGGCAATTGAAAGAAATGCCTTCCTAGAGAATGAACTTGATGAGAAGGAGTCATTAGTGGTCACAGTTCAAAGGTTAAAAGATGAAGCAAGAGGTAGGTTTATTTCTACAGAACAATGCTACAGGGACATTGAACTGGCATCAGGGCCCCGTCTTACAAAGAGTTGTGATTGATCCAGTCAACCACAACTATGGATAGCCCGCAATGTCAACATATAGAATGCAAATTTGTTCAAAAAATGTATATTCATATTTCATTATTCTTTTGAAGATTCAGTGTGATTCTCTTTTTTTTACTAATATTATGGCAAAATTTCCTGTAGAAAAAAATATGGTACACTGTATGGTTGGATTTCCATATTGTTGAGATTTATTGGATTTATTGTAACTCTTTGTATAAAGATGGGGCCCAGAATGATAATTACCATTGGTTAGAGTGGATTCATTTTTGTTGGTGTGAGTGTACATACATGTAGAAGTTGTAAATTTGAAGACAAGTTTGATTGTTACATAGTCAGTGGACTTTGTCAGGTATATCTGTAGAAAATACAAAACCTGTCTGACATAATGTGACTTGTCCTGAACTCACCAATATTGGTAAATTCATATTCGAAAAAACAAAATCCATCAAAGATTTTCAAAGTTATTAGAATTTTGACTATTTGGTTTATGACTTCATTTGCAAGCAGCTTCCCCTTTATCATGAATTAGAAAAATCAATACAATGTCATTTTCTCAAACTATTGAAAATGAGTTTTACTCTACCTCTAGTTTATTAACAGACAAATTATTTCACACTCACTCCTGAAAAATGAAATTTTTAGTCATCTTGAACCTTTAAAATCTAAAATTTACGTATTTTATATTACATAACATATGAGGCAGCTGCTTGTAAGTGATGCTACAAATCAAAAACCTAAAATTCTGGTGACTCATTATAGTCTTTCATGGATTTTCCTCAAACCCTCCCCAATATTTTTTAATTACATTTTCTGCTATTTTTACATTAAACTTTTTATCAGTGTGAACTTATCCTTTGAAGTAGAAGCATTTGAAGCAGCTATAAGATCCAGACATTATTGGGAAATGGCTTGTCTATTACTATGGTACACTTTACTATTAAGCATATTGTATTTTGATGTTCTATGAATGTAATAGGCCAGGATTTTGATAACTGTATACAGTGCATATTTTAAGGGAAGGGGAAGTCAGCGATATCCTACGCTGGCATCACAAGCGTGTCCATTGAAAAGTGCTGCAGGGGCAACTCTTATTAAAAACCCTTTACATTGCAAACAGTACGTGTGGTGAAAGCAGGAGAGTGTTGTTCCATAAAAGGGAGTGAATATCTATATCAGAGGATCACTTTGATAAAGCGATCCTCTGAGTCTGATCACACAAGCATCCTCTGATTACACATTTATGTAATTGTAATACTTAAACCAAAATTCACAAAAGATGATAACAATAAGTCATTAAAAACTACTGAAAATGAAGAGAATTATTAGAAGAGAAATATTGGAATCTTATGCACATTCTGTGCCCATAGTTACCAGGGGCCGCGGAACGGTTTTCGAAGTGGGGGGGGGGGGGACTGACCATGCAAAAATCACAATCATATGGTCATTTTTACATTTTTGTTGGCAGTTTTGGAAAAAAGTGGGGGGGGGGGACTGCTTCCGCGGCCCCTGGTTACTGCGTCATTGTCGTTCATTTGATGCAAAATGGTTTGAAGAAAATAATCAAATATGCAATATGATGAGAATTTACATGTATGTGTAGCAACCAGCGTTATTTCGTATTGGCAGATTAATTAAAAAAATATCAATTTTCAGTTTTAATTTTTTAATAAGGAGAGGTAAAAAGAATATGGAATGACAATGCTGCCAATTGAGGAATAAAATTTTCTGAAATAAGGCTTGCAATAATTCATAATCTTGTATGGGTTTAAACTAGTGTTCCCCCTCCATCCCTCTGTAACACTGCATTAATAAGGAGTAATTGCAGGAAACTTTAAGTCTGTCAAGGTGAAAGATTAGTACAAAGGGGTGTTCAAGAGGATTTGTCACTCAAGATCTTGTCAAACAATGCTCTTGAAGAAACATGTTGTGAGTACATGTGTGTACAAAATATACATACATGTATGGTCTGGGACAGTGTAATTGAATTTCATGTTTGGCAAATAAAAAGTTATCTCAATAGAAAAAGAGAAACTACATGTAGGCCTATCCTTTTGAGCTTTCATAGTATTCAGAGAGCATGCATATTCTGCCTTTAAAGTCCTCTTGAAAATTGTTTACAGAACAATGTTATTGTTATGCAACTATTTGAAGTATAGGATAATTTTCACATTATAGGCCTAGATATATACATGTACATGGTGTGTATCAGACGGACTGATTTAAAACCATTTACATATTACAAACTACCTGCACATACTTTATCCTAGTTTAATGATGTCTGTGGGTTCATTGAACTTGTGATTCATAATCCTCATTTAGCGGCTCGCAGCCTTTAATCACATGACAGCTGTCAGTATATACAATGACAGGAAAGCAATTATATTTTTGATACACAATATGTCAATACACAAATAGGTGAACTCCTATCAATGAAACTAATATAGGGAACTAATGGAAAAATAGAACATGAAGGTGAATCTAAAATTTTCAACCCCATTTTTACAACTACCTGCTTTTAAATAATAATGCAAAAGATTATAACCCTTGTTTGTATTTATATTAGACAGATCATATGAAGTAGACGTGCACTGATGTGTATCCATTGATTAAATTATGCATTAAATAACGTATGCGCATAAGTATGACTCTAAGTCACTCTTAAATCTTCTCTAAACAGCCCCCCCCCCCCCAGGTCACAAATAGGCTCGTTGACCAATGTACAGATTTTATGCATACATACATGTGTGCATACATACATGTATGCATACTTCATTTTACTGTTTGATCATGCATGTACATATACTGTCTGGGTCTAGGATATTGTTAAGAGTCGCAGACAACATGACAGTTTAAAAAAAAAAAAGAATAAAAGCTGATATACACACACCAACTGACTAAGAGTGAATTATCATTCAGACCTACCCACCCCTATTAAAATGAAGATACATGTACATGTATAAAGCCTGAAAGGGGGGGGGGGGGATTATCTACTTTGCATTCATATGTATGTAGTTCAATAGAGATAGCTAGCCTGCCTGGACTGGTGTGTTTTGTTCAACATAAGCCCAAAATCAATCATTGTAATCCTATCATGGTTTGCTTTTATTCAAAAGCTTGGATCATTTATCTCATTTGGAAGGTCAATCTATGGGGGTTGTTTCACAAAGAGCTAGGTTTGAATAAAAGCCATGCTTGAATGTCAAGCGCAGTGAGGTCTGGAAATGCCGCAATATAGGCTAAAGCCAATCCATGGCCTTGAATGAGTAGTAGTAGTAGTAGTAGTAGCTATAAAGACATGTGATCTCATTAATGAATATGTGGAAGTGGGCAGGTCTACCCTGATCATTGCCTGACTTTGCTACTTTAGTATTCACTTTGTTTCGTGAATATTTCAATTAATTTGCTTTTCCATGGAAAAATTGGTCTAGTATTTTCAACGATTTCAATAATTTAAAGAGAGTAAACATCACATTTGCTCCTCCATTTGATGCTTTTTGTTAAAGTATTTAACTCTATTCAGGCCAGGGGAAGGGCTAGCAGCCCCCTTTGAAAGTTTGAGGCTACATGTGATAAGTCAAAATTGCGAAAAGATATTGCCAAAGTTTTCCTGACTTTTTTCTTTGAAATCTTGTCCAACTTTTATACCAAATTTGCGACGTTCAGGAGGTTCCAAAATTACATAACTTTTGGTAAATGTCGGACAAGAATTGCTGGAAAACATGATTTCATGTACAAGTCCAATGCAAGTGTCATTACACAACAATGTTAGCAAAGGGCAAATTATGTGGTATGGTACCATTGTTGATACCATCAATATTTGAGGACAGCAATTAGTGAATGATGAATAATGGGTCTCTTCACTCAATACATTCCAGTGGTTACAGAGTCCAGAGACTTGATATCTTTACATTTAATATTGATTGATAGATGATCAAGAAAGGATTGTTTGCTCTGTGAAGATAGATGATGTTTGCAATTCATATGCAGTGGGGGTCGGGCCTACAGATTGAGTAAGGCTATTCTGAGTCTGATGTCCCAATTATATGCTCTTCTTTGTTGACAACAATGGGAATTTATCAATGTTCAGACATCTGCATACATTCAAAGGACAATAGGTAATAAAAACTATCTTTAGAATTGCAATGAAAAATAATGAAAGTTTGTCTTTTTCCAGAGGATACAAAGTGCAGAAGTTACCCTTGCATGTACACATACATATTGAGGGAATGATTTTCTTGGTATCGCGTCACAATTCAATTCACATTTTTAAATGACTTCTACACAAAATTTCCTTTGTGTAGCAATTTTTTTTTACATAGGACTGTACAGAACATAGGTTGAAAGCTTTCTCTTACAACCATCGAATCAAATTTGAGAAGTAACATTATTTCCTGATACATTTATTTAATAAAATCACAGTATTAAAATTCTCTCAGATTAACCTACTAAACTTAATCAATTTTTAAATCTTATAATTAGATATGAGATCAGAGATCGCTGTGAAGGGGGTATCGGAGCCCATGCCAGACAACGATGCAGAGGTAGCAGCGAACGGCAGACATACGCCCTCTGGTGACCACACGGTGGATAACAAGGTCCTTCATGAGGCACAGACGAATACCACCCCAGGAAAAGGTAATCTGACCACTAATTGGCCCATACAGGAATTGCTTGGCACTTGTTGAAAGCTATCATGTCCTATCAGGTCAACCTGTTAGATTAAGTTTGTTTATTAGGGACAAAGTTAGAAACATGTAGGGAAATCTAATCTGAATTGAGAAACGTGACTTGCCCATTTGCATCCAGAATTTGTACAAAAATAAACTGAGATAATTTTGGTATTAAATCACGAACAATTTGAAAACCTGTAAGTTTGAGAAGTGGTTTTGTTTTTATAAAGTGATGTCATTTTTCAGAATTACGATGGAATCTACGATTTTGCAACATTTAAAGCCACAGGAAACACTATTCATTATTGATCATTTTCCTACTATCAACAGTGGAATCTGTTATTTAGATAATGATTTGAGTTGGGAACTTTGACCAGAAAATAAATTTTAAGACTCCAATAGCATTATCGGATGCAGTGATACACTGTATACTGGTGGCCATGAAATTGGTGTGATAATTCCCAAGGACAAAGTTAAAGAAGCTAGTAATTATTCTGATCTTTTGGTGCATCAATACAATTGAGGCGCTGGCAGGAAGTGCTTAAAAACCTGCTCCTTAATTGGCCAATGAATGTCATGGTTGCTAAGAAACGTGAGGTATTAAAGTGTGAATTCAATTAACAATATTGAAGTGGCAGGAGACTTAGGGTGCGTTTATCCGCCACTTTTTTACCCTATAATCATGATTCCAATCATGATTCAAATCACGATTCTGCAGAATCACGATTGCGTTTAGTCGAAATTGAATATAATCATGATTAGAATCACAAACATGAACTACGAAAAAAAGGGCGTTTGGAAAGACGTTTCTGCAGAATCACGTACGAAAATGTTCGGATAAACGATATCGTGATTTGAATCATGATTATATGACGTCATTGTGTCGAGCTATTTCCGGTTCTTGCCAAGGCGCGCGCCCCACGTTGTCACATCACATGTACGTCGCCGACCTCCAATTAAGTGTCCAACGTTGACCTATACTTCCTGGGTCAAACTGCGCACTGTGATGCGCACTGGATCGGTCCGAATCCGAGGAGAAACAGCGTTGGAACGAAGGTCGTCTAAACCCTGATTCTGTAGTAATTGTGATTCATGTTTGTGATTTGAATCATGATTCCAATCATGATTCAAATCACGATTCTGGCTTGAGGTCGGATAAACGCAGCCTTAATTGCACCTGAATCAATAAGATTAGGTTGAATATGTACCTTGAAGAGACAACCAGATGGTAGACAGGATAGAGAGGATAAAAGAACCAAGAATGAAAATGATATCAGCGATATTAAGAAACGGTTTAAGATGGTTAAGTGCAAATAAACATTAAGGAGATATTTCACATTGTAGAAATTCATTTTTTTTAATAAAATGGACAAGTGGAGAGAATGAATAACAGAAAAGGGAAGATTAGAAATGATGAATATGAAAACTAAGAAATCTGATGTTATACATATATTTCTGGTATACAGTGTATGTAGATGTATATCAAAGGGATATTTCTTTGTCAACTTTTTGCTTTTTATTCTCTTAAGGGATACAAACATCATTTTCACAAAGTTTCATTTTGCTTTCACCACATACTAAGAAGTGATTGAATGGATTATTCTTTGTCTATTCAGGATAATTTTCATATTTGTGGAATAATTTTCCTGCGATTTTCATTCTCAAATTATTCTTCATCTTAATATCCTTTTGTATCTATCCATTCCCATCTTTACATTGTTTATTCCTTCCTTTAACCTCTCCTCTTTTCCCTTCCTTTCATCACACTCTAGATCTACAATCCAATTCAACAGGAGTAGCTGGCAGTGGTAACGCTCCTCTCACACCCTCAGCCAGAGTATCTGCTCTCAACATTGTTGGGGATCTACTCAGAAAAGTGGGGGTAAGTGTTAACTATTCTCACGTTGCTTCATTGGCAAATTAATGAAATGGAATAAGCCAGTTCGTAGTTCCATTCTGCGCATGATCAGAAGATTCTGCGCATGATCAGAGAAAGGTCATTTGTACTAAAGTGGCATGGTGGTTTAAAATTTAATGAGATAAGCACCAACTTTGGTGTCTTGATTATTCATATATTCTTTTCAATTGTGTTTTTCATTTGCATCCACAAAACAAAAATGCGTCCACGACTGGTATTTCACTGCAGTTTGCCAAGTACATTGTACAACATGCTATAATATGCATTCAAAGTAGAAATGCAACAAATACCTTCATGGAGTCTTCAATGGTGTGCTATTCTAGTCACCTGGTATAATTCAATTTCTTCATCCTGCTATGTAAGGCATGCATATGTTATATCCTGCTTTGAAATCTGCCTATCATAATGAAATAAATGAAAGGTCATTTGACCAAAATTGTCCCTGATGTAACTACGAACTGGTCTATTGCAAAAAATGAACTACATGTAGGTGAAGAGCAAAAGTCTGTCCTATTTGATCATTTGTGTTTTAAACAGATGCAAGTCTTCAGGCCACAACAACTTCCCATTTCATGATTTTTTTTTTAAGAATTCATATTTATTTTTATTTGTCATTTTATTGTCTCACCTGCATAGCAGAGTGAGACTATAGGCGCCGCTTTTCCGGCGGCGGCGACGGCGTCAACACCAAATCTTAACCTGAGGTCAAGTTTTTGAAATGACAGCATAACTTAGAAAGTATATGGACCTAGTTCATGAAACTTGGCCATAAGGTTAATCAAGTATTACTGAACATCCTGCCTGAGTTTCATGTCACATGACCAAGGTCAAAGGTCATTTAGGGTCAATGAACTTAGACCATGTTGGGGGAATCAACATCAAAATCTTAACCTAAGGTTAAGTTTTTGAAATGTCATCATAACTTAGGAAATATATGGACCTAGTTCATGAAACTTATACATAAGGTTAATCAAGTATCACTGAACATCCTGCATGAGTTTCACATCACATGACCAAGGTCAAAGGTCATTTAGGGTCAATGAACTTTGGCCGAATTGGGGGTATCTGTTGAATTACCATCATAAATTTGAAAGTGTGTTGGTCTAGTTCATAAAACTTGGACATAAATAGTAATCAAGTATCACTGAACATCCTGTGCGAGTTTCAGGTCACATGATCAAGGTCAAAGGTCATGTAAGGTCAAAGAACTTTGGCCACGTTGGGGGTATTTGTTGAATTGCCATCATATCTCTATAAGTGTATTGGTCTAGTTCATAAAACGTGGAAATAAGAGTAACCAAGTATCACTGAACATCTTGTGCGAGTTATAGTAGTTTTCAAAATCAGCACTGCTGCTATATTGAATCGCGTGATGCAGGTGAGACGGCCAGAGGCATTCCACTTGTTTTAACAGGGTAGCCCTTTCAGTTAGAAAAACTACTTGACCAAGGAGCCCTCTATCAACAGAAATTTAAAAACATAACAAAACAATGATACAAATTGTCAACAAAATGAACGTACTTATCGATGAGAAAAAAAGTAATTCATAAAAAATAAATCAAAATCACTAATATACTTATAACAACAGAAAGTAGTGTGGCTTTAAAATGCTCTGACTTCTAGTCTCAGTGAGTAAAAGCTACTGGCATCACTGGGACCAGAAGTCAGGTTTAAATTAGACCTAAGTCGGTGCTAAAATTATGGGGAGCCTAAAATTCAAAAATTCTGTTTATATTGTATATTAGTTCATGTTTTGTTTTTATAAAATGAAGAAATATACTTCAGTTTCTATTCCCAGACAATTATGAACATTTTGGGTGTTGTATAAATCAATAAATTGGATGTGAACTGTTAGGGCTTTTTGCCCCAATTGGCTCTTCATACTTAAACCACAACTTTAAACCAGGGTTTAATTTAAACCCGAGTTCAGAATACGGGCCCATGAATCATATTAATTATTACCATTGTTGTATTATTACTGATTTTTTATAGGTAGAGGGTAGGGCTGGTGGTTGGATGAATGCTTCTGGATTGAAAGTAGCCCCTATGATTGAATCATGATGATTAATTTGATATTTTATATATTGAATATGTGATTACAAGCATCCTAATTGTGGGATCATTCTTGGTGTGAACCTTAAATGCTTCTAATTAAAGATTCTATGGGCTTGTTTGCATTTCACACGCTTTTTGCATTATGCATCATTTGCTAGGGTAAACATTTAATGATCCCTTAACCATTTAAGAATGCTCAATTGGTAAACATATTTGCCAAAATGGTACAGTACGGTGTACACCTATTCATTAATTTACATTTAGAAAAGAATTGAATAGTTAAATATCGAGATCTTTGTCACTGAAGATTATAAATAAACTATATCATCATATTACTTGAAAGCATTTCATATTAGCATGTATTTTTATTCAAATTTGATGTTAATGAAAATTGAATCTACAGTCTGACTACATGTAAGACACATTCCATTGGAAGTTGATAGACAACTAGCTTTACAAGACACTATTGAGATAAATGTTTAGTTCACTTTTTCTTTAATGGGGCGTTGCAAGAAACTTGCGATCAATTGCAAGTCTGTTTTGTTCCTGAAATCAAGCATATGCCGTGCAATTAATTGCAAATTTGCGATTGATTGCTAATCTGCTCCATGAAAAAAGGAGTGTAATCTTATTTGCTATACTTAAAAGTGATCAATCAATTGTAAAATTGCAACAATATATTTGCTATTATATAGGATGGCTCAGAATACCAGAAATATTCCAAGAGTTCGGGAAAATATTCCACGAATCGCAGATGAGAGGAATATTATCACTTCATAGGATCAATGTTGGTCTTTGACATGCAACTTGCATGTATATATAGTTCATTATGACATCATCGAGTGTAGTTGTGCTCTAACTGCGCATTGCATTGCTTTCATTGTTGTCCGCGTTGTATATTTCACGCATTAGTGCACGCACCCTAAACTGTTGAATATGCTCTCATATTCAATAGCAAATTTTCGGTCCTTTCTAGGGATACGCTCTGATACTGCACGGGCAATTGATGCAGACCAAAATATGTGTTTTTAATGCATTGCTAGAACGCTCTATATATATGATAATATCTTTTATTCTGCAAAGAGATTTTGTAAGAACAACTAAATTTATATTTCCTTTTGTCATTCGCTGTATTCTGTTCCATTTCAGGCTCTTGAGAACAAGCTTGCATCATGTCGGAATTTTGTCAAAGAAAAGGAGGTTCCTCGGAAACCTGGCAGTCCTGTCGACACACCAAGGTCAGTTATAAGTTGATATGGATTACAAAGGCATTTAAAACAACTTCTGAAATTGTAATTTCAGCATTTGTATTTCTCGTTCTCAATCTTATTGAAAAGTCTTTGTATCTCTTCTTAAAATTAAGTTGCCTTTGTGTATTGTAACATTTTTTATTTTGTGCTTATGTGTAGTTATTGAATATCGTACACTCAGTATGTGGCCCATTCAAAAAATTAAATATTTGATGAAACTTACTGCAATTCCTAAAATGTTTTGTTTTTCCTACAAATTTAATCTTAAAAAAATTAGCATACATCCCTTATGAAATATCTATTGATATGTCTTTTTATGTTTCATTTTATCTCATGCACCCTAGGCAAACGAAAAGAACGCCAAGAGCCTCGACCACGACGCCGTCTTCAAATTTACCCGGGGTTGTGAAGATAACTGTATGAACTGACTCCAACTTATAGAACAATATAAAACTTTTGAATACTCCTATTATAGAGGATGTTGCTTTGAAATGTGTATTCGACTGCAATCCCCCTATAAGGGTCTGGCCCTTGATTGGTGCAAGGCGGATGGACTACTACAGAAGGCCAGCTTGCACTGTACAGTTTAATACCTTCAGGGCCAAATTCACAAGACACCTCCAGGAATGCTGCAAGGTCGTTGCGCACACTGCATCAGAATGCCTTCCATCTGTCAAAGCAGCCTTTGAAGAACTTTGGAAAGAGGATCCTTCGCCAAGTGGAGGCGGGAAAGGATCTATGTAGATTTCGTATTATAATGTCATGCCCTGATTTTTCCCTGTGTACCACCTAACCCATTGGCTACTGAAATCAATGGAAATAGTTCCCAGGTCTTTGTATTGGGACTGCTTGGTTTCAGAAGCCATCAGATTAAATGTACACCCTATTTACACTATCTGTGTGTTTTCATCAAGAATCTTGTCAAGTACAATGTTGGCATGAATCCATTGGAGTTCTATTTTTACATTGTGATAAGAGAGGTGTATGTCTCAATATTATTGTGGAGGCTGACAAGGCTTTGGTCCGTTGCTATACTTCTGTCTGTACCACTCTTGTTTTATCCAAAATCTTGCCTATTGGATGTTTTCATTGGATGCCTTCGTTTTATACCAGAAAGGCTAGAGAGAGTAAAGCTAATGATTTGAATGTTGAAAGGTTGTAAAATAGCTTTATTCTTTTCAGCAACATAATTGGTCAAGGTTCATGACTTTCAACATTTTTGCACAATGCACTACTGTGCAAAAGCAGTGTACATGGAAAGGTGACATCACATACTGATATATTATCAGTCAAGTGCCATCACGATAGACACTAGTTGGAAAACATGATCAAATTGTAGATTACTGTATTGAAAGACTGTTTCATGACATTCATGCTCTGTTTCATTATTATATAAAACAAATAATGCACATGTCCTGTCATGTGTGAAAGTAAATGCAGAGAAAATTCAGTTTCTGATGGCATACACTGGGGCATCCGTGGCTTGTGCAGTAGTACAAGGCCTGTCTCACGATACCTTATGTCCACTGCATTATACTAACACACTTGTTCAATTGTTCTGTGTGTTATGTGTACACTAAAATGTATCCCTTTTCAAATTTTCATCAATGACAGCAAAATAGGAGCAGCTGACTCTATATTGAGCTTTCATATTCTCATTCTATTACATATTGAAGTCTACATTGTGATTTAAACTTAAGGGACAATTTACCTCGAACATGGTAGGCAAACAAAATGCTTTTTCATGTCAGAAAAAAAAAAATCCTATAGATAAATCTTTCATGTACAAGATTTTTGGAATGCACACCAGGCACATTTATTTTTAATCAGTGCCCAGTGTTGGATTCTAGCGAGCCTGCCAGGTGACGTGAAGGAGAAAAAATTCTCTGTGGATTATTTCATGGAAACGAAATAATATTTAACCTGTATTTCAGCTTTAACTATATCTGGAGCAATAAAAATGCTTTTGGACTCTTGTAGAACCTTTGTTCTATGTGTGGTCACAAGAGGAGTGTTGCCCTGTGTAAGTCTGCTTCTCACCTACTGGCAGCACACGGGTGGTTGTCGATGTTCTATCCATCTGGTTTCCTGTGGTACATGTATGTCCACTGCTACTTGACCTCATGTTGTCCAATGCTGATGTGTTATTCCTCTGCTCTTCCATTCTTTGTCCATCTCTAGGTGGAGGCAAATCATTGGCTGTCACTGTTCTGTCCATCTGGTTTCCTGTGGTCTGTCCACTGCTACTTGACTCCATATTGTTTAATGGTGGTGTACTGTTAAACTCCAATGTTACGTTCTAATTGGCTTCTGAAGGGGTCAGGCTCTGGCTAAAAACTACTTCAGAGTCGATGCTTGACATTGAAATGGAGTCCAGTGGTATGACGTCATTGTCATCCATCATTTCACTTTCTTCAAAGACGACTGGGAGGGAATCATCAGAGACTGCACTGTCCAATGTATTCTTTGTGGCTAGATACAAATGCCGAATTTTGCATTTCCAAGTACTGTTTAGAAGTCCAACATCAAGTTGATCATCAGGTTCTTTATGTGTTGGGTCAGTTAGGAAATAATTAAAGTCTTCAACTTTTCCTCTTCTGTTCTTCCCATCGAGGAAAAACCAATCCAAAACCATACAAAGGATTTCTTTTAAGGTATAATTTACCTCAAAAGTCTCTTGTCTAGTACAACCTCCAGAGGGAGCTTTCACTTGCTTGAAGGTCTTTGCTCGTGCATTGAAATCCAGCCACCCTACTTCAACCAGTTGCGTTTTCTTTTCAGCACATTTATTTCCCTGTTGAGAGCTCGATCTCGAAAGATTTACTTTTTGTAATTTGTTTCTAAGTTGCTCGTTAATGATTTTTTGTTCCTTCTGGCCTTGCAACACAGCTGGAATTTACATAGGCTTTCACTGCAATGCGGTCCCCATGCTTGGTAAATAGTTCTGAAGTTGTTCATCAGAGAGAATTCCAATGACGGCAGCATCAATCTATAAGATATAAAAAAACACAAATGATAAATAACTGCTCCTTGCATTAAATCATAGACAATGAATTACAACTCATTCACTGGACAAGTAAATGTGTTAATCCTATTTTTACTGGGCAATTTCAGCTCTTTTGGACTTTTACTTGGGACCCCCTCGGAGATCTCGATCATGAAATAATATTTCGAGGGAACAAAATAATTATTTTGTGGGAATGAAAATAATATTTTGAGTGAATGAAATAATTATTTTGTGGGAATGAAATAATATTTAGTGGGAAAGAAATAATATTTCGAGGGGAACAAAATAATCCACAGAGAATTTTTCTCCTTCGTGTCACTTGGTGGGATCCGTAGGATTCCTGTTGACTTAATAATTCATCCAGGTTAATAGCATAGAATGCTATGATCCACATTGCATGATTCTAATACATGCAAGTCAATCTGTTAAAGTAGATTGCTGCATAAATATAACATGCCAAAATGTTTGGGTTTTTTTTTCTAGTGATAAAGCAAATTTAGTCTTTCTGTTGAACAGATAAAGACATGTTTGGTTCATTCCATATTGGGTTAAGAAACCGAAGAGGGCCAAATATGGTTTAAATAGAGTGGAGTGGGGGAAAGAGGCAATGAAAAGAATTCTGCTCTTGTATAAAGGAAGAGGAGGAAACAAGTATTTATGAATAAAAAATATTTTCTGTATCTTTTTAAAATATACAGAATGAAATTGATATGATGCAAGCAATTTTGGAAAGTGTATTTTTTGTTGTTCTTTTCTGAATGGTATTCAATATTAGGAAGTTTCAGCTTGTGTGTGTTTTTTTTTTCTTTTTAGGCATGAAGGGTTAGTTGGACATGCTATCCAATCGTAGTGAACTAATCGATAAATTATTAGACTATCAGTTATTGGACAATTGCAGTTGCGCTTTGTATCTGTAACTGGTGCATTTCTACGTTGTGCCATTTTGCTCTGGAAAAAAGTTGGACCAATTTCTGTGTCATGTCTCCAGAAAGCATTTCATTCTTATGAATGTGAAGAGACATAACCATCAGCTGAGGTCAGCTGAAGTGCATTTTATTATTAATAGATGAATTTGTCTGTTGCGATGTCAATATATATTTTTGAAATACAAAAAAAAAATAGTGTTTTTTTAAATATGTTTTTATCTGCGACTGGTTTCAAATACTTTTGTTAGTCCTTATTCTGTTTCAGTAGCTTGAACAGTCTCTAACCTTGCTCATATAATACCTGACATAGCTCTGCAACAATTTTGTGTACAAAGTCAATGGGAAATGAAGCATCAAAATTGATGTGGAGAGAAGAGGCATTTTTTGGTCCCTATACATGTGAAATCTGTGGACCAATCATATACTTACAAAGAGTTAGCGCAAAATACCTTGTCAAGATCTGCACCAACAAACTCATCTTATCATTCAATATTTACTCATGATGTCATATCACTAGTTGTCTCTGCAATTTTTTTACTGTGAAACATATGATCTTTGTTTATGAGCATAAGTGGTGCGAAATTTCTCATCATGTGTTGAAAATCATTTTTAAAAATTGTTGCTTAGCTTTGTCGCACCATATTTGAGCAAGGTTTATTTGTTGCCATGTCTTACAGATAAATACAACTTGACAGTCTAAATTCATAGCAATTTATCAACAATATATTATATTTTCAACTTACCCCCAGATATTGATTTCCAGATAGGTCTTTATCACAATCACAAAGTAAAATTATATGAAATGAGAAATATGCATGGTTGGAAATATTGGCTGAAATACAGATTATAGTTTGAAGATCAAGTATTATTCCAAGTTTGACTTCAGATTCAATTAACCATAACCATATTCTCATGGTCAATTGGCACAACTATATACATACCAGATGGCTTCATTTCACACTTCCCTGTAATCTTCAGTTCTTGGGTCTGCCCAGTGGTTAAGTAAAAAAAACGCTGGCCTTTTCTTGAAATTTGTCCAATGTTCGGCTCATATTCTTAGTGGATTTTTGAAGTGTAAACATGGAATGTACTCTTGATTTCATCTATACTAACCAAGATCATTTACCTGTCCAATTGTTATTTCATTAATCTTTTTCAGAGAATTGTAATCATTTTACTTTTATCCTGTATACTTTATAATAGTTAGTGCAACAGAGTGAAATCTGCTGATAAGACTGGTTTAAGTCTGGTCCTTGGGTTTGACTGTGTCGCACTTCACACATTGGTCCCATGTATTTCCTTTCATCGTAATGAGACCTATCCTGTACTCTCCACTCATTGAAAGTACATTTCAACCAATGCATGATAGCCTCTTGATATTTATTATCTTGTGTACACATTATATATTCAAAGTGCCATCATAATACTCTCATTTTGATAAACATTGTATCCAGTATTGTCACTATTATGGTTGGAGCCTTCCACCTTTAAAAACTTCTGATGAGCACTCAATACTCAAAACCTCGCCCTCCAGCAATAATTATCCCCTTGATAAAGACAAAGGCTTTACTTTGTAATATGTAATGATGGCAAATGCCATTACATGAATGGAATGTCAAATTTTGTTTTATTTGGATTACACTGTGAGACAGTTTCATCCTATAGTTACCACTATCAGTCATAACCTCTAAACTAGGAAATTTTGATTTGTGTGTCAATTTTCTTATGAGTCTCATTACAATTAATAAATTAATCATAACATGTGCTTTCTTAATCTTATTTTCTCTATATCTATACTTATGTTGTAGTTCCTAAAATATGGTGCTGTTTCTGTGTAGATATAGATTGTTATCAATAAGCATGGAATAATTTGTAACCTTATCATATGATTCATATTGTTTCTTTCTATTTTATGGTGTGTGTAAGAATGCCTTGATAGGAACATCAATTAACTTTGTTATATGTTTTTCAAACTTGAGTTGCTTGAAGTAAAAATGTAGCTCAGAAATTTGAAAAATTGCTGAAACTTGCTAGCCATTATGCAGGGGCTTGAAGAGACTGCAACACGGTATTTGAGGAGTCTGTTAAAGTACATATTGGTATGTTGTAGTACTTTTACGTATCATACAGTCATGCTCTAAAGTTAGTGAACCACACTAGAAAATGAACACATAAGAAGTGTTCAAGTTCTAAAATGTTTTAGATATGTATTTGTGAAGCCAGATGATAAAATATTTTAGTCAATAATTTTTTTTTATGGTTTGCCAAACATTGTATTGTTGTTTCCATTCAACACTCAGCTGCATGAAGGAGTGCATTTTGTGGTGGGGTTCACTAAATTTTGAGCATTACTGAATATGGCATAGTCGAGTGGTTATATGTATTTCATCCCCATGATGTCCTTCGCTCCAGAAATAGACCATTCAGCAATCAAGGTATTACCAGGACGTTTCAGCAGTTTCAAGACCCCCTTGAAGTACTCCTTGCCCCTTACAGAAGAAATAGTGATGATTTTTTTGTGCCGTACATCTATTTCAAAACATTTTAAGATGCAAATTGCTCTTTAAAAAAAATTAACATTGAAATGTCTGATGGAAAATGTGAGACTTGGAACGTTTTGAAGCGTTTCATATTGTCAATTTCATAAAGCTGTCATTGAGCGATGTTCACTTTTCAACAAGAAATAGGGATGAGATTGCCTGATGTTCAGTTACTGTTAACGTTCTTATCAAACTATGAAAAATCATTCTGGAAGAAATCTTTAAGATCATTGTAGACCCCCCAAGGAGCCAATGCTGTTTAAAGGTGGACACCTTGCTTGTACCCAAAAGGACAGAAAAATTTGTTTTTCATGGGGATGTACATGCATACATCATGAAAATGGCATATTGTAAAAATCAGGAATAGAGGTTTAACTATTGAACGTGTATATCATGAAAATGAAATATTGAGGCATTATTTAGGGTGCGGAAAAATTACAAAATACTTATTTCGGGCACTCGAGAATGAAGAATGATAACTTGCTTAGGGTCAATTTTAAGAGTCCATGTAAGTACAAGCTTGGTGTCTACCTTGTACTGGTAGTGGCCCTCAAGGAAAGACTATTTAGATATAATATTTCAAGTTTTATTCAGCTATTATGGGTCTTGTTATCTCTAATATCTTTCATTGAATAATATGTCACTTGTTATTTTTTCCTTGGAATTATGTTATTTCTTTAAAAGAATCCCTAAACCTTTTAAAAAGATTGCAACAAGATTTGCACCACGTTCAGAATTACTGCTTAGACATAAATGTGGGATGTAGTGGGCTTGTGTTTGTGGAAGTATTGTGTTGTAGAAACATCATGGTCCGGTGGTACTGACTCTTGCCTTTCAGTCAGAGGATTGTGGGTTCATCCTAGCCACAATATGAATTTCGTTCGGCGAAAAAAAAAAATTATTGTAGCTGAAGATAAGCTGGGATAAATTATTTGAATTTTGCACCTCTGAAAACAATATTCTAAATAGAATGCAATATATCAGTGGCAGATTCGGGATTTTGAAATAGAGGGAGAGCAAATAGCAGATGACAGTTTTCTTAGATTTAACTAATTTGATTAGTATGTTCAATAGGCAAAATATATAGGGGTGTGTGCTCAACTTTTGCCCGTGTGGGCCTGCAACTGTATATGAATGCTTATTATTGTTCTCCCCAAGATTATTGGAGTGCAAGAGGGAAGATGGGCAGACCCACATCCGTACCCTCTCCTCTCATTATGCGACTTTTCCTTTTATCTTTCTGTGAAAATATTGGACACATTGCCAAATGGGTCTTACAGGGGTACCGATAACCTCAAATATTCAATGTGATTGTGTATGTAGGTTGATAGAGCAATTATAACCTTAGAAGGTGAAGCATTCATGTAAAAATTTAAATAATTGATCATTTTAATGGATCACCTTTTGCTTTGGCATAAGTTATTTTTTTATACCTGGTTGTTTGCTCGAGAAGCAGTAAGTATGAATTTTCAGAATTGTACAGATAAATATTTGAAATATATAAAGCAATGTAAGAATTATTTAAAAACTAGACCGATATGAATGAATTACATGCTGGAATGTGAAGGACATATAGTGTATGTAAAATATCATATTGTGCATGGCGTGGGTAAAATAAAAAAGAATAATACCAATATTCTGCACTTATTATCCCAGGTAAATGGTATAGCATTTCTGTCTTCGTTGTGGAAACCACTGTGTGTATTCATTAAGTTTGTATTAAAGCGTATGTGTGTTTGAGAAAGAGAGGTAGAGAGAGAAAGAGAGCCCATTTATAATCATAGAAGTGAGATGGGGGAATTTACAAGATAGTCATTTACTAAAGTAATTCATTAAAATTTATTTCATATTCAGATTATATTTTTCTTGCCATTTTATGGCAAAATTAATTTGTATATATATTTTTTTATATAACTTTATCAACAAATTTGTACTTGGTAAATAAGTCGGCAACTAGCACTCCCTATAAAAACCTAGGTTTAAAGGAGAATCCAGCCTTGAAAATGAAAATTATAAAAAAAAAAATAAGAAAAACACAATGGTGGATTTCGAAAATCGAGAAAGGAATAAACAAGGCTGTTTGAAAATGATATCACTCCAACTGTCTAAATATCACCATTGACAATTTGGTGAATATATTGTGACATGTACTAAGGACCTCTAATTTGTGAAATGTATAGAACGGCAAGTCCATCCTAATGAAATTCAATTGGATTTGAATAGGTAGAGAAAAAACAAACATTACTCTGAAAATTTCATCAAAATCGGATGTGAAATAACAGTTTCAACATTATAAAATTTTCACGAAAGTTATACCAGTAGGCAAATCACAGCCTATTGCTTTTTATGATATAACATACAGAATATTTCAATTTTTGCAGATATTATGCGAGTCGCAACAAGGGCAATTCCACACTAAAGGAGCAATCAAACCTTATTTCACATTATTAAGAAAAAAAAAAGTTATTTCCCCTATAATATATAGGGGAAATAATTAATTATATTCCCTATAATAAAATACAAATGAAATATTGTGTGGGTAATATCATCATCTCCCTCATTTGCAACCAGGATGTGCATAACAGTTTTGTGGATATACCTTGAAATGTATATTGAAGTCAGATGGATTTGTTTTTCTTCAAAATTCTCCTTCCCCCAACAAGGGACAATAGAGAGATAGAGAATGGAACCCTTCAACTATTAAGAACTACCATAGTAATCAACACATTGAATAGGGGCAACAAGGGAAAGACAAAGACAAATCACAGAGTAAGCTCTTTTAAAAATACTTTTTATCAAGTTTAGTATAGTTTAATGTTCAAAATACAATGTTCATACAACATTTCTCATTTATATTCATAAAGTACTTCATACATGTGTTTCACAAATATAGTTAACTTGCACATGGTGTCACATGTATCATGAAGCATGTTATATCCAAGTAATCTGTCAAACACTTGCCAGATTTACTTTTTACCAACAATCAAACACATTCAATTTAATTAGCATGATTACATAATTCCATACATCTTTTATGATTTCTTAAATGTTTTCACTGTTTCTTTGCTAGATTGTCTGATACTAATAACATTACCAAGGAAACTTTGCAGGCACCTTGATACCTCTCAGATCATAAGACATGCAAAACTTTGGCTTCATGATTGGAAGAGAACTTTTAATATTCAGGTAAAAAAAAAGCAATTGATCATAAGGGGGAATCCATTCCAATACAACATACCAAATCAATGATACAAAGAATGAACTGTGTCCAAACAAATCTCCAATTCTGTCAGGCTAAAAGTAAGATATCAATCTGCAAAACACACAGCACTTTAAAATAGCCCTTCCTCTCAGAAAAGTAATATTTATATAACAAAACATAATCTTGGAGTATACTTTGTGCGGTAGAAAGAATTCAACAAGACCCTGTTGTGTTGGCTGAATAAATAAAAAAGAAAAGGGGCACACAAGGTTTCACTATCAGCACACTAGCAAAAATTACAAATACCGGTAACATTTGTGAAATACCTATTCTGTTGGTGTTGTGAATGCTTTTTTGTAAGATGTTTTTTTCTTTTACTACAAGAAAATATATAATTATTAAATTCTAAGCATTTGTATCAACTCTGCAAAGTGCAATATAGCCTAACATGAAACTGAGGCTGATGAGTGAATTGGATTTAAAGAGGTAAGCAAATAGTAAACACAATAGACTGATAATAAATGGACAAGCAACGGTAAAGTTGTTTAACCCTGAATAGGGGATCTGAATATATGATAACTTCACAATGGAGTGCTTTATCTCAGCTGGGAAGAAATTCCCCCAAGTAAATGCATTAACAATATAGAGCAATTAAAATTTATTCAAAATTTTCGGAACATTATAGTTTTCATGGGTTCTGCGTTTGTTGCAAAATTGCTTTATCATCTTCAGGTATCTTTATAACATATAGCTAAATTTATCTGGTGCCGAGACAATTGCAATTTTTGTCTGCTGAATGGGACGATACAAGTGCCATTATGGAAAAATTGCATATTTGATGCAGCAATTCCAAATCCTGTAATAATAAGACTCTAAAATAAAAGCTATGGCGAGGAATGATGCCCAATGCCTCATAGCTATAAGAAAATGGTAATGGAAAAACTAATAAGTCTTCCTTTGATGTTATGACACCCTAACATACAGGTCATGTTAAATATTAACATTAACAATCATTAATTTGTAATGTATTCTTTGAAAACATCTGACTTTCCTTGAACAAAATTAACCAATACAAATTCTAATTGACATTCAATCTTTCATACTCTCATCAATCATTGCCTCTTGTGCTCGGAGCTCCTCCATCTTGAGTCCAATGGTTCTCCTCACATTCCTCTCCTGCTCCTCGCTCAATTTCACCATCAGATCCTCAAACTGAGACAGCGTTTCTTGAACAGCCTCCTTGGCATCTTTGAGATCATCATTGAAGTAGACTGTGCCTTTGGCCTCCATCTGCAATTAAAATAAATGAAACTTTCATAATTCATCACATTAGTAGCACCCCATAGAAAATTATACACACAAAAAGAAGTACATTCTACATAACAAATCTGTTTTTCATATTGAAAGATCAACACTTCAATCTTCAAGCTCTTTACGATTACAGAATGTGTACAACCTGAGGGGTGAAATGTAAAAAATAGATGAACAAACAAAACTAGACACACATGTACACATTAAAATCAACTAAGAAAAAATATGCATCTAAGTTCTATCCCAAGATACTGTAATGCGATTCAAATATGATGTACATGTATATGTAAACATGCCTTCAGTTATCAGTTCACACAAACAAGGACGGACCAAATAACAAGTCTATATTTACATCTAATGAAGATAGTATTAGTAAACGCTACTTTTCCCTTAAATTGATGTAAACATATTCTCCAACACACTTGACTATCAGTTTTGTTAAAAAAACTTTTCAAAAGATAAGATCTGAATCTTTTATTGATCAATAGATATGTTACTTGGTAGGGATGTATTCCAACTTATATTCACAACCATGACATGTCTCCCACAGATATATCAAAATGTCTCTAACTTTTAGAGGGTCTAACTTTTTTACACTTTTTTTTTCCATGGGAAATCTGTTCATTAACAGTTCATACTATTTACTATGATCAACAGGTTCCCCATTGGAAAAGTGTCATAGTAGATCTAATGAAATTTGTCTTTTTTGCTTTTAAAATAAGTCATGAAAGTTTTTTGGGATGAAATCATGTCCATCAGTTTTACTGAAAACCTTCTTTTTGCTTGTCAAATTTTTCAGGCACATTCGCATCCTGGACTGACAATGAATAAAAGTGACTCTGACTCTGGATCCGTATCTGTTCATAATACACTTACAGCATCTTCCAAGAGTTCTCTTGTCTCCATAAATCTGTCAGTCAAATCGTCAATTTCTCTTTTTAATTCCTTTTCAGTTATTCCTGACTTTTCATTTGAACTTGAAGAAAATTCTTGGGAATAATGATCCAGAAATTTAAGTCCTCTTGCTCTGCATAACAATTGTCTGTTGCACACGATGATGTCATTGTTGAAGGGTAGAAACTTTGAAATAGTTGATACCCTGTCCACCATCAGCCGTTTGCTGCTGCTGTGAACCCGTGATGAATGGCCACCTAACGTTACATCCGCGCCCGCTGGCGCTGGCCACGTTGGCGCCGCAGACCACGGACCGGAAACTCGCGTTTTCCTCCCGAGAAAACACGGGGCCGACCGGCGGATCAAGGTGGAGGCCATCATCACCGGAGGCGGAGATACAGCTGCAGCTTGCAGATTAGCTCGATGGATTAACTTAGACTAATAAGTTAGTCTATACATGACATACGCAAGTAAATCAAATGAATATTATGGGAATACAATGCTTTATTATCAGTAAAGTCTACGCATTAATCAAACACTGAAAAACTAAAGAGTGTCTGACTTGGCCCCGGGCTTGGCACAAAACTGAAAATTATTGGCCTCACACATGGACGCTGCCATTTTGTGTGAATATGAGGTTCAAATATATATCATAATAATGTGCTTCACTACCGTAAAAAAATATTCATCTCCCAAATTACAACTATTGATAAATAAAAATAATATAAAAATATTATTATATGAATATTGAATCTTTGAAAATTACTTTAAAATAATTTATGTTAAAAGAGAATATAAATTCAAGTAACTCTCGTTTAATGGCTTCCGCGAAGGATATGTTTACGGTTGAATATGTGGGACTGATTGTGAATAAACCCTGTGTAACATTGACTATTTTGGTAAGTAAATGTCACTATTAAACTTTCCGATTATTATGAAACAATGAACATATCGATTTTTTCAAGGAAAATGAGACTGCTATTTAATCAGATAAAGAGCTATTTATGTTTTTACGTGTAACATGATGATGGTGGCGGACGTCAGTCGTGGACAGTGCCAGTGGCAGTGCATTTTGTCATTGAATATGTACGCAGTGTGATTTGTGCACATGCGTTAATGTACACAGTGCAGTGCAGTGTGAGTGAGACGACGAGTGCATGCTGCATGCATTATGCCACTGCCAAGGCAAGGGCCACAGTGAGCATGATGAGTGTGAGGCTGTGGCAATGACAATGCGGCATAGGCATAGCTCAAATAGCGAAGAATTTAATACAGTGCCAGTGGAGGTAGAAGTTGAACTTGATGTAGGGAGTTCGGTGACTTTTTCTGAAATCTTGATGGAATCCCAACAGATTTGATACCGTTGGAAAGCTTGTGAAATAATAAAAATAATGGTGCTTCTATCATCAACTCATTGTCTGATATATTGAGGGAGATATTCCAATTTACAGGGGAAAATATGCAGATTTTGTTCTGTCAAAAAAAAAATTAAATGCTTGTTTGAGTGGGGAGACAGAGACATTTTGAAATCTTGAAGGAATCCCAACAAATTTGGTAACATTGGAAAGCTTGTGAAATAAGAAAAAGAATGGTGCTTAAGTTGAATCAAATATTGACAGAGATAAGACGAGAATGTGCAGATTTTTCTGACAGCAAAAGTAGATTTTCATAACTTACACAAAATGCAATGAATGGGACTGTGTAATCCCTTTTTTTAAGTGCAATGCGCTGCTATGCGTGGCAAGGCATGCCCTTGAATAATACATCATTTTATTCATAAAACTTCAAAGTTTCGGCCAAAGTTTCTTTTGGTATAGGTTTCTATATAGTACATGGTTTTTCCTCCCCTCCTTTAGTGGCTTCATATTTGTTTTGTACATGGGTGCACAGACAGATACAAATTCTGAAAGTGCTGGTCCAAAAATTGGGATTGTCCTAGACCAAAAGCTTCTGTCTCTGTTATGTTGGTTGTTCCGCTGAACTCTGTTGGCTCCACTCACCAAATACAGAGACCGAAGTTTAACTTGTAGCTCGATCTGTACAGGGACTCAATGGCCATAAGTTTACACATGTACATGTATGTGTTACGTTCAGATCAACCAGGGAAGTGGGAGTTTGGAAGTGGGAAGTCACTGTTTTTCCCCTTTTAAGTTTATTTTTCCTGTTTTGGTGCATTTCAGGCTAAAATGGAAAAATAATCTTTATTTTGGTACAGTTCTTTTATATATTTTTATGAAATAAAGACAAAAATTGATGAGCCCCGTCGGGGAGATTTTGTATTGTTAATCCCCTAATGGTGGCTGCACAAGAGCGAGCCGTCTGTGTACAAGGAGAAATAAAAAAATGATAAAAATGTTTAAAAAACTCCTCGTAACGGACGGCTGCCAGCTGTGTAGGATTGTCCCAGCTCAGAAAACAATTATGATATCCTCATATTCATAAACAAGTCCTCCAAGACAAATCATGTCTTGATAAATTGAGACTGTCCTTCATGTCCTTGTTTATGGGGACAGTTTTTTTTTTCACTTACCCCTGCGGGACATACATGTAGGCAGTTTCGGGGATTGAGAGTGCTAAAAATAGATTCAGTGACCTTAATTCCCCCCAGTTCACTTCCTTTTTTTCACGACTTGCCATCTTCCAATAATCTTGTTATGAAACTTGATATGTTTACATTGACTAAGTTAGCTCACTTAAAGTATACATCCAAAGAATCAAAAGTATTTTATAATGACTTTATGTGGTCATCATTGTAAAGGGGAAGTATTACTAATCAGATATATAACTTCACTTTTCAAAATAGTGATCAGAGATTGCAGAAATCAGCTCTCAAAAATGATTTATTTTCATGCCATATTTCTGCCTTCCACCGGTCCTCTTGCGAGCTCCAGCTGAGTGACGTCACACAATGAGCAGTGAGCAGCTGAGCTGACAGCAGCCCATTGGAGACGATCTTTCCAATCAGCGTTTTTTGCTCTTAGAATTGTTTATTCCTCTTAAGATTGGTCTTGTTATATAGATAAAAGTTTGAATTTACTGAACAGTGAAAAAAAGTGCACATTTAACGTATTTTGGTGACCGATATTTAGCTTAGAATTTTTTTTTTTTTTTCAAGAAATATAGGTGAATAAACAAAGCATATTTTCACGTAGAAATCACACTTGCGTCACATTAATGTTATAGTCAATATAAAGCATAGACATTCTTCTTTATGACTGAACAAAAATTATGAAATTTCATTAAGTAGCAAAGTCAGGAATCACAAAAAAAACACGGCAATATCCATCGCGAAATGACTGAAATTGCAGTTGAATTGCCGAAGCATTATTAGGAAACAGCGGCGAGCGGACTTTCTTTCATATATCTTAAAAATGCCTTCCTGTTAGGGCGATGGTCTGTGGCCAAATGCGTTGGCCATTGTTTTGTCATGTGCGAGGACCCTGGTTCGAAACTCGGATTTTTTTTTTTCTGGGTATTTTTTTTTTATTCCTTCCCCATCCCTACCCATCTTTTTTTTCTCTTTTTATTTTCTTGTGAAATTCTATTCAGACCTGTATTTATCAAATCTTGCTTCTTAATTGCTGCTTTTGATTTTCAAGTTCTTGATTAGATTATTTCTACTCTTATTTGGGATGGGAGGGGTAGAGTTAAAAGTCAAGTCCACATCAACTAAAAATTATTTGAATAGAGTGATTTCCCTTGTTGTTTTTACTCAAAACAGTCATATACACAAAACAATGATATGCAAATTAGAGTTGTCACTCACATCACATTCGTTTCTATTTTTTGTGGCATTTTGTTTTTTATTCTTTGCAGATTTGACGATAGGAAACTCTTCATCTGATCACAATAGGTTATATTTACGGAACTGTTAAAATAGTAATTATATAAATTTGAATCAAAGTTTTTATGAAATTTCCTGCAATATCTTGTTATTTTTCTTTAAATTCAAATGAATTTTTGATTGCGTGGACTTCTCCTTTACTCTTAATGTAGGGAATGCATAGCAAAATTTATCCAGAAACAAAATTGTCTTAGAATATGCAAATCAGTAATTGGACACATGTTCACTTTTCTTTCATCCAGGCCACTTCCTCACATCCACCAGGCTTTCAGTCTGATGATGAACCATCACACAACATTCACAGTGCTTCACAATAAATATTTCACTTCTGTTCATACATGCAATAAATATTGTGGAAAACAAATAAAAGGCGTACCCATATTCAAATACCGTTTAAAAGGACAAATATATTATACCTTTCGAGAAAAATCAGCACGTTAAATATCTGATAACAAAACATAATTATGGGGCACTGCAAGAAACTTATGTTCAATTGCAAATCAAGCGTAAGTCTTAAATTCAAATTTAAGCATAATAAGGTCGAGTTGCAATCGCAATTCAACTACATGTTTAATCAAAGGACTTTCCCTTGATTTGGGACGTGTGATTGAGTATAACATTTCTCGCAAAATGCCCTAGTAACATTAAAATTGTTCTTTCGTTTTAAATTGTGTGTTATTATTTTTGACAAGCTGTATTCCTGTCCGAGTAAAATTTCTTAGTTCTCTCCAAAACTGTGCTCAAAATTGTTTCCAAGATTGATAAAGAAATTTTTTCTTTTGTATCATTATCATTCCACAACTTGCAAACCGTAGGTCCTGGAAAGAGTGAAGAAATAAATGGCTATATCCAAATCATAGTAAAAGGACATGATGGAATCTCCCAGATTGAGGTAGCAAGCAGAGACCAGAAGTCACCAGAGTTAGCAATTGTGCAGATCTGTGTGTAGAAGAGAGAAAAAAAGAAATAGTTTAAATAATCAAATCAAAGTATGAATTTAATTATCGTGATGATTGATGACGTGCGGTGGCATGTAATTCCTGGTCAACAACAAATGATAGTAGGTTTAGACACCTGAAAAGTTCCACTCAGAACACTGGTGCTCTACCTCAAGTGATGTTTGTGTAGGCCCCACTCCACTTCACTACCGCTACACTACTGTACATGTACGCCACACCTACCCGGGTAAGTGTGTAGCGTAGTGTAGGCTGTAGCAGTACTCCAGTAGTGAAGTGGAGACTACACGAACATCACTTGAGGTACGGTGCTCTCTGAGTCTCTGTGTCATTACAAAGATTGCATTTATCTTCATTGTTGAAGGCATTACGCATACATATATGCAGCAACACTCTAATCAGAAAGAAACACCAGACTCTAATTTTGGCCCACCCAAGGGTTCATTACATGCCGCCGCGCACAGAAAATTCAAGCAATAGAAGTCGTGGACCCAAGAAGTGAGATCCCAGCACGCGCGACCCACTAGTTAGAAATCCACTGCCAAACGCGGTTCGTGGTTAGTATACTAATACTAACCTCGCAATACGTACTAGTAGTATACTAATACTAACCTCGCAATACGTGTGAGTGATTTTGGCCAGGAATCAGGGTAATCACTGCTGAAAATTTGTCTGGCTTCATGACATCGGCATCATGGTGATATAATTCTGTGTATAATAAAAACTTAAACATTCCTCTGAAACAGCAGATTTTCAGCCATGGTCCATACCACTCAGTGCTCCTAAATAATTTAATTGCCTGCCTGAGTCCTGACCAGTTTTAGAAATCTGAAGAAAAAATCTGCTGGAATTGTGCCACTCACACGTATTAAGTATACTAACCCCGCACCACGAACCGCGTTTGGCAGTGGATTTCTAACTAGTGGGTCGCGTGTGCTTAGCCTGGAGGCGTCTGGGATCTCACTTCTTGGGTCCACAACACACGACTTCTATGGCTTGATTTTTCTGTGCGTGGCGGCATGTAATGAACCCTTGCCTTGGGTGGAATTGTACAAAAACATTATTTCTAAAATAAAAACTTTTAAATTTTAATAGTAGTTATGCCAAAATGCATGATTCTAAACTTATATCAGATCTGTATCTGTCATCTGACCTGAATGCATCGTCAGAACAAGTACAGTTTCCAAACATGCTTACCTTGACTTTTGACTGGATCAAACAGCGTAGCCTGCAACATGCATCGGGAGCAAGTGAATGGGACCGTGCAGCTTGGAGTTTTTCAATAGTTAGTAGAGCAACACAACGAAGACTGTCGAGTGGACAAAATCGATCTTTCCAGTTCACAATTCAATAAAAAACGGGCAAAATAACACAGTTCTGGTTCCCTTATAGTCTGAAGTTGTCGAAAACAGAATTCGGATGTCACATTACATGAAGAAAACGGTAAATTCGGAAGATATTGAAGAGGTCAGTAAGGTGATTCAGTGTATTATGCACAGAGGGATGATGAGCTCGATTATTGTGTGACGTCATTATTCTCGACTGTTTTCACTGCGTGAACTGTCGGTCTGGGGGGCGGCTGGGGGGCTTAGAATGGTCTCTAATAATTTCATTTCTTGCATTTCCACGACATCGATAAGACTTTTTAGTGACATATTTGTGTATAAAAAGACAAGACCTTTCCATTCATATATAATTTGTCTATAATCATCACTTTCGTGAATTTTCTTTGTGTGTATACTTTAATTGATGTCGGCACTTGACAGGTGAATGAACTTTCTTAGATTTCTTGTTTGGAGGAATCTGAAAACTTGAGACAGTCCCTGTAAACTGGGATGATCCCAATTTTCTGACCAGTGCCTCTACTGCCAAGCCAGGCTAAAAAAATAGCTGCAGGGATAGAATTGGACATATGGAGTCAGTGCTGTAGTCAAGACTGTAGTACCTCACGACCTGCCCAAATTTAATAAAAGTGACATCATCATGATAACATAAAGTCTAAAATAAGATTGATTTTATTTAGACACAGTTAAAAAAGCACAAGTTACACTACACTACAGTTCAAAGACTGATTTTCATTGGGGCTGTGTAGAACCTAATATACAATAATTAACATTAAATGCAGTGTCCAACAAATAATATAAAATCCACAGTTATGTGGACATGAAAAGGGGCATCAATTAATAAAATATAAAGGGATCATATAAAAAATGGGAGGAGGGGGGAGGAGGAGGGGGAGAAGAAGGAGGAGGAGGAGAGGAAGTCTTCCAGGAAGAAGAAGAAAAAGACAAAGAAATGATATACCGTTCACAAAGACATCAATAATATACAAAATGAAATACATCACAATAATAAAGACCAAATTCTGACAAAATAGAAAGTGAAAGATTAAGTAACAGAGGGAAAAGGGAAATTATTTTATAATTTATATAAAACTAAAGAAAAAAAAAATGTCTTTTGATTGTGGCTACTAAAACTTGACCCAGACAAATAATTTGAACATTGCGGTGCATAAATAGTAATGTGAACATACAGAATTAAAATGTAAAAATTAAAATGCTTAACTTTTTTACAATATTCTTTGTTAAACTTTGTTTTTAGTTATAGATATAACGTTAAATTACCCCCAATGACCTTGTTAATAATCAGTATCATAAATAAATCTTGTAGATCTATTTACCTACCGGTAATTTTTATTGCAAACTCTGTATTTTGATGTTGATAAAATTAACTTTGATTCTATACAATTCCTGTGTTTTTAAGTCCATGTGTGAGAGAGCCACTGAATTGGACTGCACTGCAGGCGATATGCAAGCCACAAATTGCAGTGACCATTCACAAAGGCAACGTGCTTGAACGCAGGGTCATTCTTTTAAAAAATGTCACAGTTATTATGTGCAAGATTGAAAACAAAATGATGCACACTGAATCAACTTTCAGTGACCAGCAGCTCCTAGATCAAAATATAAATGCAGATTACAAATGACTTTGATCTTATAATAATGGAAGTTAAGAAACTTGTTCACATTTTCAAGCCAATTATGCATCACCAACCACTATATAATGTTATAATGGCCATCTATCCTTGTTGCTCAAACAAAATCTATAGAAATGATGCAAGATAAATCAAAATTTTCATATATCATAAATGATTGTGCACAGATTCTACAGAAATTAATGATGTTTGGTACTCCCTCGTATTTTCAAGCTGAAGCGTCAATGGCCACCAAGCACATATGTGGTGCAACGCTATTATTAAAACAAAATCTAACAAAGAATTCTACATGTATCTGAATAAAAGATTTTGTTACTGTTAGGAATGCTTGGGCAAAAATAAAAAGTTTGGTTGCCCTAACCGACCTAACCCACCAAACCTGCCTAACTTCAGTCCGTATGGAAACTAAAGTGAAGATGAAGTTCGATCGAGAGTTTGAAGGATGACATCAAGATCATTTGAAGCCAAAATGGAGCTGTTCCCAATTCCAAATGTGGGGGGAAATCAGGTGATCAATTTATTAGATACTGGAGAGTAAATCTGGGCAGAGAGAGCATCTTGAGCTAAATTTAGTTTGCTAAAATTCAGAGGAAGGACAACAAGCTCTTTTCTGCCGGAAATCTTTGTGTTAAAAATATGAAAAAATCAGTGAAATTGTATGCTGGTACCTTTGTTTCCTAGGGTTAGAATGACGATAGACGACACTCTGCGGCGAGACCTTTTCAAGTCTAAGGCCAAGTCGGGTGATCGAGAAAGGAGTGGGACAAAGGCTTATGACATTGATTTGGACAAACAACTGGTGTCCTCTTCAAAACAGGTGAGCATCTCGTTATCAAGTTTTTGTCTCACCTGCATAGCAGAGTGAGACTATAGGCGCCGCTTTTCCGACGGCGGCGGCGGCGGCGGCGTCAACACCAAATCTTAACCTGAGGTTAAGTTTTTGAAATGACAGCATAACTTAGAAAGTATATGGACCTAGTTCATGAAACTTGGCCATAAGGTTAATCAAGTATTACTGAACATCCTGCCGAGTTTCATGTCACATGACCAAGGTCAAAGGTCATTTAGGGTCAATGAACTTAGACCATGTTGGGGGAATCAACATCAAAATCTTAACCTAAGGTTAAGTTTTTGAAATGTCATCATAACTTAGAAAATATATGGACCTAGTTCATGAAACTTATACATAAGGTTAATCAAGTATCACTGAACATCCTGCATGAGTTTCACATCACATGATCAAGGTCAAAGGTCATTTAGGGTCAATGAACTTTGGCCAAATGGGGGTATCTGTTGAATTACCATCATAACTTTGAAAGTTTATGGATCTGATTCATGAAACTTGGACATAATAGTAATCAAGTATTACTGAACATCCTGTGCAAGTTTCAGGTCACATGATCAAGGTCAAAGGTCATTTAGGGTCAATGAACTTTGGCCAAATTGGGGTATTTGTTGAATTACAGCCATAAATTTGAAAGTGTGTTGGTCTAGTTCATAAAACTTGGACATAATAGTAATCAAGTATCACTGAACATCCTGTGCGAGTTTCAGGTCACATGATCAAGGTCAAAGGTCATGTAAGGTCAAAGAACTTTGGCCACGTTGGGGGTATTTGTTGAATTGCCATCATATCTCTATAAGTGTATTGGTCTAGTTCATAAAACGTGGAAATAAGAGTAACCAAGTATCACTGAACATCTTGTGCGAGTTATAGTAGTTTTCAAAATCAGCACTGCTGCTATATTGAATCGCGTGATGCAGGTGAGACGGCCAGAGGCATTCCACTTGTTATTGTAGAAATCAGTAGATAGATCACACAATCATGAGAATTATTTGCATTATACAAACCAGGGTCCCGTTTCATAAAGGACTTGCAACTGTTGTAACTTTGCCATTATGGCAACTACCATGGTAACCTTGATTATGATTGGCTGCTGAGCCCTGTTACCATGGTAGTTGCCATAATGGCGAAGTTACAACAGTTGCAAGTCCTTTATGAAACGGGACCCTGCAGTGAAACTTTACTGAAAATATGAGTGTAAAGTTGTTTCAACGTAGTAGCTATATAAAGCATTAATGGGTTATATTTTTCGTTTGCTTTCTTTTTACCAATTATACCCCAATATTGCTTTCAGGTCAAAATTACATCCATTTTTGCCTAGAATTATATTGTTACTTGTTTATCCTTACCATTGTCCAGTTATAAGACACATGCTCTCTTTAACCTGTTCATAGTATTTATAGAAATATAGACATCATGTGGTCATTATCTTCATTATGTACTAAAAGTGTTAGTGATGTTTATGCATTTTATTTTCGGTATGATATTTTAATGTAATTTGGTTTTACAACCAACAAAATGATATGACATACAACTTTGTTGATTTCAGGTGGTTTTTTTCACCATTTATTCTGCTCTTGGCGATTGAACTATCAGTATTTTGTATCCTGCATACATTTTTTAATGGCAGGTACTCTTGAAGAATGTAGATTTCCAGCCAGCACAGAAAGACATTTCATTTCGTCTCCAGAATCTACGGGGGAAATATGTCCCATTGAATGCAGCAAAGTCTAACTCACAGAGTGAAGGCTCTAAGAAGTCTCAAGGATATTCACACAAAGGTTTGTTTTAAAGGAATGATTGGGGTGTCTTGTACAGGGTTTTCTTTTCTTTCACTCCGTTCTCATAACTTTTTTTAAATGAGAAGAATGTCTAAAAAATTTTGTAATAATTTGAATGGAAAAAAGTTGAAATACATAATAGTTTATGTTATGAGTACCTGTGAAAAATGAAAATCATGTAGAATTCGAACTTGATAATGATATGATATATTAAACAAAAAGACAACAAAATGTCTCACTAAACTTATTGCTCAGAATTTGCTTTAAATTTGTTTCAATATCCATCTTTTATTCACATGTACATGTTCCTGCAATTCATATCATGATATCAAAAGCAGATATCAATATGTCCACAGTACATCATGTTAAATGAAAATGTGCCAAGGGCATTTTTATGCCAAAATGATGGTGTATTATTTATGTTCCATAATGTTGAATTACATGAAAATGTAGGGGCGATCATGATGACATTTTTGCGTGGGTGTGATGGCACAGTATATCATTCATGTTACGTTACGTTACTTGCAGGCAAGATGAGCCTTCAGGAGGAGAGCCCCAACAGGTCTGATGGCATACCGCCTCCTAAACAGGTGCTTTGCCGTCCAGATCGGGTGCGATTGGACTGGCAGAAGTGCTACCGGGTCGGCAGTGGGCTCATTAACATGGGCAATACTTGCTTTCTCAACTCCACTCTGCAGTGTCTAACCTATACAGCGCCTCTAGCCAACTACCTGCTTAGCCATCAACATAAGCAGGAGTGTAAGTGAAAATTTCATAACTTTCCTTCCCAGCGACCAGAGAAATAGGGAATGAAGCGTTATATTATCTCTTTTTGTATTACTGTTTAATCAATCTCTTGTTGTAAATGATTGTATAGGTTAAAGTTTAGAGATATTGCCAGTCCAGGTTGGATGATTTGGTTGTAGTTGATGTATGTTGCATTTTTTTTGTGAGAGTATAATCAATAGCTAAGCTCTAAAGGGGGAGGGGTTGGAAAACTGCCAACCCTTGTAATATGGGTCCAAAATATCCACTTTTAGGGTTATACTATGTTTTTTAATTCAAGTCAAGTGTGGCAATGGATATTAAGGGATAAGCCATCATCAATTATTATCAGAGAAATTGTTTAATACTTCAAAAACCTTTACAAAAATCTTTGTGCTAACAAGAAGTCACAGGTTGCCATCTTTTGGTTTCCCATTTTTTTTTGTCTTGGATTTGATTATAATTTGATACCACAGAGAGCTCTAAGAAGACTAAATCGTGGCATCACTAATATTCTTCACATTTTTCTTTTTTAACTCAGGTCGAGCATATGGCTTCTGCATCTTATGTGATCTGTACACCCATATCCAACGTGCCTTTCAGCATCCAAACCAAGCGATTAGACCAATGAACATGATCCATAAGCTCAAAAGTAAGTCTTTTCTCTGTGACTCGGCTTGAGTGTGATCTTTTCCTCTGAGCAGTAGAGTGCAGAGAAAGCATAATCAGATGTGATGACAACGAAACATTGTCTAGAATTTGCTTCTTTTGAGACAAATTCATCAGTGAGGACTTTGGATTAGTTCCTGATCTGTGGTATAATTTGAAAAAGAAAATATTTCTGAAGCTTTGCTTATTGTAGTACAATTTATTCAACATCTGTTTTTTGTTGTTAATGATTTACACGTGGGGGCTTGTGCATGAAAAAGTAAACAAGTAAGAACATTGCACAATATGTAATATGAAAGCTATTGATGCAATTGAGCAAATATGAAGAATTTGAAATGTCTAAAGTTACTTGTTTACAATATAAATGAAAATTTATGTATTATTAAAGTTGAATTAAAATTCAATCTGGAAAGGACAGTAAGGGTGTTTGATAATTTTAAAGGTAAGCAGTGAAACAAATTCTCAATATCGAGTCCACCATTATTGAATTTGGAAACTAGGCTTAGATTATGACAGTAGGGTTTTTCTGAATATGACATTGACATGCGATTGTTTTCTTCAGGTATAGCCAAGCACATGCATATAGGAAGGCAAGAAGATGCACATGAGTTCTTACGTTATGTTATAGAAGCCATGCAGAAGTCCTGCCTGAGTGGTTATGATAAGTAAGTGCCACATTTAACTTCTCATGGGAACAAATTCAGAAAAAGTGCTGAATTCATATCTATTTTTCATGAACAGATTAGTTTTAAATATTATTATGATAAGATTTGAAAAGTTTATCACATTGATAAACAAACTTATTTACAGCGTAAAAGATACATTTTTGTTTACAAAATGACTATTTCTAAATGATTTTAAGGCTTTCGTCATAAATTTTCTGCTTTCAGCTTTTGTAATTATTTATATTCTAGGATTATATGGTATTTGAGAGTATTTTTTTATATGGCTATGGTCATTTTATTCAGTCCTAAATACATTTAAAATGTATATATTGTATGCTGGAAACTTCTTGCAAGGAATTTACAGTACATGCCCTTTTTTTCATAGATCAATCATCTTAATTAGATCTGATAAGCAATCTCCTTAATAAATAGGACTCTTTTACTATTATTTGACAGGTTGGATAGGTATAGTAAAGAAACCAGTCCGGTTCATCAGATATTCGGAGGCTACTACCGAAGCAGAGGTAAATATGACACATTAAATCCATTTTGTTTATTGTAAATTTCTTCATTGATGTCGCTGTGGTGACAAAATAGTTGATTTTAGTACCCATTAATGGTGTTTGTATTTGGTAGACATCACTTTGATATCATGTGTTAAATCTGTAGCAAATATAGTTGTCCAAGTAAATAGTTTTAGAGCTTACGGAGACAAAATACAGTATGGACTAACTGGAAACCTCGGCAAAATTTTGTGCACGTAAGTCAATAATGTGATTCAGTAATATAATGGATTCAAACGCTTAAAGTGTAGACTTGTAAAAGTTTTAAGGTGTTAATTTCATTTACAGGTAGTATTATTGTTGCCAATTCCCTTTGAGAAGTAAATTTGTTTCATTGAAAACATGTAGAATCAGATGTGATGAGAGCTAAAGACTTAGAATTTGTTCCTTTGAGACAAATTCATTAGTGAGGATTTTGGATTAGTTCCTGATCTGATGTACATGTATATGAAGTGTAAAAAAAAACTGTGTGTAAACTGAAATTCTTCACAAAACGTAAACCTTTTTTATTTGTAAAAAAAAAAAAAAAAAGGGATGAAAGACACTTTTACCAAATAGTAAGAAAATCCATATATTAGATATGAAGTAAAAAGCACATAAACCCGCTCCTACTCTCTCAGAATGTCTTCTCGTAAGCAAAGTATTGGGGAATCATCTGGCGCTCCCCCCCATGTACTTAAGACAGCCTGCTGTCCAATGTCTGCATTTCACATTTCTCATTTGCAATATACAATCATTAATGCAAAATCCAGGGTCTAATTACAACAATTAGCACATTGAAATCTCTGCAGTGGATATATCCTAATATAAATTGTATTATCACTTTATTTTAATCATGGTATGTTATGAATGGGGGATATCATTATTTCAGTATATAAAATTAAATTATTATTCAGTTTTTGCAGTGATATGTATATTTCAAGGAATTGCCTAGCAGTATTATCCAAGTACAATTTTTCATTTTTTATCCACTTTATATCCATTCTTTTTCCATTTCTTCCAGTGACATGTGCAGCGTGTCAGTGTAAATCAGACACCTTTGATCCCTTCTTAGACATTAGTCTGGATATCAAGGTGAGTTAAAGGCAGATTCTCCTGTGTATTTTCATGAAGACACCATTTGGATATAAATCACCCAGAGTAGAACAAGATATATGACCAGCAGATATTATATAATGCAACTGGAAATTGCCTTATGGTAAAGTCATTATCTTGCTTTTTTTCTAGTCTGACATTTACCTGAGGCTTAACAGGCTTAGCTAGAGAATATATCGATGGTACACCAGGTATGCTGTCCCCTAAAGATACTCTGTTACATGCGTTTTCAATGCTTTTCACAAAGTCTGGGGTCAGCAAATAATCTACTCCCCATGAAAGCTGAGGCTGATCTCACTTTAACTGGATATAAAATATATGGTCTGTTCAGTGGTTCTTTTTCTCATTTCTTTTCATGCTGAATGTTATATGTTTTACGGCTCTTTTGCAAGACAATTAAGCAGTGTCTCCTATGTATTTTTCAACATGGTGAGATCATGAAAATTTTGACACTTTACATGCCTAATTGTTCAGAGGAGGTGGAGAGGCAGGGATTTTTTTTTTTGGGGGGGGGGGTTACACACATTTTGTTTTCACTGTTTTTAATGCTTCATGATTTCTATTGAGATGCATTTTTTTTAAAGTAATATGGTATATCATTTGGGTTTTCTTTTTTTAATCAATTTAATTTTCAATTTGTATTTGTGAATATTCACACTATTGAGGAAATTTTCAATGAGACTTTCACTGAAATACCGATCAACCATGGTGGGGGGAGGGGTCGATTTTGATCCCCTTCCCCTAGTTGATCAACCACATGTCTTCATAGCAGTGAGTCACACTAAACCATTCAGTCTTTGTCACCATTTTGTTTTCTTAGCATGCTCCATCTGTTCCCAAAGCCTTGATGAGACTCATACAACCTGAAACCCTAGATGGTGACAATGCCTATCAATGTAAAAGGTAAGAGCATTTTGTTTGTTTGGCACTGCCTTGATTTTAATTGATTGATCTGACTGAGTTTTTTTTTTAATTTAAATTTCCTCCATCCACAATGCCCCACAATGAACTGCCAACACCTGGAAGTTAAATGTTAATAACAGGGATGCCACTTTTCCGTATTTAAAGGGAATTCCGGCTTTTTTCCTGCTATCTGTCTTATTTCCGTATTTCCGACTTTTCCTGTTTTCTGTGTATTAAAAAAAACGGAAAGTCCTCCTTTTTTCCCCCCTATCTCTCTTGCGATGCATGTCGATCGACCGAGTGAGAGATATTTCCCCGAGATATTTGCTTTTATACAGTACATAATTTATAAACGCGCGCACTGCCTACTACGTTCATTGAGATATGCTTTATCAAGGCTTTCTGATTAGAATTATCGATATCCTGGCCAATCAATGCGAGCGACAAGTTCCGAACGCACGCACATAGACAAGCGCAAAGTAGCGGCACGAATCGCTGTATAATAGCGACTGGTAAATACGTCTGTACAGATGATGACGTCATCCAAGATGGCAACTTACGATGACCAACGAAGGAATCGAGGATGACTAAGTTTTGATCATCATTTGAAAGGAATTAGCGGTAACTGCGGTCTAAGGTACGATGTTTCTGAATTTTATATATTTTCTTGTAAGTTTGGATGTAATTATTTTTTTATAATGTGACATTTTATGTACCAAAAACGATCCGAAAATCGGGTTTCCGCCGAATGTTAGATCTAACGTTACTGCTTCATGCTGATATGGAACCCAGGGAGCTCCGGCCCGCAAAGCGGGTCGGAGCTCCCTGGGTTAGCTGATACGTTGTCTGTATGTACGGGCCAACAACTCTTCAGTCTATGTATTGGTGAGTGGAGCCAACGCGGTTCAGCTGAACAACCAAAATACAGAGACTGAAGCTTTTGGTCTAGCGTTCTATGAGAAACACACAACTAACTACCGTCAGTTTTTCAAACCTAATTGACTTCAAAGTCATCGATCACAACAAGGTAAGAAGCCACTTGGTCCTCCCCCCTCCCCTAAATTTGAGGTGGGGGCGGATCCCCTCCTAATTTTTTTTTTTTTATTTTTTATTTTTTTTTAGCTTGTCCAATTTTTTACCTGTGACATGTGTCCATCCCAAAATTAAAGGTGGACCCCCCTAAAAAACAATTTTCTTGGACACTATCCCGGCCCGCAATAAGTTTCAGTATTTTTGGAGGACACCTATTGGCATCCCTGTAATAAGGACCTCAGTGTCATTTTAAGGCCGAATGTTGCACTCTTTTGGTGGGAAATCCTATTGCTAACTCCTTGGGACAATTATATCTAGTTCTCTGTAAAAAAATCTTGTATTAGCAAATCATAATCTTTCCAATGAAAGCTGAATACAATGCATGGTTTCAAGTCTGATGTTGACATTTGTTGCTGGTTCTCAGCCAATTTTTGCATCAGCACAGCACCAAATTTAATATTTGTCCTGGGATGAATATCATTACAGGAGTTGAGCTATCAATAATATCATTTCAATCATTATTTGTAAACTCAGATTAGGTGTTGGAACTTTGGAAGGTAATCTAAATAGTGCATCTATCACTAGCACCAGTTCTAACACCAAACATGAAATCACTTATTGTGTAATGAATTGATCTGCGTCATAGCAGTATATTTTTTCAATATCGTAATGATAAATCATACTTTCATCTCCCCCAAATTTATTCTCCTTAGGTGTAACAGGAAAGTACCAGCACAGAAGAGGTTCACGATACATCGATGTCCCAATATACTCACGCTTTGCCTCAAGAGGTAATCAAACTATTCTAAGGAATCATTTCTTTTCTTACCTTGTAGCCCACTGGTACCATGCGAGATATGCATTTAGTCTATTGGAAGGGAGGAGTTCAGTAGTAAATATGATAAAGTGTAGGAGAAATGTTCTTTAACATCATGAAGGTTGGCACTCACTTCAAGGAGATGAATTGGAATGTGATTCCACAATATAGGGCTTAGGTTTTTAATAAAACTCATCCTGAATTTGTATTAATTCATAGTTTAAGTAGTATTTCACATTAAACCTGATCAGATTATCATCTTCACATAGCTACAGTTTTCTTACAGTGTGCAGTGAAGTAATTTTATCACAGTCGATTTAATGATTCAGAAGTGATGAAGTCTAATACCTGTCTGAGAACTTTGTTCATTAATGAGGACTTTGGATTAGTTCCTGATCTGGTCATATTTGCAACAAATGTTAAAACCATAATTGGTGCTAGGTATTCATGGAATAATGATTTAGATTTAGATTTTTATTTCCGTTCAACAATTTTTTCAAAATATAATCAAAGTAACAATACATATTCAATATAATCGATAATACAGACAATCAAAGGTGCAAATAACAAGTGCAAATGAAAAGAGGAACTTGGCAGGTGCACAGGTCGTAATGTATTGTATCATGTTGTAGTGTTGTTGTTTTTTTTATAAGTAAAGTTTGACAAATTTATTGGCAGTTAAAGGTTAAGTTATTATGTAGTTTTAGTTTAGGTTATGTGTTAGCTTGACTTGTTGGTGTGGAGTATTGACAAATGAGTTGAACTCTAAACGTTTTTTTTTTTAACAATCTGTGAGAGAATGGAATTGCGTGCAGGTCTGGGAAAACCTAACCCCTTCCTCCTCCCCTCAAAGATAATTTAATATAAAAGTGAAAAATAGAAAATAAACAATATAAAAATAAATAAAATGAATAAATATAACGAAATTTGAAAACAGATGAAAAATAAAGATTGAAGAAAAAACAAATTGATTAATGAAATATATTGAAAAATAGACAAATAAAAATCATGCCAACAGAGCAATGAAAACTATATAATTCTATGATTGTGCTGTTATACTTTCTGTCTGAGGTGTAACAAGTAACAAGTAAGCTGGTAAACTAAAGGGAAGTAATTAACCGTAAATTCATGAGAAGCAATGTGTGCATAATTTACAATTACTCAGCATTGATTATTATTGATTATTAATTGAATTATTTAGATTAAGTTGGTGGATGCTATTTAGCTCTCAGTTCTGTTTACCTTTAATTAAACTGCTCTCAAAATCTGTATCTTATTGTGAAGGGGAAATGTTTTGTTTCTCAGTGAGTTTATTCTTCATTCATTTGATATCCCACTGAGGTAAAGTTGTATTCTCATAAAATAGAGTCTATTAATTATCACTTTTTTTAATAATTTGAAACACTTCTTCCAGGTTTGAATTCAACCGTTTCAGCATGGGTAAGATTAACAAGGAAGTCAGCTTCTCAGAATACCTCAACCTGCGTCCATTCATGAGTGAAAATAAAGTAAGTGTCATCGTGCTAAATATGACTAGAGTTTAGTTAAGATTTGGACTCGGGCATGAGTTGTCTTGGGTGTTTTCAAATGTGATGAAATCTAACACCTGTCCTAGAACTTTGTTCAAATTTGAGGACTTTGGATTAGTTCCTGATCTGTAAACCATTCTTCAATTGATTCATTATCTTTGCTTTCATTTGTGATACAAAAATCTACCATTATATTCCCCCACTGACCGACCCTGCCCAATCATTTCTCTATTACTATGATGCAGATCATTGTGATTTATCAGTTTGATGATCCTGTTATATTAAATGAGTGTTGTGGCCCAGTGGATTAGTCTCCGGACTTTGATACATAGGGTCGTGGGTTCAAATCCCAGCCACGGCGTAGTTTCCTTCAGCAAGAAATTTATCCACATTGTGCTGCACTCAACCCAGATGAGGTGAATGGGTACCTGGCAGGAATTTTTTCCTTGAAATGCCAAGCGCTGGAAGCTAGCTGCTTGAGCTACAGCTGGGGTAATGATATCCAAGTCCTTTGGAAGCGCATAGAGACGTTATTCATAATGTGTTATGCGCTATACAAGAACTGACTATTATTATTAATATTATATTTTCATGACTCTATTTAAATTGTCAGAAGTTTTATTCATGTGGCCCGACAACAAACTTTCATCTAACCCATTTGCTCATGAATTTATTGATGAATTCACCATTTAAAAAGACTATGAATTTAGACCACATTCACTACTTATGTCTACACCTGGAAATCCTTTGTCACATTTTCAGGTAGTCTAACTCTGCTGTAAATTATGCATTTAATGAGAAAATGTGATTAAACTCATTTGATTCTCTATCTATTCAGGGTCCTCCTGTTGGGTTTCAGCTGTATGCTGTCCTCAAGCATGAGGGTGGCTCCTGTAACTCTGGCCATTACTACTGCTACGTGCGCGCCCCCAACCAGTCATGGTACTGTATGAACGACTCCTATGTCAGTCAGTGCAGTCTGAACAGGGTTCTCAACCAGAATGCCTATGTTCTCTTCTACATCAAGAAACCACCCAAGCCCAGTGTCAATGGGAACAACCAGGTAAAAAGCCATAAGCCATCAATGATGAAATGGGTGACTTCAAGATTGGTGTTGAGAGAATGAATCTAGCTGCATATCCTAGCTATAACACCGAATGTAGGTTTACAAAAATGGTACCAATCATATTACTGATACCTATGTCGTCATTGTTTTTGACAACATGAGTGAGATTGCCTCACCAAGGTCCAACACGGAATGTGGGTTTACAAAAATGGTTTCAATCACATTATTGATCGCTCAACAACTAGTGAGAGCATCTATCGTATGGCTAGCACTCTCCTCATTTCAAGCTCGATATTGGTGTTAATGTCAGCTCAACATATTGATGATGGTGTTAAAGTCAGCTCTACACTAATACCAGCTGGCAGCACTGAACTTGAAATCACCCAATGTATGATATAGAATTGGAGATGGTATTGTCCTCTTGCAAACTTTTTTGTTTTCTTTGATGTTGGGCATACAGGATTGGCATTCAGAATTATACAGATATGAGCACAAAAAATTAAAAAAAAATAATGTGAGATAGAGTGATATTTTAGGTATTGAAGTATTTTCCCATCCTTTGGGGAATGAAATTTATTTTATTTTGTTGGAGATTATGTGTCACATATTGTAATCGAAATTCTAAATTTCTATGGATGTCAGTCTTCGAAAAAAAGTGTAAAACAATTAATTTTGTGCTTGCTGTACTATTTAAAAATCTTAAAACTAGTGTGGGCCTTTGTATGACATACAGTTGTAATCAAAAGTTAGTGAAACCCACTACAAAATGCACTCCTTCATACTGAGTGTTTAATGTAGACAACTACTCTACAATATTCGGAGAGTCCAGAGATATGAATGTAATATTGTGTCACCTGACTTCACAAGTAAATATCTAAAACATGGAAGAACTTTAACACTTTAGATACGTTCATTTTCTGGTTGGGTTCACTAACTTTTGAGCACCACTGTATGACTTCCTACGTATGCTTTGTGCAATACTCCAGTCAGATCCACAAAAGTATGACTTAGTATTTGTGAGAAATAAATTTATTCAAATGTAAAATCATTACAGTTTGTGTAGATTGAATCACCAGTCCACCACCTTGGGAAAATGAAAGGACATGAAACTTTAACTTTTCATTGTTCAATAGGAATAAATGATGTTCTCAAGGTAAATCAGATGTGATGATAGCTAAACTTGTCTTAGAAAATTTGTTTCTTTGAGACATATTTACTAGTGAAGACATTGGATTAGTTCCTGACCTGAAATAGAAGAAAGATATGAAGCATTCAGTTTTTACTTATGATAAGGAAATTCCACTTTGGTAATATGTAAATCTAGAATGAAAATGCCTTTTCATCAGGGACAAAGCGAATAACTTGACTACTGGAGAATATGATTTTAATCCATTGTTCATAGGTGCAGTCACAGCAGACCAGCAAACAAATGCCAAAGACAGCCACCTCTCCTAGTATCATCCAAAAGGCTTCAAACCCCCATCAAGGCTCCATTGGCACACCCATCGCCAGGCCCAAGCCTACTCCTCCCAGGCCGACTACGCCAACGTCGCACGCGCCACTCACACCAAAGCCAAAGATCATCAGGGAGCCAGAGAAGAAGCCGCAGACGTTCACCCCTACAGCCAAGCACACCTTGCCTCAGACAATCGCTCCACCTGGGAAGAGAGACAAGTTATCCTTTGTGATCAAAAGCAAAGGTGTCGCAAGTACTCTTCAGAGTTTGAAGCATGGACAGGGTAGCGGGAGTGGGGAGATCAAAGGCAACATTCCTCAGGACAAAGGTGTCGTTTCAGGTGTTCATCGGAGTGATTCATCAAGTGTGTCTGGGAAATCACCATTGAGGGTGAAGAATAATGGAGATGCCCAAACAAAGAAACAAAAACCTCCTGGAACAATGAAGAAAAAAGAAGAAGAAAAATCGTCAGAGTCAACAAAGAAGGCAGTGACTGTGCCAAAGGTCAACAAACACTCATCTCTAGTGCCATATGACAATGACGACGACTCCAGCTCATCCAGTGACTCTGATACAAACTATGATGCTGTTGTAGAGCGTCTGAGCAAGGGAACAGTAAAGGATGTTGGTGCCTCATCTAGTAACAGTAGTAAAGACATCAAAGGGGATTCAGAGATGAAACCCCCTGATGCAGCTGCATTAGAGAGAGATAAGAGGTCTGCTCTTGCAAACAGTACAAACTTGACTGCCATTCGCAAGACAGACTCACCCCTCAAATTGACTATCACCACCAATGGTAACGCACAGCGGATCATGAGCACGACACCATGGAGGGTTACAGACGGTGATCAACAGGTGTCACCGTCGGTCACATCAGATAGCAGCAATCATAGCAATCAGTCCTCAAATTCAACCAGTGAGTGGGCGGTCAATGATAAAAAGGATAAGCCAAAAGTTGAAGAAACAATTAAGAAAGAAGCCTATCATGTTGGCTGGAGCGTGAAGCCTTCCCCCTCCCGCAATGGTTTGAGTAAGGTCAGGCCTGACAATGGGGAAGACAGAAGGACAAGCTCACCCACAAAGACCCCATGCAAGATAAAGAAAGAAGTGACTTTAGGGAATGGTACAAAAAATAGGACTCTGTTTTCCCCCAAGGAGGAAAAATCATTTGTGAGCAAGAGAGAAAAACTAGGCATTGTTACTAAGCAGGTGAATGGCAAACACGCGAACCAAGATAGGACTAAGCCGATTGTGTCTGAAAATGGGACAGACGTGCAAGTTGGTTCTGATATTACGAAGGAGAGGGAAAAACCCAATGGGAAATCATTTGTCCATCAGGAGTCTAGCAGCACAAAACATGGGGTGGATGCACAAAACACTAATGGTAAAAAGAATGGCACACATATCAAGAAGAACAATACTAGCTCAAGTGATGATAGTGAAAGTGAGCAGGAGATCACAAAAAACAAATCTGAGTCAGAGGTCATGCCTAAGAAGAAAAGGAAAAAGAAGAAGATGTTTGTTAGTGATGCTGATCAACCAGCAACCAGTGAATCGAATGGAAAGAATGAGAGCAAGGATGCCAATGAGAAAGGAGTGGATGTTGGTAAGAGCGAGAAGTTACCGGAGAGTGATGCATTCCGGAAGTACCGTGGGGCGGGGAAGAGCGGGGAGTATCGCAGCGACTCGGACAGCGATCACAGCAGCCATGCCACTTTCAAGAGGAAGAACGGACAGCAGACCCCTGTGGGTCAGCAGCATCAGCGCTTCCGACCGCCTCCACAACACTTTCAAGAGAGATTTTGCTCACCTACGGATAGCGATTACGATGAAGATTCCCCTGTCGGACCTCACAACCATATACCATGGAGGAAACGGTCATATCCAAGTGACCAGGGGTATTATGAGGACAGGCCACACCCTCCGCAACATGGGCATGACCCCAGGAATCACTGGTATGGAGCACCTCTTGGAAACAAGAGGAAGAAGATGATGAATGGCTATGATGATGGATACGGGAAGCAGGACCAAAGGAGATTCAGACAAGAAGGTGAGATATAAAGATCGTTTGGCAGAAAAAATATAAATCATATTGTAATGCATGAGATAGTAGGTACCACACCCCATTACAGTCAAATGATTTATTTGAGGATTATTTCATCTTTTGTTTATTATTTTCTTTGAAAACTTAATTGATATTTGTTGTGTCATTATCATGAATAATCCCAGAGACTTCTAGAGGGCAATGCAAGATGATTTTGAAAATAATACAAGTTTTACAGTCTTGAAAAAATAGAAAGAAACAAATATAGTAACAAAGCACAGAAAATATCAGAAATAATACAAGTATTTTTTTCACAATTTCTAAGCTTGATCTAAAAGGCCAACTCTATATGGAATATGAACCTACAAAATAGAATAATAATGTTCATGATTTTGTTAATTGTGATTGGTTCTGACCCATTTTCTACCACTCCAGGCCACTACCAAAACTGGGATCATCACATCCAAGATGGGTTTCCACGGCGACCGGGTGGAGACGGTCCTCACAAGATGAGCCATTCTTGGGATGGAACAAGGAGACATCAACAAGGAGACGTGATGGACTTCCTCAACAAGTCTTCTCATAAAGGATATGGTCCATCAGGTGAGAGGGATTGATATAAAACATTCAAGGAGAAGGCCGTTCCAAAGATCTGTTTGTAAATTTATGGACAACTCTATGATGGACTCGAGTATAAACTGCTGAAATTTGATCTCAAAGTTATTCCTCAACCATGGTATTATGATGTATACATTTTTTTTTTACAAGTGAAAACAGTTTTTGGTAGCAATCTTTATTTTTACTTTTTTTTCAATAATTGGGATCAAAACTTAGAAGGGCTGAAAATTTGAAATTTCCCTAAAATTTCATCCATCAAACCATGCAAAATGCGGTCGAGATAGGTGATTAAGCATTTGATATTTGCCAGTGAATAATTTGGAAGTTACTCTTGAGACTTGAAAAATTAGTTTTAATTTTAATGTGCACTCACTTATTCGTGACAGAACATGTAACTTTAATCCTAGTCACTCATAATTTTGTGCACGATTAAATGTAATGTTCTCAGTAAGTTGACTTGATGTGTATGTCTTTGATCCAATGCAGCAATTTCATTAAGGCATTTAGGTCTGTTAACTATTTATTCAGACATGATGATATCTAATACCTGTCCTAGAACTTTGTTCATTAATGAGGACTTTTGGATTAGTTCCTGATCTGAAATTACATCACAATTTTTTAAAGCATTTTATTACAAAGCTTCCAAAACTTTTTGATCAATTGTGATTTTACTCTGAAATAAGTAAAATAAGTGTAAGAATTAACAAAATTTTGCCTGAAACATGTTAGTTAAAAAAGTCATGCCATTTGATAAGGGGGGGGGGGGGGGTCGTTAATGTTAATGTGAAGTTTAGTATTGAGGATTAAACATATGTTTTGATGTGTCGTTCAGGTATTAAACATACATGCCAGTTATTGTAACAATCCCAAAATAGTTGAACAGAATCTAAAAAATTACCATCAAGTATTTAAAATAAATATAAATGAAAAATATGTGCTCAATGGTAGAAAATGTACAATCGCAGAGAAATGAACGAGAATTTGATAATTAATTGTACCAAAATTATTCAAATTCATCTATTATATGTTTACTATGTGAATTAATGCATGAAATCTGAATTTCGCTGTAAATCGTAAACGGCCAATTTAAATGGAGGTGGGGGCTAACCCCTCCCCCTCCCCTTGGGGTTGGATAGGGTTAACACCCCAAAATTTCTATTTTCATTGAGTGTACACTATATACTGATCTAACCCTTTTTAATTTATTTTGTCTTGCAGTACCAAACTGGGACGGTGGACGGAGTGCTATCGACGAGGAGGTTGCAAGGGACCATGCCAACATGAAACGGAGAAATACATGGAATGAGGACTACGATAGAGGGAAGGTAAGAAGAATCACAGTTTAGGACAATGCCGCAGAATAATCCACTTTTTTGTGCATTCAACCCCCATTTCTACCATTCTTCACGTCATTAACTCCTCAAGCCATGACAGTTTGAAGGCATTACATCTTTTCATATGGACTAGAAAAAAAAACAGGCAAATCATTTTAGGAAGGTTCCTCAAAAAGGGGGTCAGATGTACATACATTTGTTAACTGATGGATTTAGGGACAGCATTAGTTGACAGAGGATGATGTGTATAAAGATAAATGGTAACACCCACAGTTTAACAATACAGACAAACTTGTCTAAATTGAGTTTGCTTTGACTCAAAAAGATTACTTTCACCTCTAGGTCTGTTCATTTAGCATTACGGAAAAGCAGGAGCCAATGAAAGAGTGAGCTGTCGTGAATATCTTTACTGGAGTTGTTGCTTTTTCATAGCTATATCTTTACAGATGTTGGGTGGTAATGATTAACTACATGTACTATTTACAAAATAATAGAGATGTGTAATTCTTATTATAGTAATTTCCATAACAATACCCTTCACGATATGAATATTATTGACCGAATGCTGCTGCAATGCTAATTAAGGACTTTACGTTTGTTAACTATTGTTATTTTTCAGACATGATGAAATCTAATACCTGTCCTAGAACTTTGTTCATTACTGAGGACTTTTGGATTAGTTCCTGATCTGAAATTGCATCTCAACTTTTTATAAGCACTTTGATGCAAAGTTTCTAAAACACATTTGATCGATTTGAATGATAAATCAATCTTTATTGATGATTTGTAATATTATATTCATTTGCATTTAATACATTGTGTAATAGTAGTAACTGATCTGCCGTCATATCTTGAAGTAATTCAGTGGCCTTGTATAACCTTATTTTGGTAGAAACTTATTCATTAGTTGTGTCAGGAACTTTCAAAACTAATCAAAGGTCAAAGTTCATTTGGGCCCTTCTAGCTCTCTTGAAAAGTCTAGGGTACTTTCTTGGTGCATTATCTTTTTCTGTCAACAAGCTCCTCCCCCTGCATATTTTTCTTCCTATGATGGGATAATTGTGACTTGACTTGCAACTTACATGCTACCATTAAAAGCTACTGAAATCTGCAGTTTGAGTAGCTAAGTATATATATGTCATTGGAATAAAATGTTGCTCTATTTTAGCAAATTATATCAAAGGCCAAGTCCATTCCAACTAGAGGTTGATTTGAGTGATGGATAAAAAAAACAGACTAGCATTAAGCTGAAAGTTTCATCATAATTGGATGTGAAATAAGAAAATCATAGATTTTTAAAGTTTTCTTTAACACTCTTTTATTATTTGCCTTTCAACTTAGGTGAAGAAGATGAGAAAACCTTTTCATCCACAAGATCAGTTCTCTGGACATCACAATGCCTTTCAGCACGTACAGAATCATCGCAATAAAGGCAACTTTCATGGGGTGAGTATACTATCAAGATATGAAATGAAAATATGAAATGATTGAAGAATATTACTCCCAATCTTTGAGATACTGTCAAATTTCCTTCAGTGACTAGCTGATTATATAGACCACAAGTTGGGGATCCCTTAAATAATTTATCTCTTTGAAATATGTACTCCACTCAGTACAGAGCACCTGCTCATAGTGACCCCCTTCTTTCGTCTCCCCATAGCCATTGAGTGGTCTCTTTAGACAGGTTTCACTGTATTTGTTAATACTCTTGATAGTGTGTGATAGGGATTCGATCATGGCGATTCTTGGGGATTTCTTTTTTTATGTGTGATTTCATCTTTTAAGACAAAGGTGCAATAGTGATAAAATCTTGATTGAATAGTATTTGTAATAAAAGTAAAAGAGTGGCAGTAGTAATTACTATCAGAAGAAGAAGAAGAAAGAGGAGGAGGAGGAGGGTTTAGTAGTGGTGTTGGTGGTGGTAGTTATAGCAGCAGTAGCAAGTAGTTGTTAAAGATAAGGGGATCAAACGTGATGAATATGCTGATGATTATTAACATGATAATTTATTTTGATTACTTCATTCAGCATCGCGGAGGATTCAACCAGTTTCATCATATGAAGAAATCACAAAGCTGGCATGCTGGCAATCGAAGAATGAGATGATGACCTCATCGTGATCGTCCTCTGCCATTTCTTACCTTTTGATATTCACCGAGCTCATTATCTAGTAAGTGATAATCAGCACTAAACTTTTACATCCAGTGAAGTAAAACTCACATGGACCATGTGTGTATGATACACCCACTTCATGCTCTGTGGATCATTCACTTCCCGATGTTGCAGTCAATGTGAACAGGATGCAAGGTCTTCGCATTCTGACGAGATGGAACTACTGACAGTGCCGTTCACATCGGGACAACAACCTCAATTTCAAGAAAATGTGTTGGATGCCTACAGAGGAGGCCCATTGACCATGTTGTTACAGTTTCATGTTTCTCATATCTCTTGAGAGAAGGAAATCATAACAGGATTTGCACGGTGAAACATGGGGGTAACTGAAGTATATTAAAAAACAAACCCAAATTAAGCTGACTTTGCAGGCATCTATTCGTGAGATTCTCGTTGGAGGCCTTTTTGGGACTCTGTATCTGTCATGACTCTGTTCCCATGTGGTTGCAGGATGGACTTAAAGCTATTTATATCAATCTGAAAGCAGATTGATGTATATGGCCCTCAACTGACACCCACTACCAATATTTCCCCTGATGTCGTAAAGCCATAGGACATAGGGCATAAAAAGATGATGATGATGATCCACATATATTATATTGCGCCATATATCTGTTAAAAACATTCATAGGTGCAGGCTCATCCAATAAGTTAATCACTACACATCTGCTGAAATAAGTGAGTTTTGAGAGACGGTTTAAAGAGTTCTATCACATCTCACTGGAAATATGGTTATTTGTACGTCGGCCTTGGGCATGTAAGAATTCTGCAGTAGTTCACAATCAAAGGTCAAACACATGGATTGACTATAGAATCCGTTTTTTTACCCGGCCTTTGCGAATCCCCTTATGTAAAGCTGTAGTCTTTGGAAAATTTGTCATTTTTGTACACATGTTGTAGAAGTTCTCATCTATTTTGTTAAGTTTTTAGTTGATTTCCTGTGATCCTTGTGATAGATGACTCTGTAACAGTTAAAGTATCTTTTGCAGCAGATGCAGTTGCAGTTGATGTTCAGTGCGTTCCCCCCAAAATGTCCTTTGAACGTACAGCTGAATTCATTCCAAAACGTAGTGTTGCTCTCAAATGTACAAAAATAGAAAGCTTATTTCATTTTTTAACTTCGATGAAAATTTCATTAGTGTGGCTTCAGCCGTTATAAATATGCATTCTGTCATGTAACAGTGGTTGATTTCAGCCAATTCCAAGTTTGCAGCACTGATGTATTTCTGTGCTGTCTCTTGCATGTTATTCTCCTATTTTAATATCCAGTGGAAGTGGACTTCATATAGGTACAGGGGTGTGAGAGATCAGATTTTTATCTGATTTCAGATATTTTTGGTTTTGATTTTCAGCTTAATTTCAGCTTATTTTGGCTTTCCTCTGTACAAAAGGTATGGGAGCTCTTTCTATTTCAGATTTTTTCAACACTCTTCAGCTTTTTTCAGATCTTTTTATTTGTGACCACTCACACCCCTGTATAGGTATTAACTTGACCTTGGTTATTTAACAAAAAGTAATGAAAACAATTCTGAAACTTGGAATGGACCGCCAAGCACTGGTGTAACACATATTGCCCTTCTGAACATACTCAATGTTGTGAATTGATGAGCCTGGTTAGATAATGGTGATTTCCCTGGTCAGATCAGGGAAATTCCTTGTCTGATTCTGGGTGATCAAAGGGAGTTGATATGCTAGACAAAGCAGAACACGTTGCAGTGCAGGAAGCATGCAAACTTGGAATGGGCTGAAAATCACTACTGTTACATAATAGATTGTGTATTCGAAACCATTGAAGCAAGACTAAAACTTTTATAAAAGTTAGAACACGAAATGAGCTTCCTAATTTTACGCATTTTAATTATACTAAATTCTAGATTTTATTCAGCCTTATTTCAGTGTTTTTTTTTAGGGGGATGCGCTGTAATAAAATAGTATAAAAGAAATCATCTGGGAGAAATATTTTACTTTTTTACACATATCAGTGTCCACTCATAAGTCCAGTTAACTTTATGATGAATAAAGCAAGTGGCATTGTTTGTATACTGAAGAAACTCCTCTATTTTCTTCCATTTCTCTTCCATTTCTATTCCAATTAAAGGCATAAGGCATGAAACAAAAACATTTGTGGAATGGAATTTTACATTTGGGATATTCAGCCAAAGGAGAAAAGGGGAAATTTATGTGGATGGCAGTATATGAAGTGTTGATTTAAAAACCATTTTCTGCTCAATAATTATGCTCCATAATGTTTATTTCAGTGAGCTATTTATCTTGTTTGCTTTTGTTTTTTTACTTCACCAGTGTACACTTTTCCCTTGGTTTTATGTTCATCATTTCCATAATTTGTCATTCATAATATCCTCTGAATGCGCAATGAAAGAAAGTCTACTACCCCTGTTTCCCCTTGACATCCTATTTCTTTGCTTGCACAAATCTACTTTTGTGCATACAAAGCTGCATTATGTAGGTCCACCCCCACACTTTCAGTTCAGTTTGGTTTCTGTTTTCAGTTCAATCTTCCATAAGCTTCAACCCAATTCAGGGTTTGGTAATGACTTTTCCCCTGTTTACTATCAGGTTTCTATGATACAGGTTCTCCATCAGGTCTTAATCTTCGTGTTAAGCAGATTTATGATTTCTTCTGCTCGCAAGATTTACTGGTATTTGTATACTTTTATTATTAGATATTGATATTCATTTTTTTGGATAAAAGATGTGTACATAACAGACTCTTCAAATCTATTTTAATTTATACTGTATATTGTCAATCAAGAAGCTATGCTTTGTCAAGTCAAAAGATATGTCTTGTCTTGTAATTTGTATCTATTCTTAGAGAATCTTTTTAATATTTAATTTCAGTGAATTTCAAAATATCAGAGATTATCTTTTGACATTGCTTTTTAAAAAACTTCTATAGAGTTAACTGTCTGTTGTTGGTAGGCCATAGGCCCAAGAATAGACATTCTTATGATCAATTATTTAATTATATATTTTCAAATATAATAGAGAGTATTGGGTGTTGCATGATATATATACTATATACAACATGCACAGTGCTCATGTAGTTTCTCTCTGTACTATCTGTAAAAACCAAAGTTCTGATAGTTCCTTTTCAAAATCATGGAGCTATCCAATTATCACAAAATACTTTTTTTTATAGATCATTAGTTAGGCCCTACTTTTTCCACCAAATTTTTCTTCTAAATCGTAGGGAATCTAATGATGCAATCCTTGATTTGATCTGTGACATAAAGGATGTTTCATGAGTATGTTCATGTAGTTTAACAAGACCTATTGAACAGCTTTAGAATAACGTGCCAAATTGATTTATTAATTATGTGTAGTTAATTGTGTAAGTGGAAATATGCAGGTTTTGACTATCATTGTTACTTAACAGTCTAACCGATATAAAGGCAAATGAATTTTAAAAGGGGCTTTTAAGAACAGCATAATGTATGGCCCAATACTCATGAGACTTGGCACATACATTCATCTGGAAGTGAAGATGTGCAAGACACACTTTTACGTACATGTCAAATGCTGTGTTGGGTAATGTGTTGCTATGGTATTAACCCTTAGTTAACGGGAGGGGTGGTCAAATTGACCTCCTCCCCTCAACAAATATTGCAACTACGCTGCTGCGGCCAACCCACAAACCATCGGAACGTGGGACTATCATACATGAACCTTCTTCTATTCTTCTATAGTGGGTGCGTCGTGGTCTAGTGGTTCTGACTCTCGCCTTTAAAACAGAGGGTCATGGGTTCGAATCCTAGTCATGCCGTGTTTTCCTTCAGCAAGAAATTTATCCACACTGTGCTGCACTCGACCCAGGTGAGGTGAATGGGTACCCGGCAGGAGTAATTCCTTGCATGCACTGAGCGCCGGTGATGGTAGCTCGAGCTAAAGCCGGGGTAATAATAGCAGCGCTTTGTATCCTCAGGCAAAAAGCGCTTTATAAATCCAGCTATTATTCTATTCAAAACTTTATCTTCCATAATAACCATTTCATGTGGCGCAATAGTAGTATTCAGTAGCATATCAGAGTCACTACATATACCTTGGCATATACATGTTTTGTGGTGAAACAGGGCCCTCAAGTCAGAGAAATGGGTGTTACAGTCCATGTTTGTGGTTAAACTTTATTGTTCTTTTCTTGTAATCAAACTGTTTTTAGTCTTTTTTTCCTTTTATATTTCTATGAGAGTTCTGTTGTGTACATTAGTTTCATGATTTTTTTAAAGCACTATGAGTGTTGGAAGGCAGACCTGTGTGCTATACCAGTAGCCATTCTAATAATTATTACATGTATTATGTTTTTAATAGAATCAGATCATGACTATGTAATTGTAAAATTGCTTCACTTCGAAGAATACTATTTGTTCTGATGTTTTATTGTTTCACACATTATGTCAAACTTGAACTTTGAAATGAGAGAGAAATTATATGTTTAATACCAACTTTGTGTAATCAGAAAAACTGCTTTGTGAAATACAGTCAACAATGTTCATGTCAGTCTGGGATAACTCCAAAATTGTCCAAATCTATTCATGAGACCTAGTTCTCCCTTTAAAATTGATAGTCATGAAAGTCATATTTTCAAGGTCAAAGTTGTTTCTCAAGACCATTTTATAAGACTTTCAACTATTGTGACTACTATTGATTGTTTCTCTCCTGGGGCCCTGTATAACATGAAGGTTAGCAATTGATCGCTAAATTGAAAGAACGATTCTGATTGGTTCCCAGTCAGTCTAGTGAGCAAAGTGCGCATGCAACAATGATCGTGATAGGCCATTTCAATTAGTGATTAATCGCTAACCTTTGTGTTACAGGGACCAGGAAACATCTATTGCAATTGGCTGCCGAACCCTGTTACCATGGGTAGCTGCCATAATGACAAAATCACCATACTCGTAACTCTTTATGAAACGGTGAAACGGTAAGCCATGTTTAAATGTTGGGTAACAAAGTTGAGCAGGTATTTTGCACATGTTTAATATTATGAACACAGTATGATGTCATGAGTTTGTCTGCAAAAGTTTGAATTGAAATTGGTCCAAAGATTTTTCCTTTTCAGCAAGGGAGCAATAAACAGCTCCTTTTTTTTCTGTGTTGATTTCAAATTTAGTTCTCACACAGAATTTTGGTGAGCTTTGTTGCCGGGCTTTCTTGCTTAGCTTTGACTTAGCATTGTCAAGCCATATATTGGAATGAAAATTTAGATAGATTCTTAGCTTGGATTGAGAAAATAATTACCATTCATCGGTAAAATGCACAACATACAATTAAAAAAGTGTGCTTGTCATCGCCGTTCATTTGTTCACTGTTTCAATTTTGTGTGAGTTATTCAAGGGCGATTGTAAAACCAGCTTTGTGATTTGTGTTGAATAATTTTATTCTATTTTATTACTGAAATCAGTAAATAAAAATTGTAACAGTGACAGCCCCTTATACTGTATATCAACACTTTATCGGAAGTCTCTAAGCACTCTACAAATACAAAAGCAGAGCAGTTGCTGCATACTCTGTGTTATTAGGAATAATTCCTGCCAGGTTCCCATTTACCCCGGCTGGATAAATGGATACATTTCTTGCTGAAGGAAATTAACGTCTGAAGTAGATACATATATATTCTTGGCTGTCTACTTGTTTTATTATTTTTAGCAATTCTATTTTATATTCATACTGTTACTGGACAGATTATAACCTATGGTTAACAATGTGTCATGTTTGTGTGGAGTTTTAAGTATTTTGAGCACATTTCTTTTGTTGTATATTATTCTATGATAACAGAGTCCATATCAGTGACCATGTACATTATGTAATGCGCATTGACACATATTTTTCAATCCATACATGTATAGAGCAAAAGAATTGTGATATGTACAAAAGTATATTGGTTTAGATGATTCTATAGATGATTTTCATTGAGGCATTCTGTTGACTTGTCATTAGTGTAAACTATTCTGTGCTGTTTACCAGTAAGAGAAGCATATAAAAAAGGATGTATGGCACGCCATGTATCACTGCATTATAATTAAATATGAATGTAAACATTGACATAAAAGTACTGAGTTTACAATGCCTTGTTTGTATTTCTCTCTGAATTGGTAGTGTGAATTGATTTCATTAAATGTTACTTTACCCGGGGGGGGGGGGGGGGGGGGGGGGCAAAGAGTTACCACCTACTTCAAATTTAAATGCATTTAAAATCACAGTTGTGCAGTATATAATACATCAAAGCATCAGTCATATGTTTTTTATGCCCCCGCAGAAGAATTCTGGAGGGGGCATTAAGCGTTGCCTCTGTCCGTCTGTCCATCCCCCCACTGATGTGTAGGTAGATGACACCAAAATACAGGCTAAGTTCGAATTTGGAGTCCACAGGTCATAGGTCACAGCTCATTAAATATGCAAGTTGGTTTCTGCATGATAACTTATGAAATATTCATCAGATTTTCTTAAAAAATGGGTGTGTAGGTAGATGACACCAAAATACAGGATAAGTTCAGATTAGGAGTCCACAGGTCAAAGGTCACAGCTCATTAAATATGCTAGTTGGTTTCCGCATGATAACATGAAATATTCAATGAATTAAAAAAATTGGGTGTGTAGGTAGATGACACCAAAATACAGGCTTAGTTCGAATTCGGAGTCTGCAGCTCAAAGGTCAGCTCATTGGTGTCTGGTTAGATTACACCAAAATACAGTCAGGTAACATCAAGTGACCTGACTCATATCCTCTGTCAGAGATTTTTATGGAAAGGAGGAGTCTTTAGGTCAAAGATCCAAATTTGTTCATTATATATATATATGCATATTGGCTTCATCTGCACAATATTAAGTTCAGTCATATTGCATGAATTTCTGATCGCGTTAAGCGGGGGCATATGTGTCCTTTGGACACGTCAAATTTCTAGTTTTAACATCATGATTTATCTAATTCCTTGACCACCAGATCGTTTTACTCACAAATTTTCAGTAACATTTCATCATATCCAAAACTCTTTCCCACTTGGTCATATATATTTTGACATCATAATTTCATTGAATTTACAATCTATCTTGCTTTGTTAATTCTCACATTTTCAATTACTAGTACAGTGCATCTTATGAGCATTTATCGCTCATGCTCAGATTTTAAAAGGAAACATCTGAAAATGAGTTTGACTGGCTTGTTGGTACAAGATAATAGATGGAAATGACAACACGGATAAAAGTGGTATTAGGAATTGAAATCCTGCAAGTTGACACGTGACTGTTAATAATATATCGTGACAAAATGAAATCTTTTGGAGAGTAACGGATTCATAATAGGTTTGCTGTAAACGATTTGTGATACATCGCAAAATTGCCTTCTTTCGAAAACACAAATTGAGTCGCATCATCAGATCCACTATTGACATTAATTAACTCTGTCGATCACACCGAGTCCACTATCGTTTATGATTCCCTGTCATTAATAAAGAGTGCTCTCATCAACGATAAAAACAAAATTGGCCCATATCTCTCGTCGATTTCTGTGCGCTTCAATTATTCCGGCAATTATTATTATCCATGACATCAGTTCGTCCCGTGTCATCAAAATCTCAGTCAGTGTAAAATTAGACTTCATTAATTCAATGGTTTAAAAGCAATTGCCATATAGTGTTCAGTTCATACACTTAATTAAATGCGCAAAATATATTTTTCTGACTGTAGTACAATAGTTTTTACGAGAAAACTCGCTGGTTTCACAATCTCAGAAGCAGGAATACAATTTTTGGCAGGATGAGAATAAGGAGATGCCGTTTTTTCTTCAAAGCAGCAATAAGTCGGCTACTCTTTATTTCTCATGGAGCCGTAGTCTGTTTTTGGCTTTACTTGATCAGGGAGGATGAGTTCGTCAAGTATTTTGGAATTCCTCTTCTTCTTCTCCCAGTTGAGATGATCATCACCTTACGATGTACCAAGCACGGGGAATGGAAATGGTGAGTATCTCAATAGAAACAAATAACGCCCAGATAAAGTTAGTAATTATTTCTTACAAGACTCCAAAGGTAGCGTTTTCACAGAAGGGGTGGGGGCATGTCCCTCTTTAAGCATGTAGAAAAATAGAAACATATGGAAATGAAAACACAAAAATATAGCATATTTTGGGGTTCGAAAATAAGTTTCAATGTTGAAAAATTCAAATGGCCTTTCAATTCATATCCGGATTTTTTTAGAAATGTTTACTGGATAATCAGCAATTTTTATATACTAAAAACAACTTGGCATCATGATTAAATTCCGGGCTGAAAATATTTATATCTAAATAAATAGAGTAAAATTCACAAAGAAAAATGCTGAAAATTTCATCAAACATTGGATAACAATAAATAGCGAAGTTATATTTTAAAGTTAAGCAATATTTTGTGAAAACAGCTCTATGCACATCGTCATGAATATTCATTAGGTGGGCTGATTATGTTACATCCCCACTTTCCCTTTTCTTATGTTATTACATGAAATCATAAATGTTTCATTTCCTCATACATGTGTAAAGGATGTGTCTCCGTTATGATGAAATAAGTTGCGGCCAAAAAATAACTACTGCACTTAATCAGTTGTCAATCCAATTGTTTTAGTTCTTGGTATAAACATTTTGAACCCACCTAATTTCATATAACAAAATACAAAAGACCAAGTGGGGATATCACAAAATATGACATCATCAGCCCATCTATTGATTATTCATAAATACATGGCTAGAACCGTTTCACCGGAATAATGCAAATCTTTAAAATTCAATAACTTCGTTATTTATTATCCGATTTTGATCAAATTTTCAGCATTTTGCTCTATGAATTTTACTCTTTTTATTGAGATATAAATATCTCCAGCCTGGACCCTCCCTTTAAGAAAGAATTAGGGAATCGCTTTGACCAAGGAAAAGGGTAAATTAGGAACATTACATTTTTTTCTTTAGAGTATAAAGATTTATCTTGTAGTGATAACAAACTGTTTTAGAAACAAGTGTCGAAGTCTGATACGAAGACTTGCTTCTTACATTCTCAACTGGGCGTTGTGGCGTGCGCCTGTAATCCAAGCAATGTGGAGAAGTTACAAATTGATGCAGAGATTCGAGGTTCGATCCCTGGTCACGTCTTTCGGATGGTGACGTTAAAGGTAGGTCCCAGACGTAAATAATCATATCTGATTGATACACGTCTGACAAAACTCAAATACACACACACACACAAGGACCCTCACGATCATTGGAAGAAAACGAGGTCGAATTCTAATTAAAAAGTAATAAAAAGTAATATATAAATATAAATTAATATGAATAATAATGTTTAAAATAATTCAGGAGTCGGGGGGGGGGGGGGTGCTCATGGAAGAAGTGAAATGAGAGAAACAGAATAATCGGATTTGGATAAGAAGGCATCACAAAATCATCGACCTAGAAAATTTAAAATCAGATCGAGTATTTATTTTCAAACATAACGTAGTTCTGATGATTACAAAACAAATCATGACAATGATGATAATGATAATGATATGATAAAATAATGATAAATTCATAATTTATTGTTCGAAATAGACATGAAATGAAATACTCCGAAAATTTGCTATGCCCAATTGATCGTGGGCCCGGCAGCCGCTGTGCAGCGCCAGATCGACGAGGCTCTATCCCTTTAATCGTTGAACGCCAAACAGGGTAGCAGCAACTCCCATCTTTTAACGTCTTTTGGTCTGACGCGGCCGGGGTTTGAACCCCCGACCTCCCGGTTGTGAGACGGACGCTCTACCAACTTAGCCAACACACCGGTTGATGATGATGCTGATAATAACGCGGAACAGGATGGTGATGCTAATAATGATGATGATGAGGACGAGGAGGATCAGGATGATGATAATGATCATGATGAAGAGGAGGAGGAAGAAGAGAAGGATCAGGATGATAATGATGTCGGTGATGATGATGATGATGTTAGTGATGATGATGGTGATGATGATAATGATGATGATAATTATGATGTTGGTGATGATGATGATGATGATGGTGATGATGATGATGATGATGATAGTGATGAGAGTGATGATGTTGGTGATGATGATGGTGATGATGATAATTATGATGATGTTGGTGATGATGATGATAATGATGATGTTGGTGATGATGATGATGATAATGATGGTGATGATGATAATGATGATTTCTCATTGATGCTTATGAATCTGCTAAAAAACAGTTTCATGCTCCCGGATAGATAGGCCTATATAATATGAAGTAAATATGCGATATGCAGAAAAAGTATCGTTTACAGAAAATTATAGGCCTACTTGTAAAGTCCAAAATTCTCGCTTCTCATTAATTAAAAACAACTTACTTTTCAAATCTTTATTGGTATTATGTTTGAGCCATATTGAGAGTTTCCCTTTCTTTGTGCATGTTTATATAAAAAAATTAGGAAAAATGAATTGTGTACATCTTCATCATACAGGTTTTCTCCGGCTCTGATGCTATATCTTCTCTGTGTAATTCCGGGTATCGGTTTCTTGCATGTGGATATCCATCAAAGAAGAATGGAACGGATAGGTAACCCGGAGGTGCCCGAGTGCGAGAGAATAGTGAAAAACTTTTCGTCTTTTCCTGATTTAAACTTCGGAGACTATACCTTCCGTCAGGTAGGTAGAAACATTTAATGTGGTAAAGTTGATATACAGTGCGTTCCAGAAAAAACGAAACCGAGATTAAGATATGATTTATCATAACTTAATCACAAATACAATAGACAAATGACCTACCAATGTAAAGCTTAGAATCTCCTCTTTCATCTGATATTACTTAGATTATTCCCCATTCACGCATGAGTGAGCAAAAACAATTTGAAGAAAGGATACCAAAAACTCATTTGGCGGGGGAGGGGGGGGGGGGGGGTATCTGAATTTCAAAAAGAAAATCACATTTAAAAAAAGTTTAATATCTGCTCTTTAATTTGATACATCAATTACAAAAAAATGGTCAGGAAATAACAAAGTTATGATAATTTGAAATAAGGCTTGAATTTCAATAATTTCATAAAATTAAGGGGTTCTACAGGCTAGCGTTCAAACTCACTTGACACTCCGTTTTGTTGACGATCAGCCATGCACTAAGTCTTTTGTTAACCATGCGATAGCTTCTGTGGGAAACCGGTGAAAAGTTCAATATCTGCTCTTTTATTTGATACCTTAATCACAAAAAATGATCAAGAAGTAAAAAAGTTATGTTCCTCGAAACAATGCTTGTATTTCCATAATTCCATTAAATAAACGTGTTTTCACCGGTTTCTGGAATGTTTTTTTTTAAACATTCAGGCTATTCATTTATCTATATATCTATCTATCATTCTATCTATCTATCCATCCATCCATCTATCTATCCATTCATCCATCCATCGATCATCCATCCATCCATCCATCCATCCATCCATCCATCCATCCATCCATCCATCCATCCATCCATCCATCCATCCATCCATCCATCTATCTATCTATCTATCTATCTATCTATCTATCTATCCATCCATCCATCCATCCATCCATCCATCCATCCATCCATCCATCCATCCATCCCTCCATCCATCCATCCATCCATCCATCCATCCATCCATCCATCCATCCATCCATCCATCCATCCATCCATCCATCCATCCATCCATCCATCCATCCATCCATCCATCTATCCATCCATCCATCCATCCATCCATCTATCTATCTATCTAAGCGAGCGAAACCATATTCACCATCATGATCAACGAGCTCATTATTCATGGTAATTTAACTACTTAATCTGAGTCCATTTGCCACTTAGCGTAATGCCAATAAGTGGTTTACAAAATCAATTTAATTGGGGGAATATCGCCATGTCTGCATGCGTTTCATCGGTACGCATGTGTTTATAAAGTGGCGGTAAAAGAGCAAAGACCTTCCAGACCTTTATGCGTCTAAACATTATAAAGCGATGTTGGCTTTTTATTAAAAAATGTGATAATGGGTATGATTTATTTCTTGAACGTTTTTTAAGCACTTACCTGACCACTATGGCGGCACAGCTACAGCTGGGGTAAAACCAAGAATCAATCTTAGTTGAGTATATGCATATAGTAACTGCGCTGCATAAATGGACCATATTTATTATTATTATTATTATTATTATCAATATTATTATTATTATTATAAGAACTAAAAAATCGTTCTCGTATATTCACTATACTACTACCACTACCATTGCTACTACTACTACTACTACTACTACTACTACTACCACTTCTAGTCCACTACTACTAATACTACTGATATCTATGATAGTAATAATAATAATAATGGCATACAAATGGCATATTTTTTTATTCCTTTCATGTACATGCTTCCTATTGTCCTTGTATATTTTGGTATCAAAACAACCAACAGTGAGAGCCTTTATACAGATTACAAAACTTTCTTTTAGATAATCCCTAGGGATGGGTTATGCTATATGAGGCCTGATTACACCGAAAAAATGTACAACCCTGTTTTTTATTAACCTTACAGTAATTGTTTGAATAGTTTAAACATGTGTTTTAATCTTAGGCAAAGTTTAATTTTCAGTATCTAATCTTCAATAAATTAAACATGATTGTTTAAACGGTTAAACAAATACTGTAAGGTTCATCTAGTAAACAGCTTTGAATGAAATCTTAAACAGCGTTTTTACTATAGTTTCTGGAAATTTGATAAACGTAGACATAACAACAAAAATGACGATGATATGATATAATAATGATAAAAAATTCTGAATCATAACGTAATTGTCACGATACTGCAACAAATAACAATGAAAATTTAGTTTTAAATTCGATTTCCTTTCTTTTATTACAGGAAATATATCCATCATACACTGAACAAAAGAAAACATTATACATGTCTTGAAGAGTTGTGTACGTGCGATCCAAAGTTATGATAGGCCTGAATTAAGGGGGAATGAAACCTTTGGAATAATTAAGTAGGCTTGTGTCGAAACAGAAAAATCAAAGAAACAGATCAACGAAAGTTTGAGAACAATCGGACAAACAATGAGAAAGTTATAAGCATTTGAATATTGCAATCACTAATGCTATGGAGATCCTACCATTGGCAATGCGACAAGGATGTGTGATGTCACGTGTAAACAACTTTCCCTTTGATGGACTATAAAATACCCCCCAAATGTCTCTTTTTGCTTTTTTTCTTATGATGATACAAACTCTTTATCCATCATGTATTCTTTAATAATCTGTATTACATGCACTCCTTTCGACAGAACACATGATCTACTGATAGATGTGAAAAAAGAGGCAATTCAAGTGAAATATATACTAAACTGTAAAGTAATGGGGAGAGTTGTTCACAAGACTAGTGACATCACACATCTTTGTCGCATTGCCAATATGAGGATATCCATAGCATTAGTGATCGCAATATTCAAATGCTCATAATCTTCTCATTATTTTTCCGATTTTTCTCAAACTTTTGTTGATGTGTTTCTTTGATTTTTCTGTTCTCACACAAGCTATCTTGTTCTAAAGGTTTCATTTTCCTTTAAGTCCAGATAAAATCCAAGTTGGTTGGCTAAGATTCCTTAAATTAAAGTTCACAATGATGACGATGATGAAATTGATGTTGAAGCACGATGAATAACAAGAGTTACTGTAACGAGTTGAAATATCTGTGAAAACGATGTTGATGATGATTAACAGTCAATTTAAAAAATCCATGGGTAGAAAAGCGTTCATTAAAACAGGTTGACGTTCTCGATGAGAACTGTGAATTCCTCTCTCAAAGTAACTGCAAACATACAATTCATTGATGGCGTGCAAATAATTCCACAGAAGATAAATGTTGTATTCCAGTTGGAAATAAACTATGCTCTGACATAAAGTCTGGTGTAAAACTCTGAGTTCTGATCTGGTATCATGATATAGAAACTGCCAGCTTATATAAATTTTCCCTATTCGGGAAGCTTCTAGTATTGTCTACAAAAAGAACATTCTGCCAATTTCCAGAGCAGTTTAATTTTAGAAGATTCTTGAATGACCTCAGTGAAATCAACAATGTAAACAACACCACTACCGCTAGGAGTCTCTGTTATGTAGCAGTCTCTATCGTTTATCTTTGTACATTCCAGAAATAAAAATTATTCAGCCTCATTAACATGCCTACCAAAGCTTTACTGAGACATTCTGGAATATTCTTAATCATTATATGCTATGAATATCCTTAAAGAGGAAAAAAACTAAATAAATGAATGTATAATTGCTCTTACAATTCTTATATATAACATAATAACGACAGTAATAACTTCCAATATACATGTTATAACGATAATGATAAAAATAATGACCATAATGATACTATAATGATGATATTGCTGTTCTCATTAAACCTTTGAAATGATTGCATGCTCTTCATCTTGTTGAATTAGGAATCACTATGATGAAAATCATTTCGATCATGTCTTCTATCAGTAGCATGACAGCAAACAAATTTGCGGGAGAGCAATGAAAATGAAAGTGACACTTGTACAATATTTGCTTATATCTCTGCGTTTGGGTTTCGAGATTGGATGTGATTATTGCTTATTATGCTGGGCGTTTCAAAGAAATAAACGGATATAAAACTTTAGCTTCTTCATTATCATGCCACTTTTTGGAGGATGGTGATGTCTTGCACAATTGAGCGAATATGATTTGGGGTGATTTCAAATGGAAATGTTTCCAATATCAATATGCTGTTACAAATTTTGCTTCCTTATAACTTACGTATGCCCATGAACAGACGTGTTTTCACGACTATTTCAGAAACGGGCAAAGCTGACAAAGAGTGAGACTTTACCTTTAATTTTGAGGGCGATGAACGCATGGGCCCTTTAAAGTAAATTATATTTTCAAAATTATGCAAAAAATATAAAATATTTCTTATGTATTATAATATATATATAATATTATATTATATAACATAATAAAATATAATGTACAACAATTTTTTTCTTTCCCTTAACGCTTCTCTATTTTCTCTCTATTTTTTCCCTTTCTCCTTTTACCATGTTTTTTTTTGGCCAGCCGATGGGGGGGGGGGGGGGGACGCCCCCCCGTACTTACGCCACTGGCCTCCTACATATCCCTTTAATTGCTTGTTCTATTAAAATTATCCAAATTGGAATAAGCCTATCTAGGCTTCCATGATTGTGTTATATCGGTACCTGAATTTTAGGTATTATATTACACAAACGCTTTTTTGTACACCCCTTTGATTTGTTTCATGTATAGTGAATGTGTATGTCTTCACGTTGTTATTTGTCTATGATGTATATGTGAGGTGTGTGTGTGCGATCGCATGTGGGTGTGCGTACTTGCGTGTGTGTACAAAACAAGGGTGTACGGGTGTGTGTTAGACTTGCGTAGTTGATTACTTGTTACAGTATTCTTAAACATTTTTAGTTATTTATTTCTCATTGCGAATTTCATTTGAATGACGAAGCTCAAAGAACCATTGAATCCAGTTTAAACATTTGTTGTATTTTTACAATTCAGGATTGGGTGAAGGGGGCGGAGGGCTTATTGAAACTGAATGACTGGCCTGAGGTATTGGAGCAGTCCACGATGTTCTTGGTAATACTTGGAAGATGGATGCTACCGAAGGGGAACCTCTCCAAGGAACAACTCTCTCAACTCCTACTTGTCTATCTAGGTATGGCAGCGGATATTCTGGAGTTCTCCAGCGAAAGTCTGGCCCAACCCGTGGTAGCCTGTGATCTGATTAAGATCAGTATAGTTGTAGGTTTCTGGGGGATGAGTTTGTGTCAGTTTGCTCTCGTGCTGACATCCGTAGCAGGTCCGAAGATCCGTAATTTTCGGAATAAAAAGAAAAAGAGACAAATTAATGATGCAGAGGATATTATTGAGGATCCCAATGGAACGGACGTTTCTGTTGATCAGGAAACGGTAGTGAAGCGACCATCTGTCTGCGGGTCGGAGATCTGGTCTCTTCTGATAGTCCTCTTCTTACAAGATTGTCCCTTTCTGGCGATGCGCTTATATTTGATCATCAAATTTAGCATTGTTGATCGGGCTATGCTTTTCTTTTCTGGGAAGAACTTTCTGGTGTTTATGCTCGTCACATATCGCATCTTTGTGTTATGCGGAGAGCACAACACGCGGGCCAAGGTCAGGCCTGTGCCACTCGTAGGTGTTCATCAGCAACCTCCAGTTGGTGCATTTGCTGCCAGGAAACGAAAGTCAAGATGGTCGCTCGGTCCTAGAGTAAGCGGGTTCACCAACAGCTTGATGAATCGCGCCCAAGCACTTGACCGAGATATAAGGATTAAGATTGGCCTGCATATCCCCTCTAAGTCAGACGGACCGCCTTCAACGTCGATGACGTCGTCTCCTGTCGCACTGGAAGGTCACCATTCTGTCGAGGTAACTGAGGTTGATTACATCGATTCAGTCACTCCAGACCTTGATCCAGACACTACAGAAACAGCAATCATCGACACGTCACGGTCCATGCCTTCCTCTGCTGATGAAGGAAAGCCGACTACGCCAAGAATAACCAAACCTGATGGCGTCGGTAAAACAGACATCACGATCTTAAAACCCGACAGTCATGGCAGCGGTGACCAAACCGTGATTGAGATTGAATCTGACAGCGGATATAAGAGAAGTCTCAGTGAGGACAGCATCGAAAGTAGGGCTAATCTGACAGAATCTAGGGGTGAATCGTTTCGAGAACGTGATACGATTGACCAAACGCCACTTACTGATGTTGAATAACGTAATCAATGACAAGAAATTGTAGACAGTAGGGCCTACTCAACGAATATACTTTGAAAATATTACACAAAGTCGCGAATAAAGATACATAGATCGGATGAATAGGGACTATAGTAAACCTGTGAAAATAGTAGATCTTAATGTCAACCAAAATGATTATAGGATTAGTTCATTAACATCATACTATCAAATTAGATAACATAAACGAAAAAAAAGTATGAATGAATTAACATCTCATAAATACAGCAACAATGAATTTGGTTGACCTACTTATATCATATGCATGCCAGACGTAATAAAAATGTATTTATTCAAAATTCTATGTTGTAACAAAGAATTCCTTTAAATCAACAAACAATAAAACTTGAGTCATATCATTTTAGATGCAACAATGCAAATATGTTTAGAAATTGCACCTAGGATTGTTTATCCTTGCCCAATCGAATTCAGATTTGACTTGTGATTGAAGAAACATTTGTAACTTGATTTGAATTGACAAACAGTGAATGAAGAATGAATAAAAATTAATTAATAAATCAATCACGTTTCTTTTTTTAATTTTAATTTGCAGTTATTCATTAAAATAATTTTTCAAAAGTATAAGTACCAATTACAAAACAGAGAAACAAAATAACATGAAAATGAATATAAAAAAATGAAAAGGGTACGCACTGAAATCATAAAACTTGAAAAAGCAGGAATCGTAAGCAAAAACAAATAGTATACGCAGCATACTTATCAAAAAGCTTTTTTTAATACTGTTTTATACAATTTGAACAACAAAAAGTTGGCTTCATTTATCACCATTTCATTAATAACAATAACAATACGATAGTGAAAATTTTTAAATAGAGCATCAAAGCGCTTCAGAATTATGTAGGTAAATTATGTCCAACTTTGGATTTAAATCTATCATTTGATGCATAATACTGTCTTGTTTATATGAGATAATTATAGTTGTGGTGTGGGTGGTGATATGAATTGAATTAACCTGTAATATGAGCGTATCTTTCAAATTCCTTTGTATTTCATGATTTATCATATTTTTCCGCTGAAATATAATTATATGTAGCCAATCATAAGACACTAATAAATTTAAATTTACCTCTTTATTTCTTTCAAGTGGTAGATTGTATACATGTAAACACTGTTATAATGTTTCCTTGCTCATCATTTCAAATGCTGTCTGGATGGGGCTATTTGTTTTGTTTGTTTTATTTATTCACTTTGTAAACTAATATTTACATTGACAAAGAATAGTGTTACTTTAATTTGAAAACATAAGGTACATATAGCAGATGAAGCAGATACATAGTAAGACCAAAGCATAAACAAAAGATGTTTTAAGCAAACGGGCCATTTAATAACAGTAAATGATAGGCCGAGTGAGTGGCTTTAAATGAAACATTCTTAACAGAAACAAAATAAGTAATAAGTTAAATATGATGATAATAATAATAACAATAACAACAACAACAATAATAATAATGATAATTATAATGATTGTACATTTATATCGCGCAATTTCTATATGGTTGTACTCAACTGCACCAAAAAATACATGAAAAGTGAACACAAAACAATGATTAATAAGAAAAGCCAAATGAGAAAAAAAATGCTAAAGGAAAATAAGTGAAGCTTCCTATCTGCACAAATTACATAACAAAAAAGTGGCCGATTTATGTAAAAAGGTATGTTTTCAGTTTGGTTTTGAATACATTAACAGATGATGCATTTCTTGTTGATGAGGGAGACTATTCCAGAGTTTGGGTGCAGCACTTACGGAGCCACGATCACCTAGAGTATTAATTTTAAAAAAATGTAAAACAGCCAAGAGCGGTGGAAACGTTATTCGTGATTAATGGTGAAGCTAGGCACATCCATTATGAATACTTAAATCCTATCTGCCTATATAATGGTAACAATGTATTACCAGTGACACTCTATAGGGGGGCATCGTGGCATTGAATATCTCCGGCCTCATGTGTGTTATGAAACAAACACATTCACGTGCAATAAAACTATGGTAACGGCTTTACGAAAAAGATGCAATTGGGCCATTGCTGAGATTTATTCAGTATAATCATCCATCATTCTAATCTACAGACGCTTGGGGTTCATTATAATGCCAAGGGAAAATTAGTGCTTGGCAATATCCGTTCTCTTAAATACACATAATGATAACAATATGTATTAGGCCTACGATGATTTATCATTTAAATCTTCTTTTAATCTGATTTCCCCCAGAATTTAATTAACAATTCAATTTCAATTTTACTTATTATTATTGTCCCGCTGTTGTGATGAAGTCGTCAACATCTAAATCCTAAAAAAGGGTTAACTTTTTGAAATGCCATCATAACTATTTCAAAGACGCATTTCATGTAACTTTAATATAGCGGTTATTGAGTGGCACTGATCGGATAACATGGGTTTCAGGTCATATGATCATGACCATAGGTAATTTCGGGTTTATGCAGTTTGGCCGTTGTGGTATCAATATAAAAAACTTAACCAAGGTTACGTAATTTTAGGATGGCTTTAAAGTTCAAGTCCCTTTATCTGTCGGCCTATCATTTTTCTTTTTAATTCATATCATTTATTTCGTCAATTGAATCAATTTACTATATTTTGTACGTGACTAATTTCAAAATTAAATTATTAAATAGTTTATACATGTCACATGTTTTTAATTCTGAACTTCTAAAGTGAAATGGATCAAAACGAATTTAGAAGAGATTGACCCGTCCACCAATGAAATACGATGTTCATATCTACTGCTGATTGTGTGTACAATGTAATCATGGGCGTCTGCGCTTAGGATTATTACTATTATTATAATCATTATCTATTTGGGGGGAATTGAAAAATAGATGTCCCCCCTTAAAGGATTATCATCTGCGATGACGCCCATGAATGTAATATAATGATTTCAAGGAGTTCAGCGATGACAGGAAGGTAACTAGTGTACAGATTAATTACATCCGAATATGATAACCTTTAGGGTATGATGTGGTGAGTGAAAGTAAAAAAAAATGCTTAAATCGTTGCATACAAGGTGTTTTCTACACGCCGTTTCAACAATTCCATGAAGTTCCATTAGGCGATTCGATAGCACCGTCCCTGGTGGCCTTCTGATTCCTAAGGGCAATTACCCCTTGGAAGCATTTAACCACCTAACAAACTAAAATGTATTGTCCTAATTGTACATCGTCATATGTATATACGACTTACATATTTAAGAAGCATTGGAAAATGAAGGGTATGTGGTGGGGTCATTAGTAATTTATCTCGGTGAATATTTTTTCAAAAGTAATAAAAAAAATGTTTTGCTTCGAATCAGCGATATTTTCTTTCTTATTTTATTTTTTTTTGCTAATACTGACAATCACCTGAACATCTATCTTTTTTTAGTGTTCTACTTTAGACAAAAGGATAGCATGGGGATATTGTAAAAATGTTATTCCAAATATTTTAATAAAAAATAATGGCCCAAACATATTTATGACACGATGATTTGCTGATCTACGTCAATACTTTGATAGAAGACAAGGGGAATAATCACATAACTGATGGGAAAAGGAAATTAAATGTTGAAACGGATGGCTCAAGATTGGAGTATCTGTAGTTGGATAGACACTTGATGTAGGACCATATTGGTTTACTGGACACGTCATGTTATTATTTTTTTTTTACTATTGATCACGATGAAAAGTTAAATATTCTCAAAATTTAATATCTCAAAAAATGTGTGTAGATGAAGTCATAAGGTCTCTGTGTCACACCTATCATCCTTCAAACTCTCCTCTTCTCTCCCATACTATCCGTTTTATCACATTCTTCTCAATACTATCACCCTCCATCTATTAATCCTCATCATGGTCTTCCTTCACCCTTCTACAGGGGCTGTAGCCCAATTTGATTTTCAAGGAGTGAAAAAAAATACAAAAAAACATCAGTCAATTCATAAGACATAAATGATCCCACCTACAGTCTTCTTACCCCCCCCCATCTAAATACCCTGGTGCTGCCCCTGAAATTTTTTTCATTTCTTATCACACTCTTCTCATAACCAGTCTTTCTAATGAAATTTCCTTCAGCAAGAAATTAATCCACATTGTGCTGCACTCAACCCAGGTGAGGTGAATGGGTACCTGGCAGGAATTTATTCTTTGAAATGCCGAGCGCGTAAAAGCTGCTTGAGCTACAGCCAGGGTAATAGTATCCAAGTCCTTTGGAAGCGCATAGAGACGATATTCATGTCTTATGCGCTATACAGGAACTGACTATTATTATTATAATAAATTTTATTAAACCCCAATATGCGCTACATCCCCGTGTCAATAACATCAACAAGTTTCTTTCAAATGATACCCGATTTGTTGAGATCATGCATTCAATTTTGCGGGAAAGGGTATAATTTTTAATTTTTCAAATCAAGTTGACAATTAACAAGAGTCAATAGAGAACATCATCTCTTTAGTTTCAAAATATCTTGTTTTTAGCTGCTCAGCCACTGAAAGTCTAGCTGAACTTGAGTCAGTTTGCAATTCACTTGCAGTCCATTTTCAAAGTGATGAAACTGTGTGTCGGTAGTGATCATAACAAAGTAGGATAAATTTTTCTAATGGTATGAATCTTTCTCTACTTAATACAAAGAGAATGGAAGGGGAAAAGAAATGTATCAAATTAAATTGAAATGGGATTGCAAGTGAATTGAAAACTGACTCAAGTTCAGCAAATCATTTAGTGGCTGAGCATTAAAGAATTAGATTAGGTTTAAAGGAGAATGAAACCCTTGAAACCAGCTGAAACTATATCAAAGAGAAAAATCAAAGAAACATATTGTTGAAAGTTTGAGGAAGATTGAATGAATAATAAGAAAGTTATGAGCATTTAAATATTGAGATCACTAATGCCATGTAGTTCCTCCCATTGGCAATGCGACCAAGATCTGTGATGTCACACACGTACAACTCCCTCATTACTTTATTACTTATTTCACTTATATTCTCACTTTTATAGAGTCTATCACAAGGTGAGGTATTCTCTTTATGAGAGGACAAGTACAGAGGTTTCACAACATTATATCATTGATGAATCGTTTGCCATATGATTAGAATGAGCAAAAAGAGATGTTTTGGGGTATATTTTCAGTGTCCAAAAGGGGAGAGTTGTTCATCTGTGACATCATAGATCTTGGTCGCATTGCCAATGGGAGGATCTCCATAGCATTAGTGATCTCGACATTCATATGCTCATAATTCTTCTATTGCTAGTCCTATTTTACTCAAACTTTTGTTGATCTTATTCTTTGATTTTTCTGCTTTCACAAAAGCTAACTTGCTCCAAGAGTTTCATTCTCCTTTAAATATTCAATAATCAATATATTTAATGCCCTCAAAATTTGTATAATAATGGTATCATGTCAACGTCTTTCTTACGTTTCCTTATTTGAAATGTATTATGTTTGACAATGTATGTAAGCATGTCAAATTCAGCCTTTTGGCTGCCTTATGTATGCAATGCAGTTTTGAAATTCATACTTGGCAGCATTCATATGCCCAAACAGCTCTTAGTTTTTTTTTTAAATGTCAAGAGAAAAACAAAAACATTCAATACAATCGTCATTTAGGAACTGTTAATGATAAAGATTATTATGGCATTTTTAAAAGAAATTAAATGACAGACAAGCATTGATCTTTCTCATTTTGAAAATTGCACAAAAACATAAGACTGGAGAGAAACTTTTTACAATATATAAAATAATCTTTATTTCTATATAACAAGAGATGTAATAACATGATATTTTGTGATCTTATTATCATTATAAATCAGGTCTTACCTGTAATGTGATTACAATTACGAGAAATAACATAGTTCAGCTAGCAAGTATGTAGCATGTATTCATGATGTATGGAAATCAAACATGTTAATTGATTTGTTATTCTCACCAAGCAATGGCTCTTTGCAGACGAAACGTTGATGAAAACTTTTTTTAAAGTTCCTTGCAACAAGGGTCACATTCTGAAAGTTTTCTAATAGGAATCATCCATCAAAATAAATAATTTATTATTTCTCTTCAATTTCTGATTATTTCTGTACACACATTTGAAAGAAAAAATATCAAATCCTACATCAATGAGCATAAAATGAGAAATAAGTATATTCATTTCACATGGGGCAAATAATTCTTAATTAGTATTGCAACCATATTTTTTCTGCATAACACTGTTTGTATAAAACAAGAAAACAACATATCTAATACTAGTATCTTACATGCTCCATCAACAAGATAACTTTGAATCTAATGAAGTGCATAGAAAAGTCTCTAATTGCAATGCTCATCCTATCCTATAATTCATAGATGTGAGATAATAACTTTTTCATAAGTTTTAAAATGACAGGCAAGTTACTTGCTCCTCTTTTCCATTCTTTTTGGTTTCTGCTTAAAATATCTTGGTGCCACTGTATAAATGAGTAGATGGGGTAACATTTTTGTCAACAAATGTGTTATTCATCAAGGTTATCAAAATGTGAACAATCTGAAAAAAGTGTATCAAATTAACTGGCAAAAATCCAAGGTGGCAAACCTATTGTGGGGGGGGGGGGGGGGGGTGATGAACTATTATCACCCGTATCAGACATCTGAGCTGGTCATTTACAAAACCGTATTTCCCTGTATTTTATTATTATCAGGAAGGGATAGGTATATTGTTTGTATTTTCCTCGGTCTCAATGCGCGTATTGACTTTGCATGCAGAGACGATGCAAAATATACCTTTGTATTTTCCCTGGTCTCACATCTGGGCCTTTGAGGATGCGAATGAAGTGATACACTTCATAATGTTCTGCGCAGCAACGATCTACGTCATAATAAAAACAACGATGGATCTGGGCACTTGCAAGTACGTCATAATGGTAAAGTGCAGAGCCTAGACACTGATATTATCATGACACAACAGAACTCTATTCTTAAAAGATATCAATGTTATCATGATTTTTGCTCTAGATATCTGATTTGGATGAGAATAAAAATATTGACTGCCCTTCTTTCGGGGAACATCAAATATATTGCCCTTAAAAGACCCATATTGCCCTCGTCTAAAGACTCGGGCCAATATGATTCTTTTGCTGGCAATATATTTGATGTTCCCCTCAAGACCAGTCAATATTATATAATTATTTCACCCCCCCCCCTACTTGAATAGTGTGACATCATGGATTTACGCCCTTGATCAAAGTCAGTGGTATTGAGAATTGGAAATGTATGCAAATAGGGTGGAAAATTTGATGAGTCATAAAATTCATGTTTAGGAAATAAAATTTACTCTATACTTTGATCCTCATTTTGTGTGCCTTTCTGAAGGTGATGTATATGGATGGTGTATAGTGTTCTATGTGACATACCGCTTCAGATATTAATAGAGTCAATCTGGCATGAGTAGAAGCACTTCACAATTACTTGAGTTACAAATATTGTCTAAACCTTCTTTTCATTCGAATAGATTGTTTCACATACTGAATGTTTAAAGATGAAGGTATTTTGTGAATCTAGTAGCTCAATAAATTAGAGATGGACTGAGTATAATGAAAATACATTGTCTCTCTCTTGTTGTATGTTTTGTAATAATAAATAACCGGAATCAATATTATAAAGAATTATCTTTGAAACTGCTTGTAGATACTAGTAAACAGAGAATGTAAATTGAAGAGAGAGAAATTGAGGGGGGAGGGAGGAGAGAAAGAGAAAGAAACTGGGGGGAAGACAGAAAATGAGAGATGGAAATGAAGGAGAAAAGTGAGAGGTAGACACATGAAAGAGAAAAGGAAAGAGAGGAGAGAGTGAGTGAGAGGGGGGGGGGTGGTAGGAATAAGAGAGAAAGACAGAGAGGAGTGATAATTGAAAAGAAATAGAGAAATGAGATGATAAAAAAGGAAATTGACATTTGTAATAAGAGAGGAGAGTAAGAAGAAGATGAGAGAGGCAAGAAGTATGCAAAGAGAAGGAGGGTGGGTGCCTAGGAAATACATTTATTTCTTAAAGATGAGTAGAGCTATGTATACATTTACATGTAGATGGGTATGCAAAGAAAGAGAGGGAGGAAGTATCGGTGTACATGGTCCATCCCCCCCAAAAGATCTGTTAGTTTCATATTACGTTCTAGTCTGCAATGTCATACTTGAAGATAAATCTGCATATGCTTTTCCTCCAGGTTTACCACCCTTACGCTTCACGTATTCAAGCAGACGAACCTATATCAGACAAAAATATTAAAAATAAAACACATAAAAGTAAATAACAATGAATATATTAATTACCTCGACAAGCTTTTTCATCTCATTTTAATAAATCAAATCAAAAGAATGTGGCCTAAAAGAAGCAAGAAATGCTGCATTCAGGTAAAAGAGAGAGATACCTTCAACAAACTGTATTTAACATTGATATAAGGACCTGAAATTTAACACAAAAATTTTCGCACAGAGAAATATAAGATTTGACAATTCAACCACATGGGCCCCCTTTCAAGCTGCCATGATTCATTGAACCCTTGATCTGCTGATAGCTAGAGGAATATATTGATTATCCAGGAATTGCAGAGTCCTTTTTGAAAGAAGGAGGGGGGGGGGCATGAGGGGGGGGGGGGAAGTGAGTGTGCCCCCCCCCAAAAAAAAAAAATTAGATGGCAATTTTCATGTTTTTGTCAATTTTTACTTTAAAAAGAGGAGGGGGTGAAGCCTAGACCCCTTGCCTCATTGGTTCAGCAGCCCATGTTATTGATATCACTACTTTCTTACCATGTATTTTGTGTCAGCTTGGCCATTCTTCTGTGCAAGGTTCCAAAGATTGAGGGCTAATCCAGACATAGCCGGTTTATCAATGTCGCCATGGAGAATGATGTATTCAAAGAACTCACTAGCAATCACTGCTTGTCTTTTCACACCAACCTAGAACAAAGAGTGATTATATAGAAAATCTTTATGATCACAACAATGCACTATGAAAATTAAATCATGATCGAAAATATGAAAAATCACACAACTTCCACAATTTTAATGACATAACAATATATATAACAATATAACAATAGATTACAATATACCAGTTTAATATTATAAACTATAAACATATGAGGAATTGTACAGGATATGTTTTTAAAATAATAAAGAATTACCTGAAACAGCTGCTTAGCATGTTTAAAGAATCCTTTATATTCTTTGACAAATAATGTTGGCTGTGCTACAGCCTGGAGAAGAAGAGGGTGGGGTGAATTCCATCACCTTGAAATTTTGTTCTTGGATGATTACACATTTTTTATGATTATATTTACAATCAAATGAATTCATGTCAATCATTGAAAGTAGCAAATTCTTTGGATATTCTTTTCTAGTATGTACACAAATAATATTTCCGTCGCATTTTTGTCCTCCGATTCTTGTACAAAAAAGCTGATTCACACAGTTCTTTCATCATTTGCAAAAGATCTTGAAATTTGTTTAGAAATGTATAGGAGCTTTAGATTGAAAAGAAAAAGGTACAGAAGTTCATTATAATTTATTAAAGTTCACTTCAAGATAAAAATATTTTTTTACACAATCATGCAATCAAACATTAATATATACATTGTTGCGAGTTGCAAGAGACACAAATAGACATTTTTACTCACATCTTGACCAAGAGTCTTACAGTGGTCAAGGATGGACAGGATGAGGGTCCCAGCCACAGAGTTGACCTCTCCTAAAAACTTCCTATCGCTGCCATAGAGGGCGTCATTTGAATCCACTTAACGAAATGAAGACAAACATGGATACTTTGAATGACACAGATATTCATTTATGCATGACTATTGAATATAATTATAATTTTATAAATCAGGATTAAATATGTTGCTTTCATAATGCATATGACAGGCATAGATAAGTCTCTATTTATAAAGCAAAGACAGGGAAGATAATACTAGCAAAATAAACTTGAATGCCTTTTGCATGTACAACGTAGATATAATCAATTTATTACATAGAATGGTCAAGAAAATCAGGGCATTTCATACTCAAATTAATTGTAGAGACTCTATATTTATTTGTTGAATAATAACACAATAGATATATATATATATATATATAACATTGAAACATCATGTAAATTCCATGTCCAACATCATATCAACTTATTCACAAAACAACCCTGTTTGGTAATCATTAGATATAGCAAATGATTGGTGTAAAAAAGTTTTTATTTAACAGTATACCTCAACAAAGCTGTCCTACTTTGGCAAAAAGAAAAGTATTATTCTCTGCAAATGAGCACAAAGTGCATGAATTGCATAGACACCAATTTATTAGCATGATGAAAAACCAGCCATACTTAATAGCAGCATTAATGTTTTTATAGAGACTTTGCCTGGAAGAAGAAATCAATTTCTGAAATGAAAACAATTTCGGTCGATATGTTACGTGCTACTTTTGCCAGAGTAGGATAGCATTTCATTTCTACTTTTTTATGAAGCATATTTTATGGTCCTTTATCCACTCACCATTTTTGACATGGTATGCATACTGGTCCTGGGATTGAGCTGAGAGTATGCAGAGTACATTCATGTAGACACGAACCTTAGCATCACTGTGAGTATCCCAGGTGTAGTCCTGGAACACATTGAGAAGACCTCTCAGGAGATAGAGACATCCCTGCTCTGGGTTATCCTATAAAGACAAGGAGGAATTGAGTGTGATATATCAGACTGAGCCGAGAGTAGGCAGAGTACATTCATATTAACGTGGATCTTAGCATCACTGTGAGTATCCCAGGTGTAGTCCTGGAACACATTGAGAAGACCTCTCAGGAGATAGAGGCATCCCTGCTCTGGGTTATCCTATGAAGACAAGGAGGAATTGAGTGTGTTATATCAGACTGAACCGAGAGTAGGGAGAGAACATTCATATTAACGTGGATCTTAGCATCACTGTGAGTATCCCAGGTGTAGTCCTGGAACACATTGAGAAGACCCCGCAGGAGATAGAGGCATCCCTGCTCTGGGTTATCCTATGAGGAGAGGGAGGAATTGAGTGTGTTATATCAGACTGAGCCGAGAGTAGGGAGAGTACATTCATATTAACGTGGATCTTAGCATCACTGTGAGTATCCCAAGTGTATTCCTGGAACACATTGAGAAGACCCCTGAGGAGATAGAGACATCCCTGCTCTGGGTTATCCTATGAAGAGAGGGAGGATTGAACGTGTTCAAAATTATTTAGATTTGTATTATTTCCTAGTGTTGTGAACAATGCAGGGGACGGACAGTCCAAGGCCAAGGAAAAGGATAATGACTACTAGTACACATCTGAGGACAAGGATAAGGTCAGACTTCCCATTGCCAAGGTAAAAACCCTGAATGTTTGAGGACAAGGACAAAGCAAAGACCAAACTGCCCAGGCAAATGATCCCACACTTCCAAGGCCAGAGGCAAAGACGGGACCACACCATACAATTGTCCGCAATAACGGCCTCGATGAGAACATCACTATTATTTCCATCTACCAATGGACCTTAAACACAATGCTTGAGGAAAATGGTCAGGTCATTAACTAGAGTTCTTGATCAAACCAGTGTATAACTGTACCATTATCTACATGGCAGATCTAGGAGGAGATGAGAGGGTCCTCAATATACAAGAGTTTGTATGTACATGGAAGCATGACAGATTCAGGCCTGATGATAATAATATTCCACTTTTATATAGCGCTTAATAGGTCAGAAGGGTGTCTCTAATCGCTTTACAGATTACTCTGGTCAATGGATCATGACCAGAGCTGCCAACATTGGGATGATAGAATCCAGTAGATTTCGCGGAGGTATGATTTTGTGAGGGAGCGGCGGAACGTTGTCCCACAGATGGGAGTTTTGGGTAGCAAAACACATCAAGAAACAACATTTGAATTTTTGATAGTAACCGACAGCTGTCTAACTCTAAACCATCAAAAAAATTATGATAGATGAAATGCACATTAGAGAGAATTCATGAATTGTCATTGACTAAATATACACTTCAGGCAATACAGTAGATTTTTTAAATAATTCATAAAAGATAAATTCAACATGAAAATACCTTTAATTGGCCAGAGGGGGAAGGGGCTGCAGTACTAGTGGTAAACATGGTAAATGAGCTTTATATGTGGACTATTTAAAGTCTCTGAGGGATTCCTGTGAAAACTGTCACACAGTCCCATTCTGCTTGAAAAGTATCTTTATACTTCGACAAGTATTTTGTCGTCTTGGTCTTGGATGACTTCATCTCCATGATCTCCATGGTCACTGGCGATGCGATTGTAGTGTGGATAAATCGGGACGGGGCGTGCTTCGCACAGCTCAGCCAGCCACTGAGCCAGCGCCAGGCTAGCTCATTCACGACAGAGAAAATGTTCGAATCCGATCAACCCAAGTGAAAGTAGGCGAAAAAATCTCCACTTTGCTTCTAATTTTTCAGGATTGTCAATAAAATTATTCCTGAAACTGAAAGTCGAGGTGTAAAAGTAATCCACTTGTTAATCCCATCGTTGATCCACAGTTTCAGCTCGAATAAGGCGCAAGCAAGCTTACGAAAAATGCCTCGCAGTGCTCGTGAACTTTCCTTCTCGGAGCTTCCTGGCGCAGCGCGGCCGGCTGGAGCTAGCTAGCCCCGCCGGGGCGCATCGGGGGCCATGTGCATAGAGTACCGCTGAAGAGTTTTCATCACACATTGCAGAACCCGGAAATAAAATGGCTTGTTAGACTACTTCACCAGTCGTTCAGTAAAATTATCTTCATTTACATGGGAAATCAATGTACGATTATACAAAAACTGGTAGAAGTTACTGGGTAAAATGAAAATGTGATAAGGAGGTTCCACGTGGGTGTTAGGGAATTGAACATGCTAGACTCATTAAACAGTCGTTTGTATGAATTTTACAATTTAACAGCTAAAAATCCTGATTATCCGGGAGATTTTGGCATGGGGTCGGGAGAACGGGAGATTGGATCGCAATCCAGTATTCTCCCGCAGGATCCGGGAGACTTGGAAGCTCTGCATGACATGCAAGCACAAAATGTATGCACTTTCTCCACTCCCTCAGGAGCATTCCAAGAATTCAACTTGGAAACAACTACTAGGCTTTTGCATCCTACTGGGTGCCCATTTATATCGTTAATGAGACCTGACAATGCTTCTCAGAATGAATTTTGACCTAAACCCTGCTTAACTAAGCAAAATGTTTAGAAATGCATTATATACATGTACCATTCAAGTATATTTCTTAGTCTAGGTAAAGCCTAAATAGTTCAAGCTTCACATAATCCAAGTTTTGAATTGAATATCTTTCCTCATTTTCAGATGCCGGGTTCCTCATTGTTGACTGCCAAGATCATAAAAGCAATTAATCTAATTACATGATTTATACAAATCTACAATGTTTAACACTATGAAACCTTTGACAAGCTGCAACTTACCGGTACTGTTAGCAGAGTGGAGAGGAAATTATTCACATAGCCGAGGAGAAGAGATTCAGTTGGTCTCATTTTACGATCAATCTCAAGCATTCTAGGTACACTCGGTATCAGACTGATGGCAGCTTTGAAGAAAGCATCGGCTAAACATAAGGGAAAATCAATTTTACAGCTGATAATAAAAAAAAATATTTGGATGTGCTGCAATTACTGTGGAGAAGGCAATAAATTTTCTCACTCATATTTCATTTTTGAAAATTTTTGGTATGAACAACTTGCATGGGATATACACTTTTCATATCTTACTTTCAAGTATTCTTTCTGATAGACTGTCTAGACAAATTAATTTTTATGTTATGGATCAACACATTAACAGATCAGGTTCCTCCCTTCAGTAAACATAAGAAGCATTCAGTTCCATATTGGATGGAAGTCATGCCAAATGTCATGAACATAATGACTGACATTGATTGCTTGCAAATTTAATAACTACTTTATACAGATTGTTGACAATTTAATGATTATTAAAGACATACCTTGTGTAAGAGCTTGGTTGAGTACAGCTACCTGCCCTGATGCCAGATAGAGGTTTAGACGATGAAAGATACCCACTATAGATGGAATGGTGATGAAGGAATATGCAGCACATGCCTAAAATATACAAATAATTAGTATTTTAGTTATTTGGGTCTTTGAATTCTTATGAACTGTATTTGATCTTTTTTATTCTCCAAAATGGCAACAATGTTAATTTTCTTTCAATGCTACTCAAGCTGTGCATGTATTATCATAACTATTATGATAATTACCATCATCATCTTCACCATCACCATCATCATCATCATCATCATCATCATCATCATCATCATCATCATCATCATCATCATCATCATCATCATCATCACCATCACCATCACCATCATCACCATCATCATCATCATCGCCACCATCATCATGATCATGATCATTATCATCATCATCAGCTGCATCAGCACCATCATCATTACTAAACTATAAACAGAATAATACAACTTGTGCTTCCTCACCCGAACAAATGCAGATGTTTTCCTTGAATGGTTACCCTTCATAACAGCACACGTTTCTGCAGCAAGACTGTTCACACACTGCCAAAAACAAAATCAGAGTAAAATGGTGGATATAAAGATATGATAAAATAAACATTATCTTGGGTATCCACAATGTACATGTAATGAAAATACACTCAGGGCAAGTGCCTTGTGCTTGTTGCACATTCTTCATACCCTTGAGTGTGCAGCATCCTTAGAACACACTCCTGTGTATTATTTGTTTGATAACATCAGTAATCATATGTAACTAACCCACAAAAGAAGCTTTAATTAAATACTTCATTGAATAGATATATATATTTTGTGATGGGTCTTGAAGAGTTCAGGAATATTTTGTGAACGAAAAGCGCTTGGTAGAAAGTTTCAAAAAGAAAACACTCAATAATATACTACATAATTGTATGAAAACAAGGAATATTCATTCTGAGGTTATTCACAATGCACGAACATTGCAGTGTATTACTGATGTATATTATCGTAAATACATTCTTAATTTTTTTTTAGATACAGGAATGTTCAATTCACCTGCACAAGTGTGACCAATACTGCATCAAGATTGCTGAAGTTAGCCCTTGATTCTACATAGAATGATAGCTGCTGCTCAAAGTCTCTTCCATAGTTTATCTGTTGAATTCAAGAAGGAAAATTTTCGTAGATGTAAAGTACACTGTGGTACCAAAAAAATAGTATGACTTCTCTGCCCAAACACTAAATCATTAATACTTATATATATTTATTCAAAATTCTTAACACATTTATTATCACAATGCACATTTAGAATGGATACATCAAAAAAATCCCCCAAAATAAACATTTTCAAAATATCAAACATAAGTACTTCTTAAAACGGCAAAAGAGCGAGCCTCTTATTTTGCAAACCCCATGCAAAAAAAATAAAATCCAAATACAGCTTTGTGTGTAAACCTCCATTTAATATCAGCTATCAGTACAGCAGATGAAACTATCAAAATATAAGTAATTGAAATAAGAGATTCTCAATTCATTGTAAAGTTAAGAAATTGGGTGGGAAAGAGTTTCAAAACCTTTGGGATAGTTACCAATGTCCAGATATATCTTTTGTGATAGTTTACCTTCCGAATGAAGCCTGAAATCAATGCTCCAATATCTCTCCTCTCATCGTCCAGAGTCAAGGCACTGTCAAGAAATTCAAGGATAGTTGGATTAAAGTTTCTTACCTAAAAAAGTATTATAAAATCATTAAATTCAATCCTACATCTGACTAAATTCCATTTAAAAAGTATTCTCACACAAATTAGAGATACACCACATTTGAGCCCTAGCACAATTTAAAACATTTTCAAATCTGAAATTTTGATTGATATTTTTATGCAAAAGTCCCATTTAATGAATAACGCCATCTAAAAATAATTTTGATCTTTATAACATATATTGGATCGTCATCTAATTAGACGGAACCAACAGAGGGAAAAGTGCCATGGTGGTCAAACCATTTTGAATTTTATAATATAGTACGAGATAATATAATAATAATATAGTATGAGAGACTATTTTTTTTCACCCAATATTATCACAATTGTCACTTACTTGATAGAATCATGCATGGTCTTACAGATAAACATGACAGCATTCACTATGACAGGGTCTCTGGTTTGTTCCTCTTGGTATCTGCAGAAGAAAAATATATAAATAATAACAAAATAACATGTTACTCAAACCACGTTTGTAGAAAGAAACAATTTTCATGATAACTATGAGTAAAGTTTGTCAAATTCTGTAGATATATTTCAATTAGAAGTTCACAAAAACCACCTTGTCATCATTATCCTAATCTTAACCATGATCATCTCTATCTTTAGCTTCATCATCATCATGTTCATCACCACCAAAACTACTCTTATCAGACCTGCCAACCTACTACAACCAAAAAAATTATTCTTATAAGGAAAATAAAGTATTTTTTGACAAAAAAGAGTATTTTTAAAAATTTGTCTCAACGTAACAATCGCCAGCCTGTAATAGTGAGATCGGTGAAAAAACATGTGAAATCACTCTACTTGAAAACTTGATAATTCACCCTTCTAAACATGTGCTCGTAGGCAAGAATTTACTTGTTCTTTGCATGCAACAAGTTACGGCCCGACAGTGATTTTTACTGGTCTGGAACTGTCGGACTGCCGCTAGTGTCACCAGCTATGTATAATAAATACTCCATGATCAGAAATTTTAAAAAAAGTAACAAATCATTAAAAAAAGTATTGGTGTATTTATAGCAAAAAAGGGGAACAAATACACAATGGCATACATGTATCTAGAAACATCAATGTTTCTAACCATTATCACAATCCTAAATAATCCATACAAAAGGAATAACTGATATCAATGTCAATCAGACTTACTTGCAGAATGCCTCCATGATTGTCTTACAAATCTCAACCTTCACAGAATCCTTCTGAAACATGTCAACGAACGGAAGAAACTTGTCCTGAAAAAAAGAAAACAGAGAAACAAACACGATTATTTTTATGAATAATATTGTATTGAAATCAGATTAAATCTTTGTTCATGTATACTAAAGAAGAAAATGTATTGACCAATACAATATATCAGGTGAAGATTTATTCAATGCATTAGTCAGAACCAACATATAACAAAACTTTAAAAAATACTTTCAAACCCATTTAAAGAGAAATCTGACACTAGTCATACATACAGAGCTGCTAAACTTTGGAAGAGCAAATAAGTATTCTCTATTTCCAAAATAGGTCTTGTTTCCCCAAAACTGAATAGCATGGGCTAGTACTGTTTATCCCTTACAACATGTTTACATGCAAACATGTTTACATTCAACATCATGTGTATTCAGACTAAAGTAGCTCTTTAGTTTTACCCCAAATATTTGGCCTTGAATTTATACTGTTTGGTTTCCCTTTTGTATTCCTGTGATATTTTTTTTTACAATTTCAATGTCTAGTAATGGTTAGCAGCTACTGTAAACCTACACACACATTACATGCAAATACTGTAGTTACATATATACAGACATGGTTTGGACATAATGCATGCACAGGACCAAAACTCACATGAATAGACAAGTAAAATCATTAATACCACATGATATATTTGAAAGTAGAAGGAAGACATATATAGTTTATTTCAAATGTTTTCACCTTTTTACAAAATTATCTTCAGGCATAGATCCTGACAAGAGCTTGAAATCTCCAATTTTTCACATTTTCTTCACAAATAAATTGAATAACAGAAGCTGATATAGGAAAAGTTGAAAAGCTGAACAGTGTCTTTTTTCACTGAATAGGTGTATGTTTAGTATTGATATGTTCATCCATGGCACAACGCCTAAAGTTGATTATGTTTTTGTACTGTTTTCCTGTTCTGTGACTTTTTGTAAAAAATCCTAAAATCCTTAAACTGGAGATTCATTTTTTGGGCAGTAAGCTTTCAAACTACTTGTTCAATTCAATTCAATCTTTATTTTGCAAATAGGATAAAAATACAAAAAAACATCAAATAATGTGATTAGATAATAAAAAAAATTGCGTGGCTTTCCATGAAGGTTATAGGAAACCTGTAAGGCTGGATCCCCAAAACATAGTAAAAACACAACATTATTAATAACAAAAAAAAACAGAATCTGATATCATTATAGTAAATACAATGTAGGAAAAAGGAGAAAAAACACTTAGAATACAAAAAGACACGAATTGAAGGGGGGGGGGGGTTGATACAGTACAAGTAATGCATTGATATTAACTGTGAAAATTAATAATCATTTACTAGAAAATTTTTGTAATGTTTTCTAAAGGAAGATATAAATTGTTAATTAGTTATTATTTGGGGAAGCTCATTCCATTGTTTGGGACCTACATAACTCAATGATTTAGCTTCGTGACTAGACTTGATAGACCATAAATGAAATATATTGGAAGAACGGGTATTATGATCATGAACTTGATTATTGTATTGAAAAAGATCTGAAAAAGGAGAGGGTAACAACCTCTTCTTGTACTTATACATAAATATTGCGAGTTCTTGCTTATTAATATCATATATATTAAGTAAGGACAGTTTCTTGAATAAAGGTGCAGATGGTGCTAGGTAATGGGAATTGGTAATTATTCTTAAACATTTTCTTTTGAATTTTGAATTTTGAGTCCAATTCATATGAGGTTACATTGGTAGCCCAGACAATATTGCAATATATTAAATAAGGGAAAATTATGGAATGGTATAGAGTTATCAGATTTTTATGAAGCAAACTATGCTTACGTTTGTAAATTAAACCAGTATTCCTACTTATCTCATGTAATACATTTATCATATGGTACTTAAAACTCAAAAGATTATCCAATGTGACACTTGTTTAGGAGGGTGTTGAAAGATATCCACTTACCATAACAAAGAGGATTGAAAAGTTGTGCATGTGGGTTAAGACCTTGGACATCACAGATTGGAGCTGAAAAAATTGAAGTTATCATCAGATGTTGAGGTACATGTACTTCATGGTTATTCTGACATTTATTGTTAGACTTAAACTGCACTACTAGATTATCATAGCTGACCAGTGTTAGTACGATAAACCTTGATGTATTACTTATAAATAAGTCTTATAAGTTATATTTATAAGTCATACATCAAGGTTTATCAAGGCAATACATATCTTATATCTATATTTTCCTAATTCTTCCTCCTCATCCTCTTTCACTTATTTTGACCACCAATGCAATCACTACCTTCATCATCACCACCACCATCACATCATCATCATCATCATCATCATCATCATCACCATCATTACCACAATCATCATCATTGTCATCATCATCATCATCATCATCATCATCACCATCATTACCACAATCATCATCATCATCATCATCATCATCATCATCATCATCATCATCATCAACATCATCATCATCAACATCACAACCATCATCATTACCATCTTCAATGTCCTCACCACCATCAGATAAAAAAAACCCAATCTAATCATGCTAAAATTACTCCCTCAAAGTAAAGTCACCGTCTATATCTTGTTTTCTTTACCTGTGGGTAGTGTTGTTCAAATGCTCTGTCCGGTGTCATGTGTTTGATGATATCACCAAGGATAGTATTCACCTCCTTTTTCTGAAAAAAATAAAAGGATAACTTATTAAAATCTAGATCACAATCATCATTATCACTTACAAAACTCTGAATTTTTCCTCAACAATTGAATTACTGATGTTTGCACCATGACAACAATTCTTCCTCCAATTCCTATGTTACATATCCTTAAGTCAAATTAATGATATATACATAGTGTACATTTGTTATGTCAATTTACTCTTCCCTCTTATCATTCATTCCGGATCCAATTCTTCAATGACAGACTTAGCATCTTTGCTTCTCACCAACTGACCCAGTAGTCTTGATTCTACTTTTTATTTCCAATTCTAGATCAGAGTGGTTTATCTTAAGTATGAATTAAGGTCATGGTTGGACACCAAGACATATGTGTTACTTAACAAGTAATCTCATTGGTGGATATGCCGTAGCATGTATCCCATTAGCATGATTTGACCAATATGGTGATGTGTTATAAACCACATACATGTCCAACTGGGATTTAAGCACTAATTTAAGTTACACTTAAATCTTTACAAAACAACGTTCCCCCTTGATGTCTTACAAAGCTTTGCCCAATTTCTTCTAGATTAACAAATCTAAATCCTATCGATGCCTAAAGTTGATACAATAACTTACTGTGAAATGACGGCAGGGATACTCAATCCAGACCTCAGCACAACTGATGTAATCCTTCACAAAAAAAAGAGAGAACAGAAATTATTTCTTTAATACAATAAATGTGAAGTCTTAAAAAATGCATCTCCCTGCAACACAATGCAATAAAACAATTAACTCTTATAAACTATTCAGCACCTATGGTATACAAAGTGCAAATAGGCATGAGGATGACGGTACGAGATTGCATCTATAATGCATGTAAAACAAAAGTTCAGCCTACACTATTTCAGCGATGGTTCATATAAAACCGGTCTGCCTATTAAACCGTTTCAGGATAAAGACAATCTGCAGAGCACAGAAAATAAGAGTAGTTTTATGTTGGCTCACCAACCGACAGCAAACATATAATAAATGCACCTTTAATCACTATAAATATTATATCAGTACAAAGGCTGCTGTTTCTGCTGCTACTACAGCTACGACTACTATCATAATTACATCTCAACTTCTTCTACTTGTACTAATACTTCTCATAGAAGAAATGTAAGGTGAAAGAAAAAAGAATAAGAAGAGAAAAGAGACCAAGGAAGAAGAGGAGAAGTAGAGAACTTACCGATGGGCTCTTGAGCTTCATGACAGCTTTCCATACTTCATTAAGAACGGATAATCTCTGTTGTTCTGGAGGATCTGTCATGGTCAGATTGGTACCCAGTGATCGGTATAGATTATGCTAAATAGAAAGACATTAATAGTCATTACATGACTTAAAGTATTGAGTTGGAGTTGAAAAATACTCACACATGCCACAGCACCTAGCAATGAAGAGGGTAACCTATTGTGCAACAGTTTTAACTCTAATATTGGTGTTGGGGCAAAACAAACACAAGCCATAACACTCAAGGTTAAGTACAGTGTTGGGAATAATTTTACTCAAGTTTTGAATTACATGTATCAGTACTATCTTTTTCCTATAAACGCAAAGTCAGTTTTGGAGTTAAGTTCAACATCCTGATGATTCTCACTCTCAACATTAACACCGACATCAGCACCAACACCACATCTGAAATCACCCATTAAGAATACTTTCACAAATAAGTATTGGAAAAACATTGCCCCGGACAGTAGCTGATCCAGCCGGGTTAGACACAATACCATTTGAAGGACTATATGCTCCCCAGGGAGTGGAGAAAATACTTTCATTGTGTGGGGACAAGCAAGAATAAAATGACTGGTGTAAAAATATATAAAGTGCTTAGAGTTGTTGTTCCAATGCATTAGGACTATTTATTTTTAAACTGCTCATGATAGATTTAAGAAACAGTTGAAAAATTACTTGTATCCAGCATAGATGTAGCCTTTTAGATTTGTCTATTTGATCTACACTGTAAATGCTGTGATATAGTTACTATGTACAGCATTCCTAAATGCCTTATATTATTATTATTATTACAAATGCAGATTATAACAATTGTTTATGCATAATGGTCGGCCTGTCCAAGGTAATGTGTCAAGTCTAACTGGATCTGCCACAAATGAACAGGTCCCATATGTTCTTTTGGCTATGCCCCTCCCCCTGACAGTCACAAATAGAACCTTAGGATGGATTTACCTTAGGGAACCCTTCCTCTTGACTTTCCTTGATGAGTTCAATGAACTTTATTGCTCTGCTACTGATGTACTCAGGTTTAAAAGCTGACATGACAGAGTTCAGAAGCAATGCACTGTAACAATCAAAGGTAAGAAACCAATGAGAAAATCATTTCCTCTTTACATATATATTTATAATTGGACCAATAAATACAACTCAATGAAAAATTTGCTTTGAGCGAATCAAATTAATCTCTTTGAGTACCTTATTATGAAAATAGGCCAGTGTCAAAGTTACAAACAATTTTTGTTTGCAACAGCAATTGAGGAAAGGAGATATGGAAAATAAATGATATGTTTAAAAAGGATTGACATCTGTGTTTTAAATGATCCCCCAAATAGTTTTTCTGAATATAATTCCTTGCTTGAAATTTGAAAAAAGAAGAAGAATGATGTACATACAATACAGAGAGACTCTTAAACATACTTATGCATTCAAACCTACGTCACTTATTCAATCTTTTTATTATTTCCTGTGACATGTTCAGATATCAAAACATTTGCAAGTCTTTTCCTTCCTGTGAAAACAATATCTTTTTATCTGTTATGTTGCCAATTTGAGTATTACAATGATTAAAAGTGTTTATGTGTCATTGGAGGAAAATATATTCAAATGTAAATTATTCAAGTTACCTGTTACACTGCTTCTGGCATTTGTCCAAAATCTCTGTCAAGACTTCCTGCAAAATTTGAGAAAGAATTGAATTTAAAACTAAAAAATATCAATCCAGTATTAATACTTGCCCAGGTTTCATCATCTATTGTCTTTCACAAATACAAACAGCAAGGGAAAACATCAAACCTCTGGCTTCACAAACTAGAGACTTGACACACCTACGCCAGATGCCATTTTTGAAATGTTATCATATTGCTTCATACAACCAAGCAATTTGATCTTCCTTGTATGGTCAAAATCAACTTTTCTTTACAAGATAAAGAATACTATATTGGAATTGTTTTGTATTTTGGAGAGTAAAGCTCTTCAGAGACACACCCAAAGAGACATAGGAAGCATTGCAAGAAGTTGGTACTCAATTTTAAATGAATAACAAACCTTACAATCCATTGAACATTTGCAGTTGATTGATGGCTCTTTCTTGTAGTAGATAATGCTTACTGATCTACTTTAGTTAGTACTGATCTATTGGTTCCAGGAGGCCGTTTCATAAAGCTGTCCATAAGTTAAGAGCGACTTTAAGAACGACTGGTGATCCTTTCTTATGCGCTAAACCATCACCAATGAATATACCATTTACCACAAGAAAGGATCACCAGTCGTTCTTGAAGTCGCTCTTAACTTGTGAACAGCTTTATGAAACACCCACCAGATATTCAATTGAAGAATGAAAATAAGTTTCATGTAAATGAAACTGATTACAAATAAATTGATTGCAATAAACTTCTTGCAATTGAAATCGAATGGAAATATGTTTCGTGCAATTGAAACTGATTGGAAATAAATTTCCTGCAAATAAAACTGATATATACCTCTGATGCATTGTATGCTACTGACTGTAGAATCCAATCTAAAGCTGGTGAGTAGAGAGATAGATAGGATGTCATGTCAAGTCTCTGGACTGCTAAGATATTCTGTACAGTATCACCTTGAAGCTAGAGGTAAAAGATATAAACCAAATTGAACAGAAGAAACGGGTGATTAATACAAGACTGGAATGGTGGGGAAGAGTGTTTCAAAGAGATATTAGTGTGGCATAAAGCAAATAGAAGTACCTATTACATAAGTGATATAAGTTTATTTAAACCAATCAAGTGATATAATACAAATATTTAGTACAAATGTTGGCAAAGAGAATATAACATGAAAGGTTTAGGACCCCATAGAAGCAAAGCTTGTGAAAGGGGCCCCTTGATGAAATATAGATATATGTACATCAAAAAAATCTATATTTTGTTGCTCAAAATAGAAATCAGAAATACTCTGAAAATTCATTTTGCCAAATTGATTGTGGGCCCAGCAGCCACCGTGCAGCACCAGATTGACGTTATTCTATTTTTTAAACGGCAGAACGCCAAACAGGGTAGCACCAACCCCCATCTTTTAAATCTTTTGGGTTGATGTGGCTGGAGCTTGAACATCCGACCATCCAGTTGTGAGAAGGACGCTTTACCAACTGAGCCAACATACTGGTATGTTACATGCATAACCCCGGTCATCAAATTCTGGCATACTTGCAAAAAATGTATGCACTTTCTCCACTTGAGTCCACTAAATGTCAAATACAGTACTTCATATCAAATTATGACATAGATTTTTTCACAGAGGGTTGAATATGTATAAATATATGTTATACATGTACTTAAAGGGAAGTAAAAACAAGTTTTAATGAAAGAAATGTTAAATTTTTTTTTTTTGGATAACAAAACTAGCAGATACATCAGAGTTGCCAATTTACATGTTCGATTGAGTTTGAGCTGTATTATTACCTGTGTGTATGTGCCTAGGAAGTCATAATAGTTACTGATGAGATGATCACGGGCATTGGGGGCAACATCCATTCCAACCTAAGTAAAAAAACAATATAACAAATAATCATACAATAAACAAAAAACTTGCATACATGGCAAACTTTAATATTGCATACATTGCAATATTGCATGTTATACTTACTGTTGTTATGCAGTCTCATATCAATAACATTTCTATGCCTGCTATAGGGATTTGATTTGCCAGGGAAAATAAGTTTGAACAACAGAGACAATTATTATAGGAAGGTCCCACATACATAGGGTATGACAATAATGAAAATGACTCTCTTCTTCCTCTTCTTTTTCTTCTCCTTATGTTTTTTTCTTCATCTTCTTTGCTGATATTCCTTCTTCTTCTTCAAGGGAACGGGGGAATATACATGTACAGAGCATTACATGGAATCTATTGGTCATTAAATCTTCTTCTTTCTTTTCTTTCTTTCTTTCTTTCTTTCTTCTTCTTCTTCTTGCCATGAATGCCATGAATCCATCCATTGGTCATAAAATGTGATTCAACTCTGGGTGAATAATATCATAGAGTTCATCTCCCTATGAAAGCTCAGCTTTGACTCTTGTTAACTTACCTTACAAAGGTATGTTCTGGCATAGATATCTACTAGAGGATCACCAATAAAGCTGGGCTATGACAATCTTTAACTTTCCTACAAAGGTATGCTCTGGCATAGATAGCTACTAGAGGATCACCGATAAAGCTGAGCTTTGACAATCTGTAACTTACCCTACAAAGGTATGCTCTGGCATAGATAGCGACCAGAGGGTCACCGATTCCTCGCATCTGATTGGTCAGTCTTAGCAAAGCCTGTGAGTACTCCCTGGGAAGGGAATGGATATAGAGCATGAATAAATAAAGATAGAGATTATGTGTTGGTAAATCATTTATCATTGTATTCATTAAAGAGATACAGGAAATATTTGCTTTACCTTCATATAGTATTGTACACATATTGATATTGTAAAAAAAATATGAGGAAATCTCATATTACACTTTCAAATTAAAATTGTGATTGCTGTTAAATGCTCAATTTAAATGTGCAAGGGGCAATAAAAAATACAAAGGATTTTCACCAACCCAACCAAAAATTAAGAAATGAACAAAATATACATCAAAAGCATGTGGGCACAGCTATGTGCTCCTTTATTTTTTAAGCAAACTACAAATACATCATTTGAGAGAGTATCTTCTAGAGCTGATATTAAACCGAAGAATATGGAAAATTTATCTGGAATAAACATTTTTCATCTATACTCACCCTGATGTTAGGAAACTGTAACATTTCAATATTGCTGTCTCTACATAGCTGAGATTCTGGTGTCAAGGAATAAAACAAACCTTTACTCACTTTACCTGTTTCCAACATTTACTTAACTGTCTTATACATTTTCAGAAAGAAATATAGGATAGCACAAAAAACTCTAATCATCATCAAAGTCAAATGAGTGAACATTACCATCTCAATAACAGGGACAAAGGGACATCATTAGTCATATCATCAAGCATCACTGGACAAAATTCATCAGAATCAACAACAAAATACACTTCAGATTTAATTTGTGACATCTAAATTGCAGTAAAACCAAGAAATTTTACTCTCCCAAGTTGACTGTAAAAAAACCCCAAGACTCGGCAAGACCAAACCTGCTACTTTTTTCCAGTGTTCCAGCATATATTCTGCACATTTCTGTGTCCAGATTGCCAATTTAATCTCTGTATTAAATGAATATTTGACATGAAAGTGTGCCAAAAGTGTTTACAAGGTCAATACTTTCATGGGTTTACCTTAAACTGCTATTTGTTTTAATGTTCTATATCTGGGGCCATAAGCACAAGCCTATATACTGACCCCCACTATTTCTGAACTCTATGTTGCTTTGCCCCTATTTTATATTTTGGAATTGAATTAATTTGTATTGGTGCAGGGGTGATCAAGGATACAGTCTTGGGATGAGTTCTCTGATGGAAGCAATCTTAAAGAACCAATTCCTGCAGGTTTCCTTGGCTGAGTTAGGCACCTGTTCAGGGGTGAAGTGAACAGGGAGGATCTGAGGGGTGGAGCTACCTGGAGGCAAGTAGGTTGATTTCTTGTGGATCCTGTCATAGACCAGACGACCTAGTGGAGCCGGCGGAGGGGAAAGAGATTGGAAAGACATTTAAATATACTTACTTAATAATGATAAAAATAGTACTTATAAATGCATCTACATACCAGTAGGTCATAAAGCACCTAATATATTGCCATGACCATTGAATTCATGCATGGCAGTGTACAGTGCCTAAACCTTCTTCACTCACTGGGGAGTATTCAAGTGCTACTCAAACTGGCTTTAACAAATTATGATCTTTACTTGCTGAGTTCAACTCCAATTTGTTTAAAACTAATTGAAACTTTTATATACATTAAGCTTTATAATCTTCAGCCTTGCCCAATCCTCCTTTCTCTCACCTTCCCTCAGTAAAAAATGGCATCTTTTACTCTAACTTATCCCTAATCAATATGCTTTCAGGTTTGCTGCCCCTTTTGTCTTAGAAAAATGCAAACTCCAGAGAGTTTATTTGCCTCCCCTTCCCTATTGGCAAAAGACGCTTCCCTTCCCTTCCCCTTAACCCTTGCCACATGTAAGACCTTAGCTATCCCCCACCAATCCTGAATCTACCACTATAATCTCCGGAGTTTATGCTTACCAAATGTGTCAAGTATATCTGTGATGAGAACAAACTTGCTGGGGTAGAACTGAATCACTGAGATATCAGCTAGAAGCTTGGAACACTATAAAAAACAAAGATACATTTATATCACAAAGTTACAAAATACTACAAATAAAAGGGTTAGGAATATGGGAAAAAAAAGGGGGGGGGGTGAAATATTGTCATGACGATGAGACATCGCAAGTTGCAAAGACAAGATTAATACTGTGTTACACTAAATGATATCATAGCAGAGGTTCTATGACTATGGGGGGGGGGGGGGCTCAACGATTCGCGCAATATTTTTGTCGCACAAATTTTTTTGACCACACCGATCACTGACTTTTTTCATGTCAAGTCTTGCACATTTTTTGAGACCAAATTTGCCAGGGTACGCAGTTCCGAAATTACGCAACATTTTGTACGTGCATGTCAGACCAAAATGTGGTCAAAAACGTGATTTCGTGTACAAAGTCAATGCAAATTGTGTTTTCAACCATAAATCATAAATGTATGATAATTTTAGTTTTGCTGTTCTAATGGATTTTTATTTCATGCTGTTTATGATCTCAAAAGAGTCCCCAACCAAGTTCATCAAAAAAACAATGGAAAAAAAAGTCCAAAAAACAAAAAATACATAAGAATTTGCAAAATAAAAAAATTATAATACATAAGAAATTGATCTGATATCGCAATTTTATTTACCTTCATTTGCTTAGGAACACCACAAAGAGTTTCTACACCAAAAATTAGAACATTTGGAGCTTTGTTTAGGGAATCAGAGGAAAAAGTATGATTTTGCATACTAATTATGCATAAATTAACATAAATCAATTAATAGCGATTTGCATGAAATAAATTAATACAGAATTTCGTAGATTATGTCCTAGGCAACCTGCATGCCAATTTTTGGCGCGAACGACGGCCAAGATCTCAACCCTAACCCCCCCCCCCCCCGGCCATATGATCTCCCAAAATACACCGGTCAAGATAGGGTTAAAAGTCAGTCCCAGACATAAATACATTTATCTGATTGATACATGTCTAAAATAACCCCAAAACATAAACATGGAGCATAAATCATACTGTGAAGGGTGTATGCAAATAAATGTAAAAAGAACACTTTATTCAGTAACTAAGCCTTGCAGCCTGAACTAAAATCAATATTTAGTATTAGATCTACCTTACCTGAATGGCAATTTTGAGAGCCTTGACTTTCTGATCTAAGTCCCATGCATTGATAAGTGCTTGGTTAAGCTCCTCGATACGGTAGACATATTCCTGCTGACTGAGATTCAACATCTCCTTCACAGAACCCTATAGGAGCAAAATTGAAAAGGAAACAATGAAGTACATTCCCAGGGCTCTGTTTCATTAAACTTGTCATACATGAATGAACATTGATTTACCATGAGCAATGTCCATTGTCTCATTGAAAAAGAGCAAATTTGTTATAGGATTATTTTGTTTCTAAATGGCAATTTTTTTTATGAAACAGGGCCCATAATTTTTTTGAATATCTAGTAAAAATATAGAATGAAAATCAAAGCATTTTTCACTTTTTATAACAGCTGCATAAAGTTCAAGGCTTGATTAATGAGGTTACTACCATGACCCTCAACATTTTAAGCAGATTTTGTATACCGCTTCACACACCTACAAGTAAATTTACATACAAATTCCCTGCTTTTCACTTTCAATGAAATTAAAATAATTAACAATCTCATCTAGGTTCCATCCACACAAGGCTGATCAATTCTTGGTTTCAATAACCACAAATGACAGCTGAAAGACACTATTTTCATATACTTTTTAAAAAAATATTGATGAATTCCCTGATATTTTCTGATTTTCTAGAAATTTCAGACCCAAATGAGCCCTGATGTATGTTGACAACCCAGGGATAACAATATAAGGGCCCAGTTGCACAAATATTAGTGATTCATCACAGGGCTAAGCTTCATAATTGATTACATTGATTATTATGTATAATCAATCATACAAATCAACATTGCGACCAATCACTAAGCTTTGTGCTATGGGACCCTGACTTCAAATCAAACAAGATAAAAATATGTTTTTGTCTACCTCCTCAAAGTCATCAAGCTGCTCGAGTCTGTTCTTGACTTTGTCAGTGACCGTGCCTTGGACTACCTGAGTTTTCACTGTCACTGGAAAAACAAACAAAGCAAGATTTGTTTTAAATTCATGCAATTGATTTTCATTCAATTTATTGACATTCCAGGTGATGATAAAGATGACGATGATGATTCTATGTATAGCACAATATTTCAAAAAAAAAAACAACATTCAAATGAACTGACTCAATTCACAAAAATTCATGATGAATGTAGAACAGAACATGCTTGAGGGAGATCATTTACAACAATGAAGAATCATCAAGGGAGCAATTTCAGAAGTATGGGTAATTAAATAAAAAAACACAGAAACAATGAATATGGAGATTCATACAGAACCCTGTCAATCTTTTTGAGGCAAAATCAATGAATTTCTATAGTTGAACAGAAGAATAGAACCGTTTAGTATAAATGTTGCATTGAACATATCAGAACAACAGAGAAGGTGGGTTTAGGGTTGAAGTGATTTTCAACAAACAATGGAATTCTTTTTTTTTCAAATTTGTGAGCTCATTCAAACATTGGACTGAAGCTATAGCAAGATGCATGTATTTAGTGCCCAAGGCAATAGGATGCGTTCAATATGGGACCAAATCAATATGTGTGAGTGCCAGCCATTGTATTTTGAGTAACATGTTTCACTGTGTATAGGTATGTTAATTATAAATGATCTCCATATCCGTAATTTTACTCACCTTTTTCTCTATCAGCAGGTGATAAAAAGCTCTGAAAGATAAAAAAAAATAATTAAAATGAAAATGCTACTTTACTGTATTACTATGCCAGACTGAATACAAACATCCTTGCATCTTAATCCAAATGTACAAATGTGATATACACTTCAGCAGCCTATTGTTACAATGACAGAAAAGAACAATCCTTTACTGTTTTGTCACATAATTCTACAGGCAATTATCCTAGAGGCATAATTAAAATTAAGAGTTATTTGCATTCATTCCAATTAACATCATGTACAAGATAACATACACAGTAATATATAATAGAACATAAATAGATTCATAACTATAGAAACCATGATAACATTGAAAAAAATATAATAATTGAAAAAGAAACACTCGAGGAATGCTTCTAGTAGCTCATTTAAACAAGGTTTCCAAAGGAAAATTATACATTTTGAAATTCATATAACAAAACCCTGTTTGATAGGTTTGTAATAATGTGATAACATAGAGAAAATACACATAGAGATTTAATGACACCTGTTAAACTGACTGAAAGTGTTGTTGGATACTCACTGTTGTAATTGAAAGTTTCTCTGAGGTTGTGTATTTGCTCAGGATACCAGCTTTCTTACTAGACCATGGCTCAAAGGAGTCATCCAGTCCTTTAGGAGCTCCTTGAGCTGCAGAATCAGTCTGGAAGAAAATAAGAACATAGATCAGTACATTCACAATCCATTTTTTATGAAACACTATTGTGTTCACATACTGCATGATATAATAAAAATAATAATTCCTGAATTTATAAAGCGCTTTTTCCAAAGGTTACAAAGCACAGGTCTTATTATTACCCCAGCTTTAGTTCAATATGCCGCTTCCTGAACTCGGTGCACTGAAGGAATTAATACTACGGGTACCCATTCACCTAACCAGGGTTGAGTGCAGCACAATGTGGATAAATAATAGTAATGTGGATTTACTGAGCAAACACATTCTGGGAAACTCATAATGCTTGCCCAGCAACAGTGCTCATTTAGAACAGGTTCTTTTAATAATACAAGAGAAAAACAAAATCTGTGCCAATCTCAAAAGTTATTGTGGTGAATCATACTTAATGCCTGAACAAATTGATGTAAATTGTTTTATGATATTATGTCCATGTTACTTGTGATATATCAAATCTTAAAACCATGATCAGTTCTAACTGGTCATAACTGGTCAAACATTTAACCAGAGATAAGGCAAAATCAATGCCTAGTTACACCATCAACCAATAAGTAGTAATAGGCTATTTGTAGTAAAGTAGAAGTAAGCTATTAAACTTACAGCATCTTTCTTGGAGGCACCCAGTGCAAGAGACAGAGGATCAGAGAGTGGGTCCACCTTGGGCTTGGCAGCAGCTGCAGCAGCAAACTGTGACAAGGGATCACTGCCTTCCAAGGCACTGCTCAATGGATCAACAAGAGAGGTTGCTTTCTTAGCAGCGACATCCTGCTTAGGGGTAGTGCTGGTGCCTGTGCGGCCAGTTGACTTGCGAAGCTTTGCTTCAGCCACGTGCACCTGGATCAGAAATTGAGAAGAAACAAAATAAGTATAGTTGCGCTTTTTTATATTTCAATTATATTACATCCCGTGCTGGTCTTCAGTTCCCAGTAGGATGTGTTTACCGATTATTTTCACAGTGGAAACAGATGACAATCATGTCATATTATTTTACTTGGCCTCACATACAAACAAGCTGTATCCTGATAGAAGAGTATTTTGTTTCCTATAATTAAGAAACTTTTCTTTCTTTTCAATTTACTACATAAGGATAATGGTTGTGTCTCAACTCTCAAACCCCAAACAGATAGTAGGATGGCTTCACATGTTCTGAATACAAGTTTCACTTTAAAAGTGTGTACAACAGTAAGTGTATTGTCTGAAGGTTTTTTGCTTTGTTAATAGAGGGCAAGACTGAGCAGGGTACTGACCGTTATAGGCTTCAGAGGATGATCTACAGTAAGATCACCTTTCAGTAAGAGTTTCCTTTTCTCAGCTTCATATTCCCTAGGTTTGGCATGCCTAGGAAGAAGGAAAAGAAACACATCAAATAAGACACTGAATCACAAAAAGATACTAAAACCATTGATCACTTCCACAACGCATGTACAGTATGAATTCAAAGTTTATTGGTACAGGTAACTACCTCTCTAACTCACTGAATTTCTTCTTCTACTTCTTACGGTGGTTTATATCAAAGCCTGCTCAGCAAATAGTGGAGGGTTGGTGTTGTAGTATTTCAAGCAGAGGATGTCATTTATGATTTGTGCTCTTTTAAGGGCTTATCTACTCATTCCAGGTCATAACCAATTACCACAATTAGGGCCGAGTCAAAGCAATAAAAATGGCTTTATTGTGCCTTCGACCTCAACATTGTTATTCAAATCATTTCGCCTTTGCCGTAATTTTGATAGTGACTGTTCAAGTAAGTGAATGCACCGGCAGGCAGGACTACTGGTTGATGATGATAGACTAGTACGGGAAAGCTGATCTGAGTGAAGACAGACTTTGATTTTGAAGCTGAAATAAATCCGTTCTTGATGCAAATTCAGGTAAGGATTAGAAATTTCAGAATAAATTCAGACAAAATTTGAGGTGAAATTAATTTGCTAACATCAGCAGGTGCGGAAGTGCACTAGCGTCCCATTTTGCTCAAGCGACAGTTTGACATGCCCTCTCCCAGCAATCCATGTGTCCCAAGCTGACGACAAAATTTACCAAAAAATGGCAACAAATGAAGTTTGTAAAAAATTGATCTTGATCATTTGATTTAAAAACAAGGGGTGATAATTGTTATCAAGTTCAAAATAAGAGAGGTGCCTTAACCCAATGTAGATCTCAGCACACAGATTGACTTTGACTTGAGAGCGCTGATGAGTCAATGCACTATTAGGCGCTTATGCAAGTTTCTCACCGGCCAACTTCCGAGTAAATTTCCCCATCGAAAATTGTTCACAAACTGCCACTGCTTTTCCGAATATTGCGATCGGGAAAGGCTGTATTTCGGCTTCGATCTCGTTGACTTTGTTCGAATCCTCCGTCTGTCATTGCTTTGCTTGGCTTAAGCTTCGCCATAATGTTGATACGGACAGAATGTTGTGACCAAAGGATTCACCTGTTTGTTCGCTGCATGTTCACACGATTTGGTTGCTAACTTTAGTCCATAACAAAATTAGGGCAAAGCCAAGCAAAGCGATGTCTGTCTGAGGATTCGAAAAATAATGTTGAGATTTAAGTCGAAAAATAGCTGTTCCTCATAGCGACATTTGGAAAATTGGGGGACATATCGTTTATTGACCTCGACAAGTGACTGAGAGATTTGCCATGGCATTTAGAACAATTTCTGGTGGAAATTTTCTCGAAGTCTGCTGGTGGGAAATGGCATTTGCGCCTGTTTATGTACGATAATGTTTCATGATGTTTTGATAACAAAAATCAGAATGGAGCAAATTTCATTTTCAGGATAAAAAAAGTTTTTCATATTTATTTAGGCCTAACGTTAAAGAGATATTGGATCCTACGTTCATCGACATAATCTAGCACTAGCACCCAATCGTCTAGACAGGAATAACTTTCGTTTCTGGGGATTTATTTAACAATTTCTAACATTTTACTATCATCCCCATCCACCGACGGTAATACGTTAGTGCGAGCCCGCATGTGTAATCATTTCTCCCAATTCGGGCCTATAGTGTTTTGTCTAGATTTTTTTTAAGGTCTAAATGACATTATGTTATCTTGAACGATGGTCCACTATTTTCATTAGACACTAATCTTTCTTTTGATACAATGCATTTTCAAATAAAATTTCAAAAATGATTTATTCCGTATTTTAAAAATCTTTCTGCCGGAGAGGAAAAACTGGCAGCCGTGTGTTGCTGCCCTCTACGTTCATTGAGTTATGCTTTAGCTTTTATCACGGCTCTCCGATTAGAATTTTTGCGATATCCTGGCAAATCAATGCGAGCGACAAGTTCCGAACGCACGCACATAGACAAGCGCAACGCGGCGGCACGAATCGCTATATAATTATAAAGACTGGTAAATACGTCTGTAAAGTGTAAGGATGCATCCCATTCTACCCCATTTTGGAGAGTACCCATGTCTGCCTAGTATTACACGGACGAGTCCTGGGTTCCGGCACGCAAAGAGGGCCACATTTATTTTATAATCAATAATGACATTTTATGTACAAAAATCAATCAAAAAATCGGGTTTCCGCCGAATCTGTTAGATCTAACGTTACTGCCAATACATTGTCTTTACGGCCAACAACACTTCAGTCTATGTATTGGTGAGTGGAGCCAACACAGTTCAGCGGAACAACCAAATACAGAGACTGAAGTTGTCCAATCCGATCGTCATGTCATGATGACTATTAATTTTGCAAACATGAAATCCCATGCGTGGGACAGCAACGAATCCGATCTCTCACTCACTGCACTCGACGACGGCACACCTGATCGTTCAAGCTCTCACATGGTAAAACAGTGCACTGTTAACTGGAAATGTAAATTAACACTCAACACTTATTTACTTCATTTTACGAGATAACAAAATGCACTGTCTGTTATTTTTCCAATGCAACGAAAAACTTACCATTCGTAAGTCGCCATTTTCGTTCAGCAACCGCGATCCCAGAATTACATCACGTGACGTGCAATCTCACTATGCCACTCCCCTTCTTCAAGTCAGGTGATATGTCACTGGCCACTTTTGTTTATAAACCAATATAATAACTGTCTCGGAATTACGTAGACTTTCTTTTCTTATTTTCTACCTCGTATTTCATACATGATATGCCTCTACTGGGAATGCAGGCACGGATACCTCCCCCCAAAAAAAAGAAAGAGAGAGAGAGAGAGAGAGGGAAGTGAAAACTAAAGGAAAAGGGAAGTACCCTCCACCCCCTCCCTATGAAAGAATAATAGTGAAAGATAAATGGGACATTTAAAAAATCAAGGTGTCTGCATAACGATAGGACTGAATTGCATAGTCACTACGCTGCAGACCCACCCCCTCCAATAATAAAGAGAAAGGGGGTTTAGAGAAAGACAGAGATCATTTAGAATTTAAAAAGGAAGAAAGAAAAAATTTACCAAAAGTGAGAACGTGAAAGGGAAGAAATATCAAGTGTAAATATTTTCTCCCAAAACTGAATTGAAAATTGTGAATGTAGAAATTAAGAGAAAAGGAAAGACAGTTCGAACTGGAAAGGGGGGGGGGGCGGGGTGTGGGCTGAGATTTTTTTTATATAAAAAAGAACAAATACAAAATATTTTTATCCTTGTTAGTCACCAAAATAAATACTCCAGCCTGTATATGAGACTTTATAATCATATTGTATATCATCTACAACCAACAGTTTTAGGACAAAGATGTTCAGCTAGTAATGAACAGAAACAATGGCAGGAACTAGAATTAACCAGAACTTCATAGGGGCAATGGAATTTGTTTAAAGCAAATAACATCTGACTAGTAGCTAGTATCCTTAAACAACATGAACCCTTATCATCCTCTTGATGTGAGCGACCTTATGTTCAAGAATCAGGTTTTTTTTTTGTTACATTAGTAATGTTTGTGAATCTTCTTCTCCGTAAAGCAAGCAGTCAAAATTGAATAGTTTTGCAACTTCAAACTTGTCTTTTTTTCTCCCCTCCCACACCCACATGCACACACACACAAACACACACACACATTTTTGATGTCTTTTACTTCTCAAATAAACAAAACAGCATGGGACAGCAGAATCAATTACATAAAATTAAATAAACAAATCATCCATACAACATTCACATCATTAATCTCTAAAACAAAATAAAGAAAACTACAAGCTAGAGAGTTCTTTACACAAATGTGTTCACACAAAAGTGAAATATATATTCATAATTCTTGACAACTTTCTTTCCTTCACTTTCATCATCTGTACATTATGATTGCAGTTGAATTAGCAAGCAATAACAGAGAGAATACAATACAGTAACTTGACTCATTCAAATTTTCTTTCAAAGATGAAATCTAGGGGAAGTTTTGGAGCTACTTGTGGTTGTTGGCTAGAAGGGTGAGTGGAATATTAAATGGACAATGTACACATGACCCCCATCAGTGCCAAAATCAATTTTGATACACTCTGGCCACAATCAAACTCGGCTTTTAATCACATTACTATGCATAATCAGAAACTAAAACATTAAAACAATGAAAAGGGGTATAATTACTATATTTCTATTGCTTGATAGGCCCTTAGATATTTCATTCCATCTTGGGAACAGACATTATTTCCATCACCAACTTTGCTTTATGAATTGAAATTGAAGACATTATAGTACACTGTGACTTATCTCTAATTACTCAAATCTTTTTATAGGTCAGTGTCCATTTCATAACCTGTTGTAAAGTAGTAGATTTCAGGATGAACATTCATGGTATTTCCTGAGTAACAAGCACTGTAATGTAATCAACAACTCGAACAGCTGATCAGCATTCCAATCCATTCATGAAAATGTAAATGTATATTTCAAACAGGATCTGAAATCAACAACAGAGGTACTGAATTCCTACTTGTCTATAAGACTTCAATGACTTTGATGAGTACGTTTTTGGGAATGAAGAGATTCTAAATGAACTGGAAAAATTATATGTTTGTTAAGCAGTTTAAAACTCCTCAGAATTTTCACATTGGCTATTAATACAGTTGAATATTCTAAAGAATACTCTCCAAAGTTCTAGTATTAAACTATGCTGTCCAGTAGCGTACCGTGAACCGCAGGAGACAAAGCATTGGGGGGGGGCACTGCATTGTCCGTGAACAATGCTCTGCCCCCCCCCAATGCTTTGTCTCCTCCGGGTCACGGTACGCTACTGATGCTGTCTTGTTGAAGATTCTAATAACCAACGATAATAAAAGGGACCGATGGAACTACATAGTGAGAAATTTTACTATTAACAACAGAGCCTTGTCTGTAAAATACATATTTGATTCAGATTAACTACCAATTCCAGATCGACCTCAACTGTGCACGTTAAAAGGCACTGTGATCTGAATTGATTGCAATGCTTTACAAGGTGAGCTGTCTAATCTCAAACTTCTCGATAAAAAGTGCATCTATATGCAGTATTAAAATAGTTTTGTATCCCTGACGAAGACAAGAGGTTTGCGTCGAAGTTTCAAAGTTTGTAGAAGAGATTTCAATGACTTTGATGAGTAAGTTCTTGGAAATGAAGAGATTCTAAATGAACTGGAAAAATTATATGTTTGTTAAGCAGTTTAAAACTCCTCAGAATTTTCACATTGGCTATTAATACAGTTGAATATTCTAAAGATAGTCATGACACATTTTTTTTTTAAATCAGGGGGCATTTCAAAAATTTTGATGCAGCAGCAATGTGCAAACAGCATTGATTAGATATAATCTCTTGCAGACTACCCACGTAGCACACATTCCAGAGCATGATCAATACTGCGCTCCTTTATACACATTTTGCAAATATAAATTAAAGCTCGACTTCAAATCTGGCATACTACTTGTGAAACCCAACCTGAATGCTGTATTTGATATTTTTTGTAAATTAATATGAAGGATAACAGATATAAAAGCACCAACCAAAACATTCCCATTATGAAATAACGGTTGGTTGAGCAATTTATACTACATGTACATGTACATAGATGTACATATACATGTAGATGACTTCTGCACATGATGTTAAATTAACCATTATTAAATTCTTATTGTGACAACATACTAAAAATAAATAAAAAATCAGATATATCCATCCAAATTATACTGCTACTTTTACACTGAATAAGGTTGAAATTTTGAAGAGAATGCGAATATGGATAGTAAATCTAACAGGGTTATACTTTGACTTGGTACTGGCATCCTTGTAATACATGTATCAAGACCTTTGGTAATAAACTCTAAAATCTCATTAAGATATGGTACAAAAGAACTCAGAAATGTATGTATGTGTTCAAAAATGAAGAGGCAAATCACTCTTAACTTGAAATATACGCTTCAACACTAATACTGCCATCAGTTGCACATACAAACTCAAGATACTGAAATGATTTCATTAAAGATCACATGAGTCATTTCACAATCAACATGAACATTCTCTCCTAAATACTGGTGCAAGCATTATAAAGAATTTGGCCACAGTTTCTGTAGCTAAATAACAGACAAATAAAATCTTCAGTCATTGTGACCTCTTTGCTACCTCATATTCCACTGACATTGTACAAAAAAAAATTACTGAAGTTTGTTGCATCTTGTTTGAATAATATTTAAAGAGAAACACCCCCTAAATGTAGCATTATCCCCGTTTCATCATGATACAAAGTAATTTCACAAACATGGATGCCATCTTGCATGGCTGGCAAGTCACCCAGATCAGTATATCAAGCAATATATTAAGCAAATACATGAACTAATGTGAAAAGGTCTTTACAATGTCTTATGAATGCATATTTGTACTCTGTACCATGAAATCTTGCATCACTTGATAAGTTCATATGTATACATGTATTTTGACAAATTCAAACGGTACAATATGAAACAATAGCAAGCAGGCTTGCATTATGACATGTTTGAAGAGAAATGTGTTTTTATACAGAGTATACATAAATATAATTTGCCGTTCCCTCTCCCCTGTTTCCTACAGTTAACAAATCAACAATGAGTATGTACATTCAGCTATACAGTCAGTCCTATTTCGCTCCAAAGACTCCGCCCACTTCATCGTCTTCTCGTACTCCCATGCTCTGTGAAGATAAAATAAAGATTGATAAATGGATGAATACATACCACAATGATTTTCAGAGGAAAAGAATGTATTATACCAAGTGGATCCAGTGGCGTACCTGGGATTTTTCACAGGGGGGGCAAAACTGTACGCCAAAAAATTTGACAAGCCCAAAAAAAAAAGGTCTTCAATCACAAATGAAGGATTTCGTACCAGAAAAAAATTTGACAAGCAAAAAAAAAAAAAAAAAAGGGTCTTCAAGCTCGTCAGGGGGGCAGGGATACGTCCTTTGCATGGGTTGTGGCTTGTCAGGGGGGGCAGACTGCCCCCTCTGCCCCCCGTAGGTACGCTAGTGAGTGGATCCCAATCAAATGATTGATTAATACTACAGCATATTATGGATGTGACTTGGCATTTAGTTTGCTTAAAGGTCAAGTCCACCCCAGAAAATTGTTAATTTGAATCAATAGAGGAAAATTAACCGAGCTGACACTGAAAATTTCATCCAAATCGGATGTAAAATAAGAAAGTCATGACATTTTTAAGTTTCGCTTATTTTTCACTTAACAGTTATATCCACAACTCAGTCATATGCAAATAAGAGAGTCGATGATGTCCTTCACTCCCTATTACTTTTTTTTTTATAGTGTTTTGAATTATAAAATATTTCAACTTTTACAGATTTGACAATAAGGACCAACTTGACTGAATAATAAAACTGTTGAAATTATGATAATTCCACATGTTCATGGAGGAATAAAATTTTGTTTCACATGACAATAAGGAGAAAATTAGAATTTTTCACATTTCATATAATATAATAAAATACAAAAGAAGTAGTGAGTGGGTGACATCATTAGTCTGCTCATTTGCATACCAACCAGGATGTGCATATAACTGTTTTGTGAAATTAAGCGAAACTTTTAAATGTCATAACTTTCTTATTTTGATTTTGATGAAATTTTCAGTGTTATGCTTCTTGTATTTTCTCCTTTTATTTAAATTACTTTCTTTTGGGGTGGACTTGTCCTTTAATTTAACTTTTGACCAGTAACAAGCATCTGTGGGTAAAGTTTAATGACTACACATCATTTAGAGATCAGGGTGATCATGCAATAAAAGCAAGTATCCACATCTTTATCTTATGAAACAAAGATTACACATTGGTACCTTCAAATATTCCAAAAGGACATACATCCCCAAGCCTACAAGTATCGTGAAATGTGACAGCCCCCCCCCCAAAAAAAAAAAAATTGCAACCCTTTATCTTTTGAGAAATTAAGATAGTCAAACCGTTGCACAGTAGTTGACATGTAGGAATAGCCTACCAGACAACGCGGTTTCAGCATTGTCTATAAACTCTTAAAAAAATGTATTGATAGATATAGGTCTACAAAGTATGATCTTCTGTATAAACATATATCTAGACAGAATATTATTGCTATTATATGATTTTTTGCATACACTTTGTACTTTGTCAAGATGAATTTGAATGTCAAGTGAATTTAACGTCTTGGATAGTGCACTACTCAGAAACGGAAATATGATCAATAACATGCAAACATGCCTATAGCATCGTGGGATTAGAGTAAAGGCCGCCACACACCTTATGACTGGTCCACGATCCGATTTTGGAACAAATTGCATTTTGCTTATTTTCTGAAAATATGAATTAAAAGTATCTTTTTATTTGAGATTCAAATTAACTGAAAGAATAGTAATACAACAGTTTTAGATGATTGAAATCCCTTATTTTGGAGAAATTAAGGCCAAATTAGTTTCAAATCGTAGCCAATCATACGATTACTATGACATCATTACAACTAGATATTAAATTCATTTTAATTCTAATAAGGATAATAGCTTATTCACAGACTTGAACATAGGTATTGGTACAATGATTTAGAACATTACATACTAAGATATTCTATGTCTCAATATCAGCACCAAATTGATGTGTTACCGGTATTCCAAAATCGGGTTGCAGACCAATCATAAGGTGTGCAGTGGACTTAAGTTACTAGAGGTTTACATATTTCTTACCTTTTGTACATATTGTGGATTAACGGCTATCTCTTGATCCATACTTTTTAACTTCTCATCTAGACTGATACAATGTTGCATCTGATTTGGCAAAAAAAGTAGTCAAACATTGAAACAAAGGAGGAGAAGTTGGTACTAAGTTTTTCATGAATTAATCTAAATTTCATTAATTTATAACTACAGTAGAAAACGTCAGCCACACTTAGATTTATAGAGATTTCCAAGAAGAAATAAGATTAAATGGATTGTGAATGTGCATTGATTTCGCAGTGCAAATATGTCAATATTTAAGACACATTTTAAAATGCTCTTCCTTGTCAGTAAAAAAAAATAGAGACAAAGTGATTAAAGTAAAGAGCAATTCAGCTTAACCACTTCTGTATCGCTATTTATGATTTATGAAATGTTAGCATAGAGATACAGAGCTGAAATTGCTCAATACGGTTACCACAATAGTTCTTCTAAAGTAATAAAACTTTTGCCAGATGAATTTATTTGCACTTTTTTCCCACTGCTCATGTTACAGAGTATCATTTGTAGGCCTATATTAAAGATATTTCGAAAATTAAAGACACTGGTATCTCTAATGTACAAATGTGAACAGCAAACCTTAACTAAAACATAACGAGCACTACTGACATTGAATCATTCCATTTTAATAAAGTTGCTTTGAGAATGCTATAAGTAGACTTACCTGTTGCTCAACATGCCTTAGTACTGCAGGATTGTCATATTTCTCTGGGTTGTCATGGAAATGAACCATTCCATTCTGTTTGCTGATTGTCGCATGAATCTCACCATCCTCAATCTGAAATACAGTTACAGAAAATTGTTATTATAACTTCTATCTGCACATCTACCTCAAATACCGTACCTAAATTTACATGCAACAACCTCAATGATGATTTTAGAAACGGTTCTGGAGAAAATGTAGTTTAATTTCTCTTTCCTTTAAAGACCCATAATAAATGTAATCTGTTAACTTTGTAATGCAAATTAATCTGTTGCAACAATAGTGACACCTATATACATGAAGTCTAAAGCCAAGTGCACACTATTGCACAAAGATCCAATTTCAACAAAATCAGAGTGTGCGCCAACCTACAACACGCTCCAACTGCGACCCGCTTTGTTGCAGTAGAATCGCAGACCAAATCTCAGACATTTGACAAGTCAAATCTTTCTGTGATTTTTCTGCGATTTTGCTAATTTTAGCCAATCAGATTTTCCCTAGACGATGATATCATGGCCTGTATGTGGGCCGGCCTGCGATGCGATTGCACTGAGATGAAATTGACAACTTGTTGCAACAGGATCTTAGTGCAATCGGGTCGCATAGTGCATGCTGGGCTTAAAAGGTGTTTTTTTGTATGTATGCAAAACAATCTTCAACAAAGCTCTTACAATTCAATATTCCAGCTTCCAATTTTTTGGAATCACACATAAAATTCACAGGGTATAAAAAACATTATAATCCGCATACTAAGAATCTTGCTATAGGATTGGTAAAAAGTCAGTCATGTGATAAAGGGTAGTTTCCCCATCAATCATCACTTGCAGTGATAGACCCTTTGTGTATCGCTGATCTTTTTCAGCCCGTACAGTCATATCGCATTATGAATTAGTTTGAGTACGCCCGAAATGAAGAGGTCTTTGCCACTTGATTTTTGGGTCCATATTTCTCCATCACCTGCAGTGACGATCACGCAAGATCGTGAGGCATGCTCGCAGTGTACATACCATATGTGCTAGCAGTAAAACTTTGCACAAACTAAAAGTGCTTTGCCCCTCAATTGTTGTGAAAATCCTTTGTGAGGTCACAAGAAATCTTGCTGGAGCAGTCTACATATGTGCTAGCAATAAAACAATCATAATTGTCTCGATGGATTTTTTTTTCAAAGGAAACCTTAATTTAAAAAATAAAAATTCTTCTTATAGGAACGTCTTGATATCGGTTTCTTCGTTTATAGTGGTTCCGATGTGGAATGTAAAGCATATGATCACCTTATGATTTCAGGTGACAAGGCAAATTATCACTTTCTCGGCAAGCTGGATGAACTCACTATCTTTTCCTCAGCTTCGCTTCAGAAAGATAGCTACATCCATCTTCTCTCGTAAGTGATAGTTTGCCCATCACCTTCCCTAACGGTGATTATTTGCTTACTATTTAGGTCAAATTCATGTTATTACCATATTTCTGACATACTGTTCAGCCTCTTGTGATGTGTGTAGGTGAACTCTCCTGGCAATATCACTCAGAGATAATGTGAGGAAGGTCTGTGGAGAAACATCAGCATAACTATCACCTTTGGAAACAACTTAAACTTAACATGTATTTATCATCTGGTACCTAGAAGTCACACTGACAGATAATGATGTCTTTTCCATTTGTGCAAATTCACAGTTTGCCATTTTGTAGCTGAATCCCCTCCCTATGCATAGCAGGTTTGCAGCTGTTTTTGTTTTGTAGCCAGTTTTAAAGAAATGGCTCATTTTGTCCATTTGGAATTCTCCCTAATAAGGATCAGGCTTCAAGTACAAAACAGCTAGGAAATTTCGAACATTTTGTCCATTTTGCACGGCTTTGCTCACTGTTCTTGATTCTTCAAATCTACTTCACTAGTATACTGCCCTCTTTTGGTGTGGTATGAAAAGAAAGAACAATGCCATTAATGCCTTGAATAACAAATAATATTGACAATGAATATCATACCCAGTAAAAATTTTCAAGTAAATAGAAGGCCTATCAATGGATCATGACATAATATCTCATCCTTGATGGAAAATTTGTTCATTTGCATGAGGCTAAGAATTGTATCTAATCACATGACATGCTTTGAATCTATCAATAGCATATATTTAGTATATGACAGATGTGTTAGACAAAGATGACCTTCAGAATCTGCTAATCAAATGTTAATAGACCCCCCTATAAAGATGAATAAGCTTACTTTTGTGAGTCGCTGGATGTTCTTTCGATAAAGTGATGACACAACCTGCTTGCCAAGTCCCATATTCTGATCCTTTCAAAGGAAAGATAACGAAGGATGTTGACATAACATTTATGATGGAACAAACATCATAGGCAGTTAAATTGCTCAGCAGTCACTATAAAAATGCTTGAGTCAATACATAAGTTTACCAAAGATTGTGTATGTATGATTGGTAGTATTTTATAAAACTGGTAAATGAGAAACCCTAATTTGACCTGTGGATTTCGTTTATACCAAAAATTTATACACCTTAGACCCCAAATCACTCATAATAAAACAATAAAAATATAAAGTTGAAAAAAACAAAGAAATACCTAAGAGATTGTGAGGGGAAGGTCCATTTTCATCGCGACTGCACAATCAACAACTGAGATCTGAGGGAAGGAGGCCAAATACCCCCCCTTGGGCTACACAATAAAAAAAAGCCTGGGCTAGGTAGGATTAAGTTGCTGATGGTTTGATGAAATAAAAAAAAAAAGAAATTAAAATTACTTTGACATTTTAAGAAGACCTAATTCTCTAAGAGAGAGGACAATAAAGCAAGGAAAGAAAAGGAAAGAGGATGGGACTTAAACTAGACAGATGAAATTGTAAGGGAACTGTTGCTTACTCTATTTAGCTGATCAGAATGCTTTTCTAGAACACTGCTCACATCTGATGGATTGTTTGTAGAGTAGGAGTTGGCAATCTCTTGGTAAAGCTGGCTTAATGGCTAAATACAGTTAAATAAAAATGAAATACAAATGTAATAGATACAGATAGCTCTTAAAGCCACACTATCTTCAGTTTTCATAAGGATATAACTAAATTAGAGGTAATACTACAAAGCAAGATAATACACAAGGGTGGCCTGTATTTTAAATGAGAAGAAGAAGAAGAAGAAAAATAAATGTTACACTTAGAGGAGTCAGCAACTCACAGTCCTATCCCTTCCTCACCATCTGGCGTAGTGATTTCCAGAACTCGGTATTCCATTCAATATTAAGATTAAGATTAAGTTAAGCCTAACTTTTACTGCCTAGAAGATCATGTTCAACCAATTCTTTTTTTTTACTTCAGAAAACCCAAATCTAAGCCAAATATTTCACTCAGAAGCACTTTCACATCACTATGCCACTGGAAAAAATATATATGGTCACCAAATGTAAAACATAATAATTCCACACAGCACTAAGTAGTTACAATTAAAAACCTATTCTGCCAATTGCGACTCCAAAATACAAGTCTCCTCCAGAAAAGTCTGGAATTAAAGACCAAATAAACTGGTATAAATTCATCCAGGAAGATCTGGGAAGAAGTGTCCTAGATTGGATAGGAAACATAGAGTGAGAGAGATTATATAACAAGGCAAACGCCAAGCGTTGTCTCGCCTGCATATTGCAGTCATGAAGAGACTGCATGTCAAAACTACATGTATGCTATATGACTTCGATGGACCTCTGTTACGAGTTTGGCGATCCCACCTCGAAGCTATAGAAAATTATTGTGTGTACAACACAGCAGTGCCAGTCATGGAAAGTTCATTGACCTTTGACCTTAATCAAATTCAACTCACATTCGAACTTGACCTGCACCTTCAAGAGATGGACCTCTTGTTTGAATTTGGCAATCTTACCTCGAAGATATAAAAAGTTATTATGTGTAAATGTACAACACAGCACAGTGCCAGTCATGGAAAGTTCATTGACCTTTTACCTTAATCAAATTCAACTCACATTTGAACTTGACCTGCACCTTCAAAAGATGGACCTCTTGTATGAATTTGGCAATCCTAACTCGAAGATATAGAAAGTTATTGTGTGTACAGCACAGTGCCAGTCATGGAAAGTTCATTGACCTTTGACCTTATTCAAATTCGACTCATTCGAACTTGACCTGTACCTTCAAGAGATGGACGTCTGTTATGAATTTGGCGATCTCACCTCGAATCTATAGAAAGTTATTGTGTGTACAACACAGCACAGTGCCAGTCATGGAAAGTTCATTGACCTTTGACCTTATTCAAATTCGACTCATATTCGAACTTGACCTGTGCCTTCAGGAGATGGACCTCTGGTATGAATTTGGTGATCCCACCTCGAAGATATAGAAAGTTATTATGTGTACAACACAACACATTGCCAGTCATGGAAAGTTCATTGACCTTTGACCTTATTCAAATTCGACTCATATTCGAACTTGACCTGTGCCTTCAGGAGATGGACCTCTGGTATGAATTTGGTGATCCCACCTCGAAGATATAGAAAGTTATTACATGTATGTGTACAACACAGCACAGTGCCAGTCATGGAAAGTTCATTGACCTTTTACTTTATTCAAATTCGACTCATATTCGAACTTGACCTGTGTCTTCAGGAGATGGACCTCTGGTATGAATTTGGTGATCCCACCTCGAAGCTATAGAAAGTTATTGGGTGTACAACACAGCACAGTGCCAGTCATGGAAAGTTCATTGACCTTTGACCTTATTCAAATTCGACTCATATTCAAACTTGACCTGTGCCTTCAGTAGATGGACCTCTGGTATGAATTTGGTGATCCCACCTCAAAGCTATAGAAAGTTATTGGGTGTACAACACAGCACAGTGCCAGTCATGGAAAGTTCATTGACCTTTGACCTTATTCAAATTCGACTCATATTCAAACTTGACCTGTGCCTTCAGTAGATGGACCTCTGGTATGAATTTGGTGATCCCACCTCGAAGCTATAGAAAGTTATTGGGTGTACAACACAATTGTTGACGACGACGACGCCGACACCGGAAATAGTGATACCTATGTCTCGCTCCGCTACGCAGGCGAGACAAAAACAAAACAAAGATAAAATTGGTGTACTTTTGAAAAATGAGAAATGCGGTAGCTCTTGCTAGAGGGCATGGTAGAGGATCAACTGGAAAGGGTTCATTGGGGAAGGACTTGGTTTGATGATATCAAGGATCTGACTGGTCTTATGGAAGAATTAGATCAAGGGTTCATACCAGAAGGCAATAGAGGTGAATAGATACAAACCCCTTTCAAAGGGACCTCACTTGATAATGAAGCCTTAAAGTGCAAACAATTGTCAAGTAAAAATGTAATTTTCATTAAGCAGGGAATAATTTTCCTGGTATCGCATCGCAATTTGCTCAACATTTTTGAAAGACTGCTATGCATAAAGTCTTTTGTATAGCATATTTTTACATAGGGCTGTACATTACTTAGTTGAGAGCTTTTCTCTTATGACCAAAAATGCTATTCAAATTTGTAAAGCAAAATTATTCCCTGATAAAGTGTGCATGTGATGTTTACTTTAAGATATACATGTAAAGATGCATTATCACAAATTAATAGCCAAGTTTGATAGAATGTGTAATTCTGCAATATTTATTTACACATACACTGTACTCTAATATTAGATGCAAAGGTCACAAAGTGCTATATTATGATAAGAGGTGTGGAAGTAATCCAAATCTCTGGAACTCATAAAGTCACATGAGCATATTAGACTGATCCATTCAGGGAAGGGGGAATTACAACTACGCACTAAGCAGCATACTCCAGCTCGTAAGAATATTTTACCTCCAATATGAAGATAATAGATTTACCTATACAGTACATGTATGTACAGCAGGGGTGTGACCAAGCCAATCCCTCAACCAATCACATGATTCATATGTATGGATACATACTATATGTAGTACCCTTTTAGATTTGTCTTTAATAGACAAAACAATGCACTCTCATCTTTAATTTGCTTTGCTGATGTAGATGTCAACATTGTACCTCCTTTAATGGAAAGATTGTTTGGATGACCATGTAACAACTTTTGGAGAACAGGTACATGTATGTTGTATTATTCTCACTAACTTAAATATTACTATCATGCATGCACCACTTTTAGAGTGTCTATTTCTTCACCACAGAAAATTTAGGGTTCAAGACAATGTCTGGTTCATTTTGTTTTGTACCTCTTGTGAATTTTGAATTCTCCTGTGCAGCTCCAAAATTTTTGGCATTACAAGTCAAGAGAAAAAGAAGATCACCAAAGCTTTGTTTAAGACTTTCATGTACCTATTTCCAGACGCTTTTGATACTTTAGTACCAGTGCAGGAGCAATTGAAGCCCTCTTACAAGCATGGGCGGAAATCCCAGGGGGGACAGACTAAATGACCTTACATTTTGGGTGAAAACCTTTTTTTCTTCTTTTTTTTTGCCTGTCAAATTTTGTTTGGGTAAAAATGACCTGCATTTTTGGTGATAACCTTTTTTTTTTTTGGCTTGTCAAATTTTCCAGGCCCTGGTCCCCCTACCTTTTGGGACAGATTTCCGCCCATGCTTACAAGACCATGGTTCAATATAGTATATTCCCTAACATAATATTTTCTCTAACTATTATAACTGTGGTCTAAAAACATGAGTATCTATGGCTGTAGTTAAACCCACCAAACAACATACAAAATTAAAACACTTTACCCTTTAACAGGCTAGTTTTACAACAATTAAAACAAATATTGCAGTTAAACATTTATGAAATTCTCTGGTTTTCAGGAAGAAACTGCAAAGTATTCCATAGCAGCCAATTTTGTGTCAAATTAAATCTGTAAAATTAGTTTTGGGGGCTTGTTTGATACTTTTTTTTTTAATGTACATCTAAAAAGTATATCCCCTCCTTCAATTCAAATTTGATAATTCTGACCAAAACAACTCAACTGCAACTTTTTTTGTGGATTTTGCAATGCATGCTTTGACTTTCTGGCAAATCATAGGGTGAAATGAGAAAAATATATTTATTTAAATGAGAAAGTCTTGATAAAACTTGTATGTGCAGTAGATTTGTCTTTGAAAATCGGGCTGTACTTATCTTATTTACTATTTTGCTTTACAACTTGAAATACAGCATGAAGAATACTCATAGTTTATATAAGAAAAGATACAAATTTTTACTATTTACAGTGAACCTTCCCTGGAGAATTATTGCTGGATTTGGGGTGGTTGGTCACATATATCTCGTGTTTGCATGATACACAGACTCGGCTTGCGTGACAAAAACACAGATCAGTGGATAAAATTTTGCTGACACCCACAATGCTCTACGAGCTAGATTATGCAGGCCCATGATTTGAAATTAAAGTGAAAGTAAACCTGGCAGCTTGTTATCTGTGTCATCTATTTTTGTTTGAAACATTTCAGGAGTAGAAGTAAAAAGTCCATCTATCATCAAGCACGCAGTTCACATGAACGGATGAGATTTACATCATGAAATGCGTGCTTAAGTTGTGGTTGTGCGCATCATGATCTGCACATATTTTATACTATGAGCATTGATGTCACAATGGATAAACAGGTAAAAATCAGCTGTATCAGCTGATTTTTCACATAATCTGCATTCTAACTGAAGATCCGATGTGTTCTTTTATAAAGCTAATTACATGTAGCAGGCAGAAAATAATACATGGACCAATGTTCTTTAAAATAAAATACCATTATAATTTCTGAATACTTTACTCTGAAGTGCTGCAAAGTATGACCACTATGACCTCGAGTGCGAATAAATGGTAGAGTGGTTTGGAATTTTTCCTCATATAGTTACAAAGCCTTTGGCATCGTCGGTTTTGGTGTTCTAAATATCACACTTGCTCCAAAACAAGTGGAACGCCTCTGGCAGTCTTGCTTGCATTACGCAATTTAATATAGCAGCAGCCCTAACTTTGAAAACTACTATAAAATAATCATTCACAAAAACACCATTCATATAATGACATAATACCACGTTCATTGACCATTTAAATGACATTTGAACGGTGACTTAAGACTTGTCAACTACACCCATGTCCACATTTCATTCACTCTATCCATAAACTTTCAAAGTTATGATGGCAATTCAACAATTACCCCAACATGGCCTAATTTTATTGACCTTAACTGACCTTTGACCTTGGTTTTGTGACCTGAAACTCACAGGGGATGTTCAGTGATACTTGATTACTCTTATATCCCAAGTTTCATGAACTAGATCCATTAATTTTCAAAGTTATGATGGTAATTCAACAAATACCCCCAACTTGGCCAAAGTTCATTGACCCTAAATGACCTTTGACCTTGGTCATGTGACTTGAAACTCAGGCAGGATGTTCACTTATACTTGATTAACCTTATGTCCAAGTTTCATGAACTAGATCCATAAATGTTCAAAGTTATGATAGTAATTCAACAAATGCCCCCAAATTGACCAAAGTTCATTGACCCTAAATGACCGTTGACCTTGGTCATGTGACCTGAAACTCGAGCAGAATGTTCACTAATACTTGATTAACCTTATGCCCAAGTTTCATGAACTAGGTCTATATACTTTCTAAGTTATGATGTCATTTCAAAAACTTAACCTTCGGTTAAAATTTTGAAAATAATTCTCCCAACATGGTCAAAGTTCATTGACCCTAAAATCCTAAATGACCTTTGACCTTGGTCATGTGACCTGAACCTCAGGCATAATGTTCAGTAATACTTGATTAACCTTATGGCCAAGTTTCATGAACTAGGTCCATATACTTTCTAAGTTATGATGTGATTTCAAAAAACTTAACCTTAGGTTAAGATTTGATGTTGACGCCGCCGCCGCCGGAAAAGCGGCGTCTATAGTCTCGCTCTGCTATGCAGGCGAGACAAAAAGTGCTGATAGTTTGAAAACAAGCACATGAACCCCTAATCCCCTTAAGTCCACCTTTTTCTACAAGCTTGCAAATTTTTGTGAAAATGACATGGATTTTTAATAAAGTGCAGCATTTATTGTACTTCTCAGATTTGTTATAGAAATATCAACTTTTTGAGATTATGTTTCTGTCCTCTTTCACATCATTTGAAAGAAATAAAGCTGCTGCTGGCCTTAAAAGGGCAAACGAATAGCAATAAGAATGGATTCTCCATCTTTAGTATACAATTCTGAACTATACTGTAAAAATTTGATTGAATTTACATGGATTCTGATACATGAAGAATACTGTGGGATCTAAAAATGCAAATTTCTTTTGAATGCAAAATTCTTGAGAACTTCCAACTGGGTAAACTTAAAGGACAAGTCCACCCCAACAAAAAGTTGATTTGAATAAAAAGAGAAAATCTAACTAGAATACCACTGAAAATTTCATCAAAATCGGATGTAAAATAAGAAAGTTATGACAATTTAAAATTTTGCTTAATTTCACAAAACAGTTATATGCACATCCTGGTCGTATGCAAATGAGGAGACTGATGATGTCATCCACTCAATATTTCTTTTGTATTTTATCATATATAATGTGAAATATTATAATTTTCTTCTCAATGTCAAGTGAGACAATGATTAGTTCCTCCCTGAACATGCCAAATTAGCATCGTTTAATACTATATGGTTGAGTCAAGTTGGTCCTTATTGTCAAATCTGTAAAAAAATGAAATATTGTATAATTCAAGCAATAAAAAAAAACAAAAGAAATAGTGAGTGATGGACATCATCGACTGACTCATTTGCATGTCACTGAGATGTGCATATCACTGTTTGGTGAAAAATAAGCAAAACTTTACACTACCAGAACTTTCTTATATTATATCCGATTTTGATGAAATTTTCAGCGTTCTGCTACATGTAGTTTGATTTTCTCTATTTATTCAAATTAAAAAATTTCTGGGGTGGACTTGACCTTTAATAACTCAATAGCAAAATATCAACAACAAGAACCCATGTTTACTTTTGCATATTTGAAATATTTAGGTGCTAATAATTTGGTGGAAATTACATGGATTTTGTTTTAACTGTGGAACATCCGTAAACTGGAAGTTGCTCCAATTCCCGGAGCAGACTCGAGATTGTCTTACCACAGAGAATAATTATCTGCCCCAGCTTGCGGGTCTAATCCTACAATTTTGGCAGTGCAAAAAAGGTGAGTCATATTTGCCTTGCGGGTTAGACCCGGGAGCCAGGGTAGCGTGTAGATGCGGTAATAATGATCAGTTCATATGACTGTTCATCCTTTGTAAACTGTGTATGGATTTAACTCATGTAATGACAATTTATTTTATCGAAGAAAATTCTAGGAAAATTTTTCATAATCCCACTTCCTCTTTTAATTTTTCCAAAATTAATGTTCAACAGGCACTAAAGGCATCTATGCAGTAGAATTTATACAGCAGAAGGACTTCCTGGTAAAAGTGTCTACCACACTTAGGCCTTTGTGCTTTGGATGCTGCAATAAAATTAATTTCATCAATCTTCAGAGGCCTCGCAAGACTTTTTAATATTGTAGATGTACACTGTGAATGTGTTAACGACATCTAGATTTAAGAGTTGGACTTGTGGAACTGTACTCTGAATATACACATGCATCAACTTCTAACTCATTGTGTACTTTTCACCAACACATACATTCATCAGAGAACCCTAAAAGGGAGGAGTTTGCATCAATGAACAATAAAAAGATCAATGGACCTATCTGACCTGACCGCTTAAACAAGCATCTCACAGAAGAATTTAGGTCAGTTATTTGACATACCATAACCTTCCCTTGATCTTCATATCCCCAAACTGTACTTAACTGTTATTCATTTCTCAAAATGAGTATAAGAAGAATCATTTACATTCTAACCATTCTTACTATGTTTAACATGTGTGAATCTATTGATGAATTCCTAACAGCTATGGAAGGAGATACTGTAGATCTTTATTACCGTTATCCATGTAACAGTACAAGAACTACTCTTCAGTATGGAAGAAGAATGCCTTTCTACATTTTGGAAGATGCGGAGTCTATCACTTTGCCACCTGAACAGGCAAAGAGATTTACTTTCACTAATGAAAAAACAGAAGATGACCATTGTCTGCTATTTATTAGAATCAAAGATGTTTCAAGAACTGATGCTGGAACATATATATTCTTTGCATATATCAAGGATGATGTACATGACAATTCATTGAAAATGATAGGATTGGACGTTGATTTTCTACCTGGAAAGGCATCATGTGAAATGAGTTATGAGGGAATGGAAGGCGATTGGGTAACACTGAATTGTATAGCTCCAGTAGGGAGTGTTTCAGGTCAAATCGTCTGCTATCAAAATGGAGAGAAGATGCCTTCACGTACAGATCCATATGAGACCAACAAATATTTGAAACAGACCAAACTTGCAAAGAAAACACTCCCTGTCTTTTGTTGCTCTTCAACATGGGAACACACTAAAGATAGATGTGAATGCAATGATTTTCAATGGGTCCTCTCTAATAATAAAAACATGACCTCAATCATAGACCCATGTGGTCCACCAACAACCATATCAGTACCAAATGCAAAACTGACCACTGAGACAGTCTTACCTCCATCAAAGAGTAAAGAATTTGTATCTAGAGAAGGAATGACTTCCCAGTCTCCTCATGAGACCATGACTGACTCAAAACAATCTTGGAATTTTAATCAAGTAGCGTCAATCGTCTGTTTAGTCTGTATAGCAGTGGCCGAAGTATTTTTATTTCTACATGTAATTGCAATAAAACAAAAATTCAGAAAATCACTGTATGAATTCACATCAAGTGAGGATAAAAATCAATATGCTTTTTATGAACCTCTACCCAAGAATTCAAAAGCAAAAGAGAAGAAAATTGATTTCAAGAGTTGCAATGAAAATACAGATCTACAGGAGCCCCAAAAATATGAAGAATTTGAAAATATTGTTTAGAGTCCAAGGGGTGAAATAACTGAGATCGAAGTTACTCCTGAAATAATAAATGGGGAGTTTGAATTAATTTCTATATGTACATGTACCTTTTAGGTTGGATTTGCAATGAATATGAGTACACGCGGATATAAGTGACTGCCCCCTTATTGCCCAAAATTCAAAAGATGCCTGCAAAGCAAAAATTGTACCAGAAATACAAAAAACACTGAAAAACAAAAATCACCCACTCTTCTGCAATTATGTTTTTATGCGTTCAGCTGGTATACGACTTCAGTCACTGAACTGATTCTGAAAACACGTACAAAGTGTGTACTACAATGTGACAAAAAAGTATTTTAACATACTTTGAATAATTATTTTGAATGCACTATCATTTGCAAGCTACATACATTTTCTTCCTTTTTATAACATGTTGTGTGATATATCAATAAGTGATATTATATAGAAGTCATTTTTTTTTGTTAATATGTTCTGTGATAGTGATATTATGGGAAGCTATTTTCTTCTTTCTTGTAATTATGTTATATGAATCATTACACAGTGATTATGGAGGGTATTTTCTTCCCTCTTGTATGTTCTTATGTATTATGTCAATATGTTCTGTGATATATTACACTGTGATATGTATGTGGAGGCTATTTTCTCCTTTCTTGTAAATATGGTTTGTGATATATCATCCAGTGATATTATGTAGAGGCTATTTCCTTTTTTGTTTGTAAATGTGTTCTGTGATTATTTTCTTTACACAGTAATATTATGTGTAGGATGTGAACTTATTTTTTGTAAACATGTTCTGTAATATATTACACTGTGATATTATGTTGAGGCTATGTTCTTCTGTCTTTTAAATATGTTCTGTGCTACATTATACAGTGATATTATCTGTGTGCTGCTTACTGTTTGTTAAACCAATTACCCCCTGCTCAGAAAAAGTGAAAAAAATTGAAAACCAAGTATTATTGTGGAAATGCCGATATCTAACATTTTTCTGAAAAGTTACTGTATTGAAATCTTTAATTCTTTCAAACATAACCTATTTAATGACTGTACTTCCCATGCTTGGTTATATTAAAGGAGAATGAAACCCTTGAAACCAGCTGAATCCATATCAAAGAGAAAAATCAAAGGAACACATTGTTGAAAGTTTGAGGAAGATTGAATGAATAATAAGAAAGTTATGAGCATTTGAATATTGAGATCACTAGTGCCATGTAGATCCTCCCATCGGCAATGCGACCAAGATCTGTGATATCACACACGTACAACTCTCTCATTACTTTAGTACTTATTTCACTTATATTCTCACTTTTATAGAGTCTATCACAAGGTGAGGTGTTCTCTTTATGAGATGACAAGTACAGAGGTTTCACAACATTATATCATTGATGAATCGTTTGTCATATGATTAGAATGAGCAAAAAGAAATGTTTTGGGGTATATTTTCAGTGTCCAAATGGGAGAGTTGTACGTGTGTGACATCACAGATATTGGTCGCATTGCCAATGGGAGGATCTCCATAGCATTAATGATCTCGACATTCAAATGCTCATAACTCTTTTATTGCTAGTCCTATTTTACTCAAACTTTTGTTGATCTTATTTTTTGATTTTTCTGCTTTCACAAAAGCTAACTTGCTCCAAGAGTTTCATTCTCCTTTAATAAAAAAAATTAAACAAATTGTATTTTACTTTATATGTAATGCTCTAAAAACAGTTTGGCTTAAAAAAAAATTATTTGAAAACAAGGATCACAACTCGGAAATTCCTTCCTGAATTACACCTCAATCACTTTGGACCGAGTTCACTTGTTCTTAAACTGTCTTTTGAAAAAGAATGTCAAATGCCTGAAATGAAACAGCTTCCACTATTTTACGTCAATGTATAACAGTTTGGAAAATGTGCAATAACAAACCATCTTTTGAGAATACAGGTGAAGATATTAGGCAGTAATTGTTATGGGGTGATAAAAACATTCTGTATAAGAATAAGTGTTTGATTTGGAAGCATTGGGTACGCTAGTACTGGTAGATGTATACCAGAAAAATTGAAAAAGATTTTGGTTAAAGTTAAACACTGCTCAAATTATTGAATTGTTAGCTACTTCCAATTGAAGGACCATGATCCTATTTTACACATAAAACAAAGTATACATACATGTATATCTGTTAGACTTTCTAAAAGATTATACAATCTTTTAGTGGATAAAAAGTTTATGACCCCAAATGTTGTACAATATTGGTCACGTTATTTAAAAAAAATTGATTTGGAACAATATCTGGAAAGAAAAAGTTACTTTCATTGAAGAATTTCATTTAGCTGAAAATTCAGCTTTAAATTCTTGTATACACTTTTGATGTCAAATGAATATCGCTTTCGGTTTAAATTGGCAGAATCTCCACTTTGTTTTAAATGTAAAACTATTGACAACTATTATCACTTATTTTATGATTGCCATTATTCTAGACTCTTTTGGGTAAAATTCAGTAAATTTTATGTTACCATTAAATGAATATCAAAAATGTTGATTTAAGATATAAAGACACTTTGATTGGCAGACACGGTGGTAATGGACACAATTTCTTTGATGTATTAATTGAGCTTCTTATACAATTTTTCAACAAAAAAGAAAATCAAATTTTAAAGAAATATTTGAAATATTCTTTGAAGAAATAAATTGGAGAGCAAATATTTTAAAAAGTATTTTCTGGAAAAATTGCAAAAAGAAGATTGAAAAGTCAAATTAGGCACTATGTTTGCTTACAATTTAATAACTAGATCTAACATTCTTTCTTGTTATACTTATATAATGTCAAATTTTTTATGTTGAATTTTAATGTACATCATGCTGTTTTGGGGTTCAATGTACAGTGACGATGTTGTTGGGGCCGAAGTCGGCCGCAACCTTTCATTCATCAAGGGCGACAAGAGGACAGATGAGAGCGAAGGGACAGGCAGATGTGTTGTGTAGTGTTTATTAATCACAAACAGAAGAAAAAACGGGAAAACCCCCCTAGTATAATAAGGTCCTGCAGGAATATATGTCTCCTGGTCAGCTGCGCCCATGGTCAGCAGCCATGAACACTCAACAACCTCTATATCAGCGGCTGGTAAATAACAACTGCAAACCTACAGTCAAAAGCTAATGTGCAGCTTCTAAAAGGGTCAACAAGCCGCGACGACTTCGTTTTGAGTTGTGCGCGGGATAATGTCACTGCCCAGCTACCGGGCCTTGCCTAATATATCTACGCATTTAGATATCAATGACGTCACACTCTAATGCATCAAAATATGATATGCTAGTGAATATTAATTTAAATCGACATTAATGTGTAATATATATATATGCATATTTATATTCATGCATCTATGTCCAACAAATGTATCATAATACATGTTTTTAAAAATAATAAAGGGGAGGAATATTTTTCCTCGGCGGGATGACACTAGACCCACGTGACCCAAAAGTGATTAGGTTTCGCGGTCTGTGATAAAATTTTACCACACCCGAATTGGTCGTAGGGTGGTCAAAAATAGATAAATCAAACCAAAAAAAATAAGAAATTAGTTTGGTCACTACAATGTAAATAAGAACAAAAAAATACAAAGTTTTAATCTATATACACATCCAATGTCATGCTTGTTTTTTTATTGATAGAAAATTCCCAAAAGCTATTTCATACAATTCTAAGCAAGTGAGCAAGATTAGAAGCTTCCAACTCTTCTTGTGGATGTTACCTGAGAAGCAGACTAATTTTCATTTAAATATCTGGACATTTATGAGTAAAGTGTGAGAAAGTAAATTAAACCTAGTATTTGATATACAGGTTAGTCACTAATACCATTTTATTTACAAAAACTTCAGACTTTGAAATAATCCGTTAGCACTATCAGCAAAAACAAGTACAATCAAATAAGAAAAAAAATCATGAAAAAGGGGAAGCTCACATATGTTCTGAATTGGTTTTTGTACAAGGAATTGAATCAAGAAGGCTATAAATGTTTTCAATTTGTACACACTCTATGACTGAATATGTGTATAGAACCTTCTGTTTACTACAGGTGTTTGAAAATCGAACAGTATACAAGACATGGTAGACTTTTGGAAAGAAACCTTTGACACTCAATATGGCTGAGCTATTTTGATGCAAAAAGACCAAGGGAAGGAGAGGGGTGGGGCTGTAAAGCAAACATTGAGGGCATTTTGAAAAGTATTCTTGATTTTACAGCATATTCTTTCTCAAAGAGAAGTATGAATATTTTGTTTGTCTATTAAGTGATTTCATATATGAAATATAAAGCTTATAATCATCTCATGAATGATTTCAGGTGATGAGACAAAGTATCACATACTTTCTGGGGTTCAAACATTACAGCTATGATAACAACTAAAATTGGACAGCATCTTGAAACTTTTAACCATTCCTCTTTAAATAATTGATCTAAATTATATTGATCATACTTAAGTGTATTGGAATGGAAGGAAATCATGGCAACGATTGAATATCTGATAAAATTTCTGTTCAATAAATAATACAACTATATCTACACTTCAATAAAGAGCTAATTTGGACCACTCAATTTTACCAAAGAAAATGCAGTGGTCTGTATTGGAATTTAAATCCATACCAACCTTAATGAATCTGTTGACTACTTGAGATGTGTACTTGGGTAGGTTAGGAACCTTGCCATGTTGAATCAGACAGACTAGGATGAACTTCTTGTATGCTTCTAACATGATATGACTCACAGCCATAGAGGGTGTTGTGATTGCCTGCAAACATATGAGTGATTGGTTACTACTTTGAATAAGAATCAGGAGCATACAAAAAGTGAAGGTGGGGGCAGGTACATAAGAGATGGCAAGGGACAGCAAGAGGAAGAAAGACGGGGATCCAAGCTTTTCAAGAAAACAAAATTCCCTGATATTTCCCTGGTGAAGTTTAAAAATTCCCTGATAATTATTTAAACCAATTCCCAGATTCACATGTTTTTTAAGTTGTTGCAGTGAATTACATGTACATGTATTTTTGGTATAAAAACAATAATATAAAACTAATTAGTACCACCATAACCAGTCATTTGATGGATGTTGTTTTGATATGCAACAAAATATAACAGAGTCTGACTGACTACCATGCTTTTGACTTTTGGGCTGATTTAAATTCCTTGATTTTTCCCTCATATGAGGCATTTTCCCCTGATTTGAGGTATTTTTAAATTCAAATTCCCTGATTTTCCCTGACTGGAAAAGAAGTGAAATAATTTTCCTTGATTGGCTGGGAACCCTGAAAGAGACAGAGAGACAAAGACAAACAGATAGAAAGAGACAGATAGATAGATAGAAAGAGATAGACAGAGAGAGAGAGAGGGGGGATCTAAAGAAAACAATCATTATAAAGTGTTTAACTGCTGTAACCCATAATGAAAAGGATCAGCATGAATAACACTCGTATAAAAAAATACTTTTAAAAATTGCACCCAAGAACAGTTGAATTTAATTTAATGGGATGTACTGTAGATCAGGGGCCCATCTTGCAAAGAGTTACGATTGATCCAATCAATCGTAACTCTATGGAAATCCATCAGTGTCATTATTTTTTATACAGGAAATTTGTAAAATACCAAATTGTCAAGAAATCAATGAATTTATGGATATACATTCATATCTTGAATTTTTTTTTAACAAACATGCATTTTATATGTTGACTTTGCTGGCTTTCCATAGTTGCGATGGATCGGATCAATCGCAACTCTTTGTAAGACGGGCCTCAGGACTCCCTTCCAAGCTCTTAATATAGGTAATCCTTTTTTTTTTTTTAAGCTCTAATTTTCCTTAAATTTATTTTTGAGGTAACAACTCACTTATAAAATGAGTGAAGGTTATAAAAAGTAAACTCCTAATATCTAGCAGGGGCCACTGAAACGAACCGGGGGGGGGGGGGGGAGGGGGGTTGGTGGGAGACGGTTCTGGCCAAAAGCAATGTCTACAGAAACCTAAGAAACCTAAATATGGGCATCTGGTTCTACTTTTAGCATGGTCAGCCCCCACACCTCCCCCACTTTCAGCTCAGCCCCTGTAGACACTTGAACTAATAAATAAATTGATAGACAAAAATATGAATAATACAAACATATATAATTTGAAATATGAAAGATCAAATTATTTTAACCCATCCTATACAATGTGTTTATGCAAATGTGTTACTCTATTAAAACATTGTTTCAATTTATATTATGTTCTTGCTCACCACTTCAAAGAAGTATCCAGCTCTGTCCCAGTTCTTGAGTGCTGTGTAGATCATACCACCATAGTAATAGTAACACAAAAAATGTGTTGAGTCAAAATGGCCTCCCTAGTAACCAGAAAGACAGATATCAGGAAAACATACAGTTTAATCAAATCCTTGGAAGAGAACAACTGAAATACTCTGAAGAGAAGTTACTATTTGAAATAAAGTATGGTGACATATTTTTAATAGAAAATAATTTTCCAACATGGGAAATACAGTAAAATCACTAAGAATACTAGGAAATTCATATTAAAACAAGAGCCTACAAAGGTCAATATTGAGATGCTTCCCTCCAACTTAAGAGTGATTGGGACATCTGCAAACTGCAAAGTTTCAGTACACTGGTTTGGCAATGATGATAGTTTTTAACCATGCAAAGCAAATCCAATGATTCTGATTGTACAGGAATATTATCCTGAGAACAAAGATGGCATCACATGCACAGCTTTGTACTCAACCAGGTGTTCCATTGTAAACACTATCATCATTAAATATTTAGAAAATAAAAGTAAATTTTTTCTCTCTTTTTTCTGATAAACACATGTGCAGTGATTTAATTTTCTGAGAAAGCAGCATTTACCATGAAATATGCAGTATTGAGGCCCAAAGGGGGGGGGGGGGATAAAGAGACAAAAAGAAAGTTAAAAATTCTTGAACCTGTAATAGATTATCATCATAACTTACCTCTTTGCTAATTTCTGTAATGTCTGAGTCAAGAACTGGTAATGCAGGCTTCATACATTTGGCTTTTAGACAGAGCTATAAACAGACAAACAAGATATGGATAAGAATTCTGGTAATGCATCAAAGATAAATAGATGAAAAAAATGGAGCATATTAAAGAATCAAATAAAAGTAATTCACATATCCTACATCTGACTCTATCTAAAGAAAATATATGACGGGTTGTCAAGGCCCTTGAAGATTTTGAACCTACATGTAGAAGACTTACCTGACAGAGGTCTGCATGTATTGACGTCAGCTGACCAGGATGTATCTGGATCCTTGAGATGGCACTATGTAAGATGGTGATACCTCGGATAGCTTGGTTTCTCTGGATTAAACCCTTGGTAAGATGGTGTGCAAGAGATGCATCTAAAAGAGAGAGAACAAATACATGAAACATTACTCCATTCTCAAAATTAGCCAATCCTTGACAGCACTACGTAATATGGTGATACCCCGAATGTTGGAATACAAAATCCTTACAATCGGCAATTCAATGGAAGTTAAAAATAAGCCATTTTGTGACTATAGAATTTCTAAACATATCTTCTATTATGTAACTCATTCAGAGTCTATATCAGGGAGACAAATTCAAATAAGTAACACTCTACAAAATAGAAAGATATTGGTTCCTTTAATATGAAGAAGAAAAGTAAAAGAAGTTTTGGCAAGGATTTTGATTTCTTACAGAATTAGAACTATGTCTGTATCAAGAGAAAGATGGATTAAATAAACAGATTGACCCAGTTATTTGGACCATAAGCCATTGAGAGAATATAGAAAAACACATGGTTGTACTTGATTTCAAGCTGCTGGGTGGTGCAAAAAGCCTGTGGGATTTCTATAATATAATTGTGAATGTGTGAAAAGATTAAAGTTGTTCTTTTTCTTTGTAAACCCGGTGGCTAGAATTGGGTAAATGGTTATAAAAATCCAAAACTAAAAGCAGTTAAAGTCTAATTTTGATTAAAAAAAATGTTCATGTAAAATATACTTACAACTTTCTGTTGTGAACCTGACTTGCTCCCCATTGCATGTTGAAAAGAAAAGCTGGGTCTGTGAGAAGAGTGTCTCAAACTCAGTCGCTGATGGTGATGAGGCTGCTTGAAATTTAACATTACTGTGAAGGACAAAAATATAAATAACAAAACATCAATCTTTAATGCATGACTAAGAAAATTGTGTGTCTATTTAACTTTATGACTATAAAGAGAAATTATAAGCAAATATGTGACCTGCCACCCCGAACCAACAATAAGGTGTCCAAAATGAATGTTGAGATTTTTATTGATCTTGAAAATTCATTTCCTAAGTTTTGAAATAATATATGATATGTTAAAATTGACCAACAGTAGCCATTACAAGTACTTGATTGAATGCAGAGGAAATTCAGTAAGAGCTGAAAAAAAAAAGAGAAAACAAGGTTTTAAGTTTGGGGTTCACTCAAGCATGAGATGTGCATACTGTGTAATCTCAGTGAAACTTCCAAGCAGTCTGAAAAAGTGGTGTCCAAGAAACTCTTGTATCTTTTCTTTTATTCAACTTCACGGCTTCAAATTTTCACAGTATGAGGAAGAAGAATCGCTCTTTCAGATAAGCTATCTTTTTAATTTTTGGATTTTGGAGACTAAATTTCTATTTTGGCTATTTGACAGAGAACCTTACCTGGTGACTTATTGGTGGTTTTGGGGTGGTAGGTCACATATGGACAAACCTGTTCTAGTGACCACCTGTATATAAAGACCACAAGTTTGGTTTCTCTTGAATAAGTCTACCAATTGACCCATATATTACAAAACCTGTTCATAAAGGCTGTTTGCTCATAAGGTTTGCTTTTTCATTTCTCCCTTGGGTGTTTGTATATGAGGTTTCATTGTATAATACTGGGTGTTTTTATAGTGGTTTTTGTCAAAATGAAACAGCGTCCATGGTTTAACAGAGATATCCTGAACCCCTTTCTTCAATGAGAATTATTTTGACTAATCCTTAACAAATCTCAAACAAATTATGACAATGATATTGAGATTTCATTTCATTTCTTTAAAAAAACTTGTTTCAAAATGAAACATGTAGATGTATTTGAAAATTATTTAAAGAGAGAGAGTCTTCTCCCAGCACTATTTCCAAATACTAAGTACTGGAAAACAGCTTGATGAGCCTAAAAGATCAAGTCTATTTTATACAAAGTCAATAGAACGTAGGAAGAGACAAGAGAAATTTTTTTTTGTCACCCCCTGCCTGCACAAAGTATGGGGGTCAATTAGAGTTTTAGAAATCTAATAAAGAAAGTGATTCAATGGGCTTGTCCACGCATCTTGGACAGAAATCTCTTATTTTGGGGAGTTGACTTGTTAATGCATGTTCATTAACATAAAGAGGAGTTGTTGTGCCACGTCTGAACATGGCTATGCTGAGCTTTGTCTCGCCATAACTGAACCTAATCCAGTGTACAGTGTTACTTACAGGATGGCCAAGACTCCTATAGAATGAAGCTGTGGATCCAAGGTCTCTAACACTGTATCCAGGTAAGCTGCATTCTTCCTCAATAATTCCAAACATTTAGTCACCTCCTCACAAAGCTGAGCATAATTACCTGTCACAAAATAAGACAAAATTATGAGGGAATAAGAAATGTAGATGAAAGCTGAGCGAAGAGATGTATGGATATAATTCAAGTTAGAATGTATGCTGTATTCACTGGCCGTGAAACATGGCAAGAGTTAGACCCCCCAAATCAGTTTATTTTGGTCAGGGTATGCTCCGCTGAGACTTCGTCTGGTTTCGCAGCATGCGATTGACTGAAGTATCCAATATGCATTGCAGCGGTCGTGGCAGACATTGATGAACGAACGTGAATAGCTCGCTCACATAATTGTATGTTCTAACTGCATTAGAAGCATGACAATGAAGTGGACCCTGTCCGTTTGGAATAAAAATCTTATATTTTCCATTACATAGGCCTATATCAAGAAACTTGCGAGATGATTATATTCGTAATTAGGCCTGGGACTTTCGGGTATTTTGGTCTTCGGGTACTCGTGGTAATTTTCTGGCAGGTACCCAGGTACATGTACCCGAAAATCATGTCTTATAAAATATGACTGGTGGAAAAACCCCATAGGTGACGTCATCCAGCCACTGCCGCAAGCCAATTATGAATGAAAATATAGTAAGCAAAATATAGTAAGCATGCGCAGTGCTAGACAGCTGGCAGCCGTCTGTTTCGAGGAGTTTTTTAACATTTTTTTTTTTTTATTCTCCTCGTACACAGACGGCTCGCTAGCGTGCAGCCACCATTAGGGGACTTGCAATGCGAAATCCCCCCGTCGGGGCTCTTCAATTTTTGTCTTTAATGAATAAAAATTTTGAAAATTAACGCGACCAAAATGCAAATTAATATTCCCTCTTGGCATTAATTGCCCAAAAACGGAGAAAAATCAAGTTAAAAGGAACAAAAACAGTGACTTACCTCGGCTGTCGCGCAAATTCACTTCCCCGTTTAAAAGGCGTTTTATCCGATCTTAAGTACATAAACATATGGCCATTGAGTCCCCTGTACAGATCGCGCTAGAACTTCGGTCTCTGTATTTGGTGAGTGAAGCCAACGGAGTTCAGCTGAACAACCAACATAACAGAGACCGAAGCTTTTGGTCTAGCGCAGTGCAAGCCTCCAAAGAGTCCAAGTGCGTGAAGTGCCCCACACAGTATTGCATCAAAACAAGTCTGCAATACTCTGTCACCTCATACCAAAATTGACCTAGAATTCCACTTTCCTATATTTTATATGAATTATGAAAGGTATTCTCGGAAGATCTGTTTTCTCAACGATACCACATAGGTAAGCAAATTTTTATTACTTCTTGCTTAAAATCTTATGAATTAGCATCGATGTGGCATCGTGTTCGTAAGTTCATAGAGTCTATCACAACATGTACAAAGTCAATTGATTTCCAGGTTTCGGAGCATCGTGTGAATGTGCATGAAATTGCCGAGTCTCGATAATTTTCGATCGATACTGGAGCGACCCGATCACGAACCAAGACCATTTCCAGCATAGACAATGTGACCGGATATCGTTATCGCTATCGATACTTCCGCACGCAGTCCAAAGAAGATTATTTCGGCAACCACGTAGTCATCATCATCATCTGCTGTAATCTTCAAAGGGCTCTGCAGCCTATCTCGAAGATGACATGATCTGCGTGATTGACCAATATCAGCGGTCTCTGAATCGCTGTGCGGAGACGGCCTTTCTGTTGTACACAGTCTAAGTATGGACAATTTACCACTGTGTAGGGATGTCACACAAAAAATTAAAATGTATGCAAACCATATCAAGCTGCACCTCATTTTGATCGGTATGATCTCCTCTACAAAATAAGGTTACGTTTTTTTAACGTTTATATGTTATATGTTAATTAGCCCTAATTAATTATGCGAATATACGAAAAAGTACCTGTCAAATGTTATTCTATGGGAGAACATTTAAAAATTGCATAAAATGGCTGTTAAACAAAAAATTGTGTCCCTATAATGATTTGCAAAGGCCAGCTTTACTCAAAATGATAAATTTGCATGATTTTACTTTATTAGTTTGAGTTAATATGCAAATTAGTAACTTAGTTATGCATAATTAGGATTCATTTATGCGATGTTACTGTTGGTATGTGGAAGTTGTAATGAATTTCAGAGAAGTTCTAAATAATCTTGTGCAATATATCCTCAATTTTAGATATTCCTAGTAATTAAGACAAGAGTGAGCAATAATGCAAATTAAGTACTCATTAATTATGCATATATATCTGCTTAATGAGTACTTAATTTGCATGATTATTGATATTATACATGTAGTGTGTGGAGTAATACCAGATTACCAGTCATATACATGATACATCTAACTTAGGTCTATCATACATCTATCATTTTTAAATATTTGATCTTTATGTTTATGTTTCTAAATTGTTAATTCCAAGTCTTCTTTCTCCATGTCTTCCAGGAGCTTGTAGCTGTACCATATATTGCCCCGTCATCAGTATTTGATGATGAACCACTCTGGGTAGCCGGTTACAAGATTCGATCAGGCCCCCATTTGCTCAAAATGTAACCATTGGGCACACTCATCTTGACCAATTTTCCTTCTGTTAAACTAGTACTTGACCTTTAGTTAATTCAGTTAACTCTGGAGAATGGGAATGATTTAATTTCTGAGGAGCAAGCACTGCTTGTGAATAAGGAGGGGTGACAGCGAATGAGTATTTTGTGGAAATTGTGATGTGTAATTATAGAGATTGTGAATTCCAAGACAAGACAAAAAAAGAGAGATTACATTGTAAAAGCAAGATGAAGATGGTGTGGGAGATGTGCATACAAGATGTCAGCAAAGGATGATTTTGAAGCATACCGGAAGCAATGGTGAAAGCCAAGAAGCAGATTAGAATGAGGTTTAAGGGTGATTGGTGCATGCATGGGTGTAAAGAAATGGACTGAGCATGTGTTGTGTTAAAATTAGAAATAGTAGTATAGACATAAGTGAGAAAGTTGAAATTGAAGGCTTATTTCTGGACAATTTTCATACATAATACAATATTTAAAGCCCCCAATTCTATTCTGTATTGAAATGTTATATTGTGCAATATGTCATCAACCCCCCCCCTTTAAAAAAATGGGGATCACCTCATTTAATCTGATAAAAATTCACTAAGGCTACTTGAAATGTTTTGAATTACTAACACACATTGTATTCCATGTTTACCTTGACAAATCTGACATTTTTGCATTATTTATCAAAATCCCTCAAAGAAAAGTGATATTACCATACACTCTCTCACTCCCTCTCACTATAGCATAACATTCATCCCCATAAATAAAATAGAGCGGTCCGAAACGTAGTGCGCATGCGCACAATATATGGTGAAAATCAAGGGTCAGCCCCTTCTATTATCATCACGGGTAAAATAATAATTACATCTACAAAACGTTTTATGTCAACAAATTTATTTCTTAAATATAATATTCAACAACATTCATTTTTTTATAAAATGTAATCAAAATAAGTCTAAATTTTCATGACAGTATTGATACCAACAATTACAGGCCAGAAAACAGCCCTAAATAACAAGGTTAATGCCATTTAAGACGATCGATTTCCTACAAAATAGCCCTTGGTGATGCCCTTATAAAATTGCTTTGCGCAGGAAGGCGCAGTAACTTGATGAAAAAATGTCAACATTTTTGCATTAAATATAACTTTATGAACAACACTTTGCCTTTGTTTTTCTTCTGAGGGTCCATATATCAGATATATTTCCATAAAAACTCACTTTTTTCAGGATTTCTGGCATATAATTCAAGATTACGTCGGATTTCGAAAGGTTTCCCCGACAAAAATTACACAGAAATCTATGATATCCGATGTAAAAAATCTTCCTCTTTCCATTTCCGGTACCCATAATTCCCTCAAAAATACGGAAAATACCCAAATTAACCTATATCTACAGCTACCCCACAATCCTCAAATCCAAAATGGCGGATTGGCGAACATCGTCGAAAGGTCGAAACGATGTCAAAAAAGTCGAAATTTCGTTGAGGAAAAATCATCAAAATACAAAATAATGGGGATGATATGAAAATAAGGTATTTATTCTTGATAAATATGTGCTCTAAAATAATTTTGAAGTTTGTATCGCTTCGATTGAAGCGGATTTAAAAGCATCAATTATACAGTGGCAGATATGATTTTCGCCCGCTGTGCGTTTTGTGACATCGCTACACTGTGCAAAATCAGCGAAATAAAGGAAGAAACTGACTGTTTTTTCGAGCCATTCCGGATGCCACTCCAGCACTCGACCGAAGTGACGAGTGGAGCGAACTGTGTGTTTTACTGTTAGATATGCGCTCGCCATTCACTGCAATACAAAAATCCAGCTGATCTGTCCGCACGATCGCTTGTGCAACTGAAGTGCCTATTTATATTTTGTTTTTGTCTCTAGTGGGTCACTGACAGAAGCAGAGACTTCTCTCTTGAATTTCATGGAGCTGGTTTTCATGAAATATCCATGACCGGGGCGCTACAGCCGCCGTCCTGGCACTGGGCGGCATATGGCCGGTCGTTGTCTGTCATTGTCAGAATATGATTTTAATCCAACACCGATCTCAGCGTATGGGACAATGTCTAATAATTTCAATTAATTGTTGCGATCTTGTAGTTGTACGATTTCTGAACTTCATACCAGCTCAATTCGATAAATATAGGAGAAAATAAACCACAGTTCCTTCATGAATTTAAAATCTTACCGTCTGTTGAGAGAGAAACTACAGAATTCACAAATCCTTCTAACTGTGATGCCATGATTGGTGGTATGAATGATGATTGCTGAAAATGAGATTTTTTTGTGGTTTAGCGCCCTCTCGCTCCACAGGAGGGCACTGAACCGACTGAACCCGTCTCTTACTTATCAGGCGTCAAATTTCCCCCTCTAAATTTACAGAATGGAGAAAATAATTTCATCAAACATAATAACAAATTAAAATGAGAAAAGGCTATGTTTGGGCATTCCCATTTCATGCACCCCTAAGCCAGGAACCCCGGGGCCGGGGAAGAACAAGTTGGCTACTTTAGCCTATGTCCTATCTGAAACGGGTTTATCCCTGCAATACATACAACTTTGTATTTTTTTTAAAATTTACATTCATTGTTCAGTTAAATTATTGTATATAATCATTTGATCATGTGATGTACATTTTGTTTACAATCTATGTATTTTTTTAATCGTGAATAAAACCAAACAAACCCATTAAACCAACCCCTAACATGTTAGATCTCAATGATGACAAAGCATTATTACGACAAGCTAGCATATGTCGCTTGTAGTGAATAAGGAGATTGGAAAATTATCTTCTTAATTTGTCTTTTAAGTTAATGACCTTTGATGAGTGCTAACGATATTTTTTTTTCGAAAAATAAAAGTTCTTGAGGACGCAAACGCCGGTCAAGTGCTGTTCCACAAAGCGATATGTCTACTATATTCAATGCAGAGAAGATGCTGAGGATACGATGTTAAAAATAATTTTAAACAACGCTGTTCACTATGTGAATCGCACAGCAGTTGTTTAAACAGTTTAAACAAGTGTTTAAAATCTTAAAGGAAACCAAAACTCAAGAAGAGAAGCAATCTTACTGGGAAGAGTAAAATGAGAGGAACAATTAAAAAAAAAGTTTCATCAAAATCGGTTATGAAATAAACGAGGTATGGACGTTTAAAAAGTCTTGTTGTACTTTCTATGGGGATCCTCAATTGGCAAACGTGCTTCAAAATGGCTGATTTTGTGGACAACTCTCCATTTGAAACTCCCCATAGAAAGTACAACAAGACTTTTTAAACGTCCATACCTCGCTTATTTCATAACCGATTTTGATGAAACTTTTTTTTTAACTGTTCCCCATGGCATTTTACTTTTACCAATAAGATTGCTTCTCTTCTTGGGTTTGGTTTTGAATTTAAACTTTGTTGTGTAAGATTTTAAACACTTGTTTAAAGTATTTAAACAACTACTGTGCGATTCACATGGTAAACAGCGTTGTTTAAATTATTTTAACAGTGTAGGTATGGGGATGGGTCCCAGTATTTTGTTTTCGGGCGCTCACTCCGATTGCTGATAGAAAAGGGAATTTTAGAAAACAGATAGACATATTTGCAAGAACAGTGACTGAAAATAATAATAGCAAGTTTTAAATAGCTCTTTTCCCATATTCGGCTCAAAGCGCTTTATGGCATATTATTATCTCGGTCATTGGATTCATTTCAATCCCGCACGAAAGTGCACAATTTCCACTCCCTGGAAAGCATTCCTTGCTTTCATCCCAGCCTCAAAAGGCGCTGGCAAATTCAGCAATTCAGCAATTCAGCATTTATTTCCAATTCATTAAAAATACAATGTACAAACAAAGAGACAATAACAATTAAAACATATCATTGAAACATAAATATATACAGACGAAAGTGATAAAGTATTATTGCCAAATCATTGAAACAATATAAAAACAAGACGAGAGATAAATGAATGGGAAACAGGAGTGTACTAAAAAGCCATGAGAAGGCTTGTTAAAACGCACACACCCAAAATAAATAAATTCTTAAAATAATTGTAATATATGGATGCGGCAAGTAGCAAAAGAACAAAACAAATAAAACAAAAACAGAAACATAAAAAACATAAAAAACAAGACATAAGGCAAAACTAATGGAAATTATAGTACGATGAGGATCTTAGTAAATTTGGATCAGTTTATTTTTATATTGCTTTTTAAAAATATTATGAAAAGTAATATTAAATTGTTCAAGATTCAGACTATTCCATATTGTGGGACCAGTGTGACGCAGTGAAAATTTAGATAAGTCATTCTTGTAATTCCATCTGTGAAGTTTTTGTGAAGACCTTGTATAGTGATTATGTATATTACAATTGAAAGAAAACATATTCATTAATTGAGGAGAAAGGGTTCCAGTATGATACCGCTGCATTAAAGAAGCAATCTGTAGTTTATTAATATCTTGTAATTTAAGGGTTCTTAACGACTTAAATAGTTTCGAAGTAGGTGCTCTATAATCTGATCCCATGCAAATACGTAAAGCTTTTTTCTGTAATAAAAACAGTTTGTGTAGATGGCAAGAATATGTATTTCCCCATATTGAGTTACAATAGGTCAAATGTGATAAAATGAAAGCGTTATAAAGAGTAAATAAAATGTGTTTTGGCAAGTCATATTTGAGTCGATTTAGAACTCCAATAAAACGAGAAACCTTATTACAAATAAAATTAATGTGAACATCCCAACAGAGTGTGTTACTCAATATAACACCTAGAAATTCAAACATACAATAACTTTCGCATCCTACCAGGTACCCAACTCAATTAACACCTGGGTGGAGAGTGGCAAATGCAGATCAACCTCTTGCGAAAACACTAGCGCCAGCTGCATTAAGCGGAAGCCAAACATTTTAGGGGGGACCACCAAAATTTGTTGACAAGCAAAAAAAAAAAATTAGGGGGGATCGTCCCCCACCTCAAATTTAGGGGGACACGTCCCCCCCGCTTCCGCCGCCTATGGCCAGCTGGGATTCGAACACACGACCCTCTGATTGAAAGGCGAGAGCCACACCACGGCACCTTTACACAATTTCTTTGCACTGCGCTGATGCATGTTTTCCTGATAATATTAGCACTTCTATTGAAAGAAATGCTACTTTTTTTTCATCGATCGATGAACTCGCTAACAAATTAATGAACTGACGAGGTAAAACGTGTTTATTTAACACCGAAAATAATCTTATAGTTTAAATCTAGGCATGAAGAATACTCGAATCTATTTTTCAAATTGTTCTCTGTATAAAATTATCTTTTTCCATTAAAATAGATTTTTCCTTGATTCACTTATTCACAATTCTGGGAGTTTAAGAATCTTTCATGCTTTCCTTATTTCTCCATGTTCGAAAAGACATTCTCCACCCCATGCTTAAGTCCCTATACTTTTCTCTCACCCCTCAAAAACGATAAAGCATCGTATATCATCTAGATATTACTGAATATAGATGCAGAGTAGAATTTCTGGCTGGCACGTTAATTAAAACCCAAATTGAAGAGCAAAGTCAAGGTTAGCTAATCAATTAATCTATCGGAACAAAATGACACAGCACTTTTGGATGCTAAATGGCTCTCTTTCCTTTAGTAAAAATAATTTGAAATTGCTTTTTCGTTTCCAAGTTTTACTGAGTTTCATTTTCAAGGCTCGGCTTAATAACAGCAAATGAAATATTGCTATTTTGAGCAGCGAGCTTGTCTTTGATACACGGCTTTGTGACTGTAGTTTTCTGAAATGAATGGAAATTTGACAGTTTTTCTTTCAGTAGAATCATTATATAACAAGTGGAACGCCTCTGGCAGTCTCGCCTGCATTACGCAATTTAATATAGCAGCAGTGCTAACTTTGAAAACTACTATAAAATAATCATTCACAAAAACATCATTCATATAATGACATAATACCACGTTCATTGACCATAAATGACATTTGAACGGAGACTTAAGACTGTCAACTACACCCATGTCCACATTTCATTCACTCTATCCATAAACTTTCAAAGTTATGATGGCACTTCAACAATTACCCCAACATGGCCTAAGTTTATTGACCTTAACTGACCTTTGACTTGGTTTTGTGACCTGAAACTCACAAGGGATGTTCAGTGATGCTTGATTACTCTTATATCCCAAGTTTTATGAACTAGATCCATAAACTTTCACAGTTAGGATGGTAATTCAACAAATACCCCCAACACGGCCAAAGTCCATTGACCTTTAATGACCTTTGACCATGGTCATGTGACCTGAAACTCGTACAGGATGTTCAGTGATACTTGATTACTCTTATGTCCAAGTTTTATGAACTAGATCCATAAACTTTCAGAGCTAGGATGGTAATTTAACATATGCCCCCAACACGGCCAAAGTTCATTGACCTTAAATGACCATTGACCATGGTCATGTGACCTGAAACTCGCACAGGATATTCAGTGGTACTTGATTAACCTAATGTCCAAGTTTCATGAACTAAATCCATACATTTTCAAAGTTATGATGGTAATTGAACAAATACCCCCAACTTGGCCAAAGTTCATTGACCCTAAATGACCTTTGACCTTAGTCATGTGACCTGAAACTCAGGCAGGATGTTCACTAATACTTGATTAACCTTATGTCCAAGTTTCATGAACTAGGTCCATATACTTTCTAAGTTATGATGTCATTTCAAAAACTTAACCTTAGGTTAAGATTTGATGTTGACGCCGCCGCCGCCGCCGCCGTCGGAAAAGCGGCGCCTATAGTCTCGCTCTGCTATGCAGGCGAGACAAAAACGGGTGCATTTATAAAAGAAATCCATCTAGTCGACTATAATGTAATATAAAACAATTTTTTCCATCATTATTCCTTTCATATTAATTACCATTTCGATAGAAATATCATGGAAATGTGTAATGAATTAGGAGCAGCACTGTTGATTAATATTATGACCAGTTTGTAGCATGATTTCTCAGTCTGATTAATCTAAGATATTGATACCGGGGCCGCGGATGCTTCAGCCCTCACTTTTTTCCAAAACCGTGTACAAATACGTAAAAATGACCATATGATTGTGATTTTTTGCATGGTCGGCCCCCCCCTCCACTTTTTGCTCAGCCCCCCACTTTGAAAACCGTTCCGCGGCCCCTGGCAGATATACGACAGTATTTTCGCAACGGCGTCATTCATCGGAAAATGTGTCGTATCTTTGAGACTTTAAAGATTCTTTAAAAATCCACAATTACCATGATTAGGCCTACAGATTTTCGCCTCACGCAGAATACAGTAAAATCACAAACTTTCTCCAAGTTGCCTAAAACAAGGTTTATTTATTTGTTTATTGAACTCATTGCAATCACGACAGTTAGGTTATTGACAATGTAAAAATTAAAGTGGTACAATTAAATACACAATTACATCACTTAAATACTTAAGGGGCATATGCACTTAAAATTGATATTCAGTACAAAAAAGGAAATGATCAGTATATGAATAAGGAAAGACTCGGGATTATGCAAAAAGAAGAAAGAAAACCAGAAGAGGGAATAATTAAGCCGCCAAAGGTTTGGCGGTCATTACCTACATATTTCAATGCTAATTTCATTGTGGGGATCATATTAATAGGTGTATAACGACGGGGTTCTTCTCCTTCTTCTGTCTTGTGGTGTTGGCAACCAGTAAAAAAATGATTACTTTTGCCACTGCTTAATTTGGAGCCTTCGTTTGAGAGGATGAAAAGATTTTTTCCCTTTATCCTTTTTTTATCTTTATTTTACTTTTTTTCTTCAAATTTGTTCCCATTTTTCCCTTTTGTTTTCTTTTCTGTTAATTTTTCTTTTTCTTTGTCCTTTTTCCTCTTTTTTCTGTACCTCTTTCCTTTTCTTTTTGTTCCATTTTTTTTGTTTATTTTAATATTTTTAGGCTTTTTCTTTTTCTTTTCTTTTCTTTTCTTGTTCTTTTCTTTTCTTATTTTTTTTTCGCACCGATCGCAGTATTCTTGGGTGTTTACTGAAAACTTTCATCCCTGAGTGAATTTAAAACGAATTTCGTGTGGACATTCTCTTTCATCAATTTTTATTCATTTATATATTCTTTAGGGATCTCAAACCTGTTAAATCGTAGTGAAAAGGACGTTGATTATCAATCATCAACGATTCCCCTTTTTTAATACCTTCGTTTTCAGGTTTACACGTTGGTCATTTCACTAATATTGGTTAACTTGAATAATAATAGTCGATCGAAGGTGGATTCATCAGTAGCCTGGATACAATTTCATGCATGGCTATTGTTAAAACTGACAATTCCATTACTGACAGTTCATTGACATTCTTGGTTCTAATTGGTTGAGTTAAGAGTTGTTGCTATTGAGTCCACCAGCAAGCGAATAACAATGTATATATCATTTGTGAATTACAAGATTCGTGAAATCTACCCATGATCAGATAATTCATTATGTTAGGAATGATAAACATGGTAAAACAGGTCTTCTTATAGGCTCTCATTTTTTGCGGACTCAGATGCAGAGAGCTGGAGTGGCATCGTCGAAATATCATCGACATATACTCGTTTTAATTATAATTGACTCTTCCCATCCAATTACTATCGACACTCCAAATAAGTATGGATTAAGTATGCATGGGAGCAATTTTCCTCCGGCCTTGCTAAAAATTGGCGTAAATTATGATATAACGGGGAGACAACCACTTTATTTCATTATAACTGATAGTCATGATGGTTATGTGTTGTGTCGTCTGAAGAATTTTTTTATTTACTTCTTTGTATAAGCGATTTCACAGCAGGTTCGAGCAATGAGCTGAGACAAAAGTTCGACACAGAATATTGAAAGAACGAAGCATTCCAAGGGCTTTTGCATTCCACAGTTCCACGCACAACCGGTGTGTTGGCTCAGTTGGTACAGCATCCGTCTCACAACCGGGAGGTCGGGGGTTCAGACCCCAACCGCGTCAGGCCAAAAGACGTTAAAAGATGGGAGTTGTTGCTACCCTGATTGGCGTTCAACGATTAAATGGATAGAGCCTCGTCGATAGGGCCCACGATCATTGGGCAAAGCAAATTTTTGGAGTATTTCATGTCTATTTCGAGCAATAAAACATGGATTTCATTTTAATTCTGAAACAGAACAAGCAAATGCCCTCTCTTATAGGCGTGTTATAAAGAGTAACTTGGATCAAGATTTTCATTGAATTTAGGCTAAACAAAACCCTTCGGAAGACGAAAAATGCGTATCACATGACAGAGAGCAAGGAATGATAAAAATCACAGTGGTAGTAATTAAGAAACATTTTGATATAAAATTTCCCATAATTATTTGAGATGGCAAGTGATGGTGGTGGTGAGGTCAAGCTGATGCGATCCCTGATGGGAGGAGAACTGGAAGATCAACCTGAAGTATCATCTAAGAAGGAGGAGGAAGGATGGAATAAAGTCAAAATTAAGGTCTTGTCACCAAGGAAGCCGTGTAAACCCGATTACTGGGGAAGTAAGTAGGCCTTTAACATTAAGTTTCCCTTTTTTCGGCTACCCCCTTCTTATTTCCTGCCTTTCTTATATTATTTTTATCATCCTTACTTTTCCTTTCCTGAGTTCCCTCCTTCATTGTTTGACTGCTTTACTATTTGTTTATTCTGTTTATAAGTCTGTCTGTCTTTTTCCTTAATGTTTTTTTTATTATTAATCTTTGTTTCTTACTCCTTCATATCATCCTGATATTCTGAATAAAAGGCTTATCGTAATTCGACAATAAAATACCTCTTCATATTAATACATTTTATCATACATATCAGGAGATGATCTGAATAAGTAGCCTATATGAGAGCAGCTTTACGAACTTATAAATTTTAAAACAAAGTAGGTGAAAAGAATCATGAGAATTGGGGGTGGGTCGCTTCTGGGTAAAAAAGCTCCAAATTCCCATGTGCATTTGATATCATTTGAAAGATTATTGAGAGAGGGGGCAGGTTACCTTAACCTTTTTGGTTTGTGAAAATACCAGTTAAATCAAACAGCAACATCGTGAACGTAAACATGTTTAAACAGTGACACGACTTTTGCTCCTACGACATTTGGTCCGGTCTTAATGTCTCAGAGGGCATAGGGTTAGAGTCGGGATTATAATAGAGTTGTTTGTTCGGAATAATGTAAAGATAATGAATGGTTTATTCAGTTTTGGAAGTTAGATTTTATATGTTTGGCTAACGTGCAGATTTTCCATCAGAGCAATTGTCGCCGGCGCAAATGTTATGGAACCGTTTAAACGAAGTGAAGCCATAGATGAAGTATTGTACTTTTGGAACAATGGTTTATGGTATTCAATATAATTATCATTATTTTATTCATTTGGGGATGAGGGATTTATAGGGTAAGGGGCAGCTGCGAAAGAGTGGAACGACCAAGCTGGGCATGGTGAATGAAAAAAGGTATACTAGGCCTTTTCACTAAACGAAAAACAATATTAAATATATATTTTAGCATAAAAAATGAAAGAAGAGGGGTTCGTTGCTGCTGCATTGATCCGAAACTGTCCGAGATATACATGTATATATACAAATGAAGAAGACTCAGTGGCGCACAGGGCGGGGGCTTGCCCCTTCCCCCAAATTTTCACGACCAAGAAAAAAAAAGAGAAAAGGAAAGAAAAAGAAAGGGAGAAGGGTGAAATATAGTATTATTTTCTAAATGTTGTGTCAAAATCTATCACAAAATAAAGATTTTTATGATAAAAGTGTATATTTTTACCTCCATCGCTTCACTCGCTCGCAACTTTTTATAAATTTTGCCCGATGCACCATATCTTGCCTCCTCAAAATTGTTGGCTCATTACGCCTCTGTATATTTTAAGTGGTGTGAAAGCGTTTCCTATAGACTATATATATCAAACCTCATCTTGTTATCGACAAAATAATTCATACATGCCATATGACATTATACCACGAGCTAGTTCATTGCATTTAACCTAATTAGTTTTGAGATTTATTATCCCTTCTTTGAATGACATAAAATCAACGTCATCAATGTGGTCGATTGTTTCCATGGATACATGAAACAGTGACACTGTAACATTTTCATGTCATTATCATGGTCAATTTAAAATAAAACTAAATAATGAAGGGACGCATTATTAAAACACCAAAAAAACATGTATTTCCCTCGATATGGAGATGAAACTTATGAACTAAAGCATGACGCTATGAAAATAAATCTAAAGTCATAGTTCATTTACAGATATTGGAAAGTACAAGATGGAGATGAAATCAATTAATGAAAGCCCAACATTCAGTAATTATCAAAGGATCAATCATATAAAAAAAATTGCTTTTCCAATAAAGCGTCTTTGTCCCTTTTCTGCAAATGTAAACTTATATTATCTTGACTAGACAGCACCATGACCACGATTTGTAAAAAAAAAAACCGATATAAATATACATGTATATAAAGATAGTTAGAATATGCTCATTATAGGCCTACACTTTATGATCGAAAGTGAAATATTATATATAGATATGATTGGGACATTGGCTTTAAATAATGTATTGTAACTTTGGAAGCACAGATCATGTACTTATTTTGACATTACTCTCTAATGGAGATTTGAAATATTGATATATGCCTTGCGGTCATGGAAACGACAGTGACAATACCGCTGATCTATCGTATTTTTTAATTTGCGTGATTAAAAAGGAGGGGCGAATCGAAGTGAGATAAAAAAGTCAATGTCATTACGCGTGAACTACACCATCAATTTTCAAATTAATCATGTTCATAGTGGTGGACTCTTCGTTGTCATGGTGACGACGATGATAATATATTTGAAAGGACGATGATGTTGTTAACGATGATGAAGTTGGTGATGTTAATTGTAATGGCATGGTGATGGTGATGATGATGATGATGATGTCAATGATGATGTTGAAGTTTTGTTGAAGATGATGATGATGGTGATTGTAATGATGATGATGATGATGACGATCATTGTGATGATGATGACGACGACGACAATGATGATAATGGTGATGATGGTGATGGTGGTTTGTGGTGGTGTCTGATGAAAATGATGATGACCAATGACCATCATGTTTCTTGTATGTGTGTGGCAAGCTACTGTAAGCTATTTTGATAATGGTCCTCTATTTGCAAAATACGTTTTATGGACTACTGTATGTCCAATGTCTTACGTGTCTTTAATAGAATGAAAAAGTGGATGTGCGTAAATATCTTATTTTTGAATGAAAAGGAGAGATCTGTGAGTTACTTTCCTCTCCATTAAGAATTGTCATGTATGTGGTTGCCAACATTATACGTATAGATAATTTGTACGAGGTAGTATTACGATTGACAACTAACCTGAAAATTCGGTGTGGTTGACTAATGTATATAATGTCTATAACAATAGAGGGCGTTTCACAGTATTCATTCAGCGAACACGTCGAGTTAAAGGGATGGTCCGGGTTGAAAGTATTCATATTCTGATACATAGAGTAGAATTCACTGAGCAAAATGCCGAAAATTTCATCAAAATCGGATGACAAATAACAAAGTTATTGAATTTTAAAGTTTAGCAATATTTTGTGAAGGCAGTCGTCATGAATATTCATTAGGTGGGCTGATGATGTCACATCCCCACTTGTTCTTTTGTATTTCATTATAATTAGGTTTATTCAAATTTTTTCCTCCAAGAACTAGAAAAATTGGATTGACAACTTATTTAGTGCATTGGATATTTATTGCTGCAACTTATTTAATTATAAGGGAGACATATTATTCACACAAGTATGAAATAATGAAAAAAATATGATTTTATGTAATAACAAAAGAGAACGGAAAGTGGGGATGTGACATCATCAGCCCACCTAATGAATATTCATGACGACTGCTTTCACAAAATATTGCTAAACTATAAACTTCAATAACTTTATTATTTGTTATCCGATTTTGATGAAATTTTCGGCATTTTGCTCAGTGAATTCTACTATATGTATTAAGAAATAAATATTTTCAGCCCAGACCATCCCTTTAATACGTGGCTATTGACACCAAGAAAGTGATGGTGTGTGTGTGTGTGAGCGTGTGTTGTCATGTAGTCATTCAATACTAATTATTATTAAAATACATAGAGGGTTGGGGGCTCAGTTTAGTTAGTTTTTTTTATTCTTTTTTTTTAGATATAAAAGTACATTTTTTAAGGAATTTCATTCCGTCCTTATTTGCTTCAGTTTTTGGTAAATATATATGGCTTTTTTGCATATCCTTGTTGATATAAAATGAAGATTTGTATTTTTTTGTATTTATCTGGAGTTTATGTAATCCATTTGAATGAAATCCTTAATAAAAACATGTTGAAAAAAAGTGTGTGCGTGTGTGTGTATTTGAGTTTTGCCAGACGTGTATCAATCAGATATGATTATGAAAGCTATTCGTATAATCACTCAAGACTTTAGCAGTTTAAATGATCACCCGTTCTCGGGTACCAAGTCAGAGTTCATCCCTACATTTTGATTCCCATCAGCAATAGTTAAAAAACCTCTCCCTGTAGATAAAGTCCATCATTGTTAACGAGCATCTTGATACACATTTTCTTATGAAAATTATTAGAGTACAAAAATTCCCCCACCATGTATTTATAGGAAAGCATACCAATCGCATTATCTCAATGACCTATACAGTGATGACGATGACAATGATGTTGATGATTTTGATTTGCTCCCCATGATAAAAATGATTATGCGTTTCTTAGCTCATGATGAGAAAAGCTGCATCCAATTGGCAGCGTAATTTGTAAAAATGTTAGATACATGAGAGTTGGCTTTTTCTTCCAAACTAAATTATCACTAACTCACAGCGGCGTAATGAACCAAACATTTTGAGGAAGCCAGATATGGCGTAAAACTTTCGACATTTTTATTATGAAAATCCACTTTTGATAGATTTTTACATACTTATTTAGAAAAATATCATAATCATTTCCCCCTTGCCTCTTTCCTGTTCTTTCCTTTTCACTTTTTTTTTCTAGGTCGTAAAAAAATGATGGGGGAGGCAATCGCCCCAAGCCCACCATCTTTGCGCCACTGCTAACTCACTTTAGTGACAATGATCTATGGCATATATGGCATAAAACAAACTTTCCGATGACAAAATGTTATTCTTTTAGATCATCGTTTGAATAGAATAAGGTTGAGAGGAAACAAGGTGGTGTTGATTCGGGTTGAATTGTCAGACTCGTTTTATACAATAAATGAGATGGAGTGATCAATATTTTAGCTTTCAAATCGATATAGGGGAAGGGCCCTTGGTCTTCACAGTGATGTTATTCTTTACGCATATTATGACAGTTTAATATGACTTATTTGTGTTGGGGACTCCTCGCAATTCAAGTAAAAAAAACGACATTTATTTGGTCCGCGTGTAAGGAAGCTGGAAGGTAAAATATGTAAAACATTATACAAGCATTATGTTTTATTTGGGTTGACACAGATGTCATATGGACTTGATCCTAGCCCTATCCTTTAACCTTTCCAATCTCCCCCGTTTGAATTAAGTACATTACAGAAAATTGGGGCGCAACGGGTTAAGAGTTTGATTATTAATTTGTGGTTCTCGAGTTGAGGAGTCATACTCGTCAAACAATATGATATAGGGCTCCAGTCAGTCAATACCTAAGGTAGAGAGAGAGAGAGGGAGAGAGAGAGAGAGAGAGGTAGTGTAAACGCGTGTTTTGCACCTCTTCATACTGATCAATGGTTCCAACACAACAAATTGGTCGAACTGCACTCCCGCGAAGAAAAGAATAATTGAAACGGGCTCGCATTGTTCTTCCGTGCGTGCTGCACGTACCGTATGCATTTCCGTGACCGTATGAGGATTTTCGAATGCGTGTGCGTAAGGTCAACGGGGGTTTGGCTGACCCTCCTCTGACTATTGATTTTCTGCCATGTAAATAAAAGTTCGCAAAGCGTCTGGTATCTAGGGGACCAAACCGAGGCTAGCTATACACACTACTGGTATACACTCTTGCGAAGATTTATCAGCTCACTCGCACATGTAAACTTGTTTGCAGTGTTGTGGGTGTTCTGTTTTGCCGGTATACCACGGGTACATACCACCGACTCCTGATTAAATATTAGGTGATTGTGTGAAGTTGTGACAAGTTTGCGGAACATTTGTCAGGATTGTTGTATGTGTGCTACCTTGGAAGAAAACAGTATATACTGGGTCCATTTGTGATCCCTGCTTTGAAGTTGCAGAATACCGGTTGACGTTATATTATATCAGGGAGTAATAACACCTTCGTTCAAATAGGTTGCATTATTGGATTATACCGGTAAAGGGCACACTGCGGTTTCTCATTCGATTCGGTGCTGGTCCAATATCTTCTTTGAAGACATTACATTATCCTGTTGCAGTGATGACGGTGAAAATTATGTTCAGGTGATGCCGATAATAATCACGACTATGAGCCTTTGTAAAGTATTTATGATGTAACACATCGAGGCGACTTAATTGGAGAGTAACTCTAGACAAGGACTTCATTAACATTATGCCGGTCGCAAAAAACAAATCCAAAACGAAGAAGGGTGACGATGGAAAGGCCAAGGAGAAGAAAAAGGAAGGGACAACTCCGACACCGAACCAAGATAATATTAGTCCTTGTAAGTATAACACAGTGCTGATGAAAATATGTTTAAAAACATCATATAGTTATTCTAAATATACACATGAAAATGAAATGTGGAAGAGCTTTCAGTACGTTTTTCATCGGGTTTGTGGATCATTCTTTAGGCTCAAGGTCAATTGCTGGGTCATAATTGATCTATTACCAATGTCAGTAACCACAACCACAAGAATGTATTCGTACTTCTCATCACGTATTTTGATAACTGCAAGTGGTCGAAAGTTATTGTTACAATGACTATTACTTTATTAACTCGTCATTAATTTTAACACAATTACTTTTGCACCCCTCTCACCTTTCCCCTTATTTCATCCACCCCACTGACATTATTATTATTATAACTTTAGTCAGATCCCGGTATCAAATAGCTAACAGTATCATTATTGGGGCATGTGTCTGATGATGATGAATCGCCGATCATGATCACACCATCTTCGTTATGATGTTGATAACCCCCATTTAACCTCGTCTGCAGGCACATACCCTCATTGGAACTTTGGTCAACAAGTGTGCCTCCACGCAAAGACTAGCACATACAAGACTTGTTGTGCCAATACGAGCCTTCAGTACAGTATTAGGCTGCACATTCAGACCCTTAACTCGAGCGAAGGGTTTGTCCAGCAGACTACATTTAACCCACCGCCGTCCGCACCACCAACTCACCATCACAATACCAACGCCGTCACTGGCGTACAGAATTGTCATCATCATCTTCATCGTCGTCGTCATCATTACCACCATCATCATCATCATCACCGCCACCACCATCATCATGATCATCATCGTCATCATCATCATCATCATCACCATCATTATCATCATCATCATCGTCATTAAAATCTAGAGTATATCCAATCCATCATTTTCACGCCCTTAATTGCTGCCATCATTCTCATATCTTTTATCATTATTTTTATAACATCAGAAATAACTTTATTTTTAACATCATTGTAATCTTCCATGTCCTCATCATCTTTAGCGTGGATGTCTGAGAAACTGTTCTACTTTATGTCCAATTGCCTTCACTCTAATATCACTGTCTGTTTTGTGGCTGATGTCCCCAACCCGCGTTAAGTATCTCGATAACTTGCTCGAGTTCCTATATGTATTATGTTATTTATCGCCCTTTGTTTGTATAACCGTTGTTTTCTGTCATAGGTGCCACTTTTTACGCATTGTCCAATCACTCGGTGACTGATGAAATCCAACTCCTATTGTCACCAGCAGAACGATTGGGACAATAAAGTGCATTCATCGTATACCTCTTTATATGCACCATAACGTTAATGGATGAAGTTGAACAATGAATTATAAAACAACGAAGTCATCCATGTTGGCGTGACGCCTCGTTATATGCTTCAAAATGAAACATGATTTACCGCGCCACGGAATCATGTTTAATCAAAGCTCGTATGTAGACCTATATCATGAAGGGTATAATTTTATCTTGGGGTGGGAAGGTGTGTGTGGGGGGGGGGGGGTTCTGTCCTCTATAGATGTCCGTCTGCTCATGTGCGTAATCCTATAAATTTTACTAAACATTTTTTGGTATCGTAATCTACGTTGGAAACGTAATATACACGAAGACGTGTGAAAGTGGACTACATTTTTTTGGTATAATTCCTTTGACTCATTGATTTATGTTTGTTTCGAATTGTGCATAAACGCTAAGAGTGGAGTTATGAGTTATGATAATACAATTTCGAAATCATACAGGGACAGTTCAGGGCTAACGCGATTCATTGATTGTGGTATATTGCCTTTAAATATTTTGATTATCAGAGGCAAATACATCAGTTTTCAATTATCACTCATGTACGTGAGTAGTCAGTTTAACATATCATAAAATTCGATAACATTCATTCTTAATCAGGGTTGCTATGCACAACGAAACTGCTCAAATCTAGCGGGAAATAAAACGGACCTACATGTAAATTTAGGGTATTTGAGATACGGTGACATCCGCAAATCAAAGTCAACTTGGTTATTTGTTTAGAGTCGTCATTGACAATGAACAAATATATCATTACCATGCGATTTCTTGATTAGTACTATTCTACTTAATTGAAACTCGACTTTGGAATGCTCCTGATGATCACGGTGATATACCTTTTTTATTGTATTATTTCTTTATTACAAAGAGAGATAAAATAACATAAAACAACACAAGATAACAGACTATGTTTTTCCTCACGAGAATTAATTACGTGATTACTCATATACCAAATTGCAGACAGTCTATAAGGATTTATACAATGGTTGTCGTGGTACGTTCAGGTGTACTACTTAGAGAATCTGAAAATTCGCATTTCGTTTGAACATATTTTCAAGTTAGGTCTTAAACAGAAAGCAAATATGCTATTCTGTCGTCTTCCTGGAAAACAACATTCATTCTCATACCATAGTAGGGTCCATGCTCACACTATCCTCACACTATGGTATTTATTAATGTCTTCAGTTTCCATGGAAACTCCCCGTGCTCCCCACTTCCGCATTTGCTTTGAGTCGTATAGATAAAACACATTTCAAGTCCTATACCACACCAACCATCAGTCACGCATTCACATTAATAATAAAAGACTATCTATAGGATCTTCAACAAGACTACCAACGCGATGCAATGCTTCTAGAAAAAAAAACACATTGAACTTCACACAATTAATTCAAATGAGAAACAAACATCGCTCTGCCATCATTGGGATGACTGCAGAGAAGGGGGAAATTCCCCCGGCCCTTACCACCCCCCTTCCCGTTTCGTCTAACTTGTAAAAATAAAAATTACGTATATCAATAATCATATCGTTCTTGTGTCAATGTTAAATAACCTAATTTTCTGTGTATTTGATGAATAATTCCTAGCGGGTATCCATTGCTATTATTATGTTACATGGTAAACTCGGGGTTCAAATTAAACTCTGATCTAAAGTTGTGGTTTCCCTGGTTTAACCAGGGAGTTAGGAGTAGAATGGATAGCTAATTGTGACACTGATCGTTTAACAGTGGAGATTTAAGTTTATCAGTACATTTTGTGCCCAATTTAGGATTGTTTGTGAATAATAACTGATTTTCTTTTCACTCCACCATTAAAACATGAGGAAAGGATACAGTAATACAAAAAACAAAAAATGCTATTGGCAAATTTCTCGACTTCCAATAAATCTAGCATATTTAGGTCATGGTGTAAGTTAAGAGGACTTAAAGGTCAAGTCCACCCCAGAATAATGTTGATTTGAATAAGTAGAGAAAAATCAAACAAGCATTATGCTGAAAATTTAATCAAAATCGGATGTAAAATAAGAAAGTTGTGACATTTTAAAGTTTCGCTTATTTTCACAAAACATTGATATGCACAACTCAGTGACATGCAAATGAGACAATCGATGATGTCCCTCACTCACTATTTTTTATTTGTTTTTTATTGTTTGAATTATACAATATTTCATTTTTTACAGATTTGACAATAAGGACCAACTTGATTGAACCATATAGTATTAAACAATGCTAATTGCACATGTTCAGGGAGGAATTAATCGTTGTTTCACACAACAACAGGGAGTAAATTAGAATATTTCATATTTCATATAATAAAATACAAAAGAAATAGTGAGTGCATGAGTGATGTCATCAGTCTCCTCATTTGCATACCAACAAGGATGTGAATATAACTGTTTTGTGAAATTAAGCGAAACTTTAAAATGTCATAACTTTCTTATTTTACATCCGATTTTGATGAAATTTTCAGTGTTATGCTTGTTGGATTTTTATCTTTTTATTCGAATTAACTTTTTGTTGGGGTGGACTTGTCCTTTAAGAATACGGACCATGCAGTGTAGTTCAGTATGGATGAATATCATATCGAAGAAAGTAACGTCATATGGCTAAGGATTCGAATCAACAGCCTTCTTTGGCGATAGTCGGAGCCATTGCACTTACGACGCTTTCACATGAATCAACGTTGAAAGGCTTGGAAGTTGACACATTTTGTGCAAAATGTGACATTAAAACCTACCCGTGCTACGATTTGTGTCAAAGATTTACCATTTTTGTGTTTAATTCACATGTTTTTGGTGTAAAATTTTCACTTGGAAAATGTCACTTCATGCATGTCTTGACGTTCATTGATTTGATGTTGTGAAATATTTGTCACTCTCCCACCTGCTTCTAATTCTTTTGAATTGTTAATGTTTACCTTTCTTTCCTCGCTCTATCTCCTGGGGGGGGGGGGGTAGTTCTTTTTTCTACATACTGAATTCTTATACTCTCTAGCCTCATTTTTATACATTTATATAAACAAGTTTGACGCGTTTTCGAGTACGTATTTAGACATAGTGCTGATATTACTGATACCCTATTCATGATGTATCAGTAATATCAGCACTATGTCAAAATACGTACTCGAAAACGCGTCAAACTTATTTATATTCCTATAGTCTTACTCTTGTGTTTGCCCATTTTCTTCTAATGCGATTTTCTGGAGAAAAAAAATATGTCAAGGGGGATGTAAAAGATTTAGCGAAGTATATAATTCCTCAAAATAGTTTTAATCGAGCTTTAGGTCCGATTACCATCTATTGAATGAGAGGAAAGTATTTGAACGTCTTTGATAAACCTTAAGATGCTTAAAAGATCCAATAGATCCTACCTCGCATGTACATGTATGGGAGGCGGAAGGAGAGTATATTTAATTGCAAAAAAAAAGCAAATGTATCGAAATCTGATTGGGTCTATTTGGATGTCAATTATCATGATTATTAACCGATAAGACTCTTCCTATACTTTTTCAAATTTGCTGCTCACATTGTTCAATTAAAATCTCGACTGATTTTCTATTGATGTATAATGTATTTACATCACCACTGGGGGTTTAGGAAACACCTGGACTCGGCTGACATCAATGACCAATTGGCATTAATAACTCACAAATTGAGAGGGCTACCTTTTCGTTGCAATGTCTTTCAACTTTTATTTCATCGCAATTATGCAAATACACCCACCCATCTTCTATTTTTAACTAAAACTCGAAAAGCCACTTTTGTATCGGGTGCATTGTAATACCATTGAGTTAAAAAAGGACAAAACGTCTGAAACGATTCTGCATTGTAATTGGGGGAAGGGGGCATTTTGCCATTGGCCAGCAACAAATCACCATATTTGTTAAATCAATCGATGCGTGCCCCCATTTTCGTTGCAATGTCTTTCAATAACATATACAAGGCTTCACGATCAATACATGTTATTCCTCTATGAAAGGGCCATCCTTTATATGCACAGACAAAAAGTATAGCCTACAGGGCCGACGAATGATTGTACCAAATGTAGTGGTAAAACATTTTTGGAATATGATAAAAGGCATACATGGCATATGTGACTATCATTCTGTCATTCTAGAGATGCTTCGTGGTGCTTTCTGTGACATCAGCCTGACGATAAATTAGATATAAGTAAATAGGTAAATGTTAGATTGTGTTATTTGCAGGATGTTATACTGAAACGCACTCTTAAAAAGGTTGGACAACAAAAGCCAAATTTTTAACCATCACTGGGCAACAAACTGTCCACACAACTATTGGTTTAAAATCTGTCCAATTTGGGTAATAAAAACTAATGATATGGTAATAATTTTGCTCAATTGGATAATGATTACCCAGAATATATATTTTTTACCAACATACATTGCCCAACACAGTGGACAGTATGTTGCCCAACATTTTACGTGTGATAATAATTGGTGTAGGTCTATGTACTGTATTTTAAAGGGATGTGCGTGTGCTTATGAAGCCAAACATTTCGTGGGATAAGGGGGCTGATACTAACAAAAAATGTTTTTATCGTTTTTCTCAATAATCAAATTCATGCAATATTATAATTCACAATGAAACACTTAATTAAAAAAATAATTCATAAATGAGTCTTGAACTAATTATACAAATTATGCAATATTAAGAAACAGTATCGTACAGAATAGAATTAGCATAATGACTTACAAAATACAAGAGAAAAACAATACAAATTTGCGATATGGTAAACATTTGCGAGCCAGCCACCCCCGAAAAAGTACGGTAATATTAAGAAAAATGAATAACTGTGTAATTAGATAAAGTGCCGTCAAAAGTCGACTATATTTATTTTAAAAAAATAAGAAAAACTGTACTACACAAAAAAAGAGCGTAAAAAAGGAGAAATTGAAATATGACGTCATAATTCTCTTTTTATTGACATACCGGGTTGACGTAACAAAGCGCGCCAAATAAATTGCGCAAAACTGCCCGCACCAGCCAGGCCTACGCCTGCATGCCGAACCTTCTCCCCTGTTACTACTAGCAACATGTGAGCAATCACGTACAAACTGTATTTATAATATTAAAGTGATTGCTGTCACGACATCACCTTTTATAAATGTGTCTAAAAAATGGGAAAACGTGAGAAAAAGGCCGCCAAAACTAAAAGCAAAAATGTCAAAAAGGAGAATAAAGCGACTGATATGCGGAGCAAATTATTAGCGATCGTTGAAAGGGTTTGTTCAGAGGGCTATCGAAAAGAAAAAAAGGATATTGATGAGTCTTTTCAAGGTAACATAAAAGAACTTGTGTTGGGGAATTAAATCTAGTATAAACTAGTATGTTTTGCTGACGATAAATGCGGTTGCATGAAGTCGGAACCGCTCTAAAGCCTGTCCTCACAGCCAGCCCCCGTTAAAGACATTTATCACGACTTTTGTTTACAAGGGACCCTTTGCTTCTTATTTTTATTATGTTATTTGAAATTTTAATTTCGTTTCATTTATCAATTTAATATATCCTGCATATATCTAATTATAGACGTCATTGCCGCGGCACACCTCCCACATTCGATAAATCTTCTATTCTATATTAGGCCTACTCAACATGCTCAAGGGATGAATAACTATGTACATGTACATGTATACCTGCAAGGTCTTTTGTATTTAGTTTCGTACAATTATGATTTGTGTAAAATATTGGCAATTGAATATCACATCAAAACATAGATTGTAATTCAGGTCTGATTCACAAGATTGAAAATGTAATATGTTTTTTTCCAGATAACTAATAAAGGATGTATTTTTGTCCGATTTGGAATCTTTACTGTCCAGTTTGTATTCGAGGTTTCTTAAATTGTAATATGATTTTCATTTCGTTTATTTATATGATTCTACTTTGTTTTAAAGCTTGTGTTGAAATGTCATTAGATAATATCTAAGTAACTTATCGACTTTTTTTCTCCAAACAGCGGTCCAAGAATGTCGTCAGATACTTGTCATGTACACCAATCCTCTTGCCAACACCGTGATGGCTTATGACATGATTAGACATCTCCTTGAGAAGGTTGTCATTGACGGCGATAAAGCTCGTTTTATCAGGCGGATGGGGAAGGGGGATAACCCTGAGACGAATAGACAAATCTTAGCTGAGCTTGGAACCAGAGGGGTGAGGGAGTTCGAGGTGTACGTCGAAGGGATTCGGCAACAAGGATTCAGTCTCCTGGCGGACCTCCTAGAGCAAAAACACTTCTCAAGTAAGTTTCTTGATGGAAAAAAAGAAGGAGGAGGGGCGTTGGAAGGTACCGAGTGATGTTGCAAGAAAAAGTGATGATAATGGGAGCTAAGAAGAAAGTGCTTCTTACTCTTATACTGAAAATGATATTAGACAAAATAATACTTCTTCACTTTCATTACAATGTGGAATCATCCCCATTGGCGCTTCGGAAGCAAACCTGGAGGGGGGGGGAGGCGGAAGGGCTCCGTGTCAACAATAATTTCGAGGCAAAGAGGGCTGCATGCAGGCCTTGTGTCTTTTTTTTTTTTGGGGGGGGGGTGGGGGTACGCCGCGAAACATTTGTCATTTTAGTAGTGAAAATTAATGATACAATGCATTTTGTCTTATTGTAATTTAATAAGATTTTTAGCAAAAAGTGAATAGGTTTTCACTTTTCCCTACCTACCCTGGCTGCAGCCATGCATAGAGATAACCCTGTACATGTCTGTCTAACATTTGCCGTATTATAATATAATGCAATATATAGAATGAACCTGCATACAAGAAGGGATGGATCTGGCATTGTCCTTGTCGATGGGGGGGGGGGGGGGATTATTTCCATATTCCCCAATCGCCTGCTGTAAGAGCTAGAGCTAAGTTGGGGATAGGGTCATTGTAATGACTGACGTTACAAGCAAGTTCGGGACGGGGCGGGGGGGGGGGGGGGGGGTGACAAATCTTACCTGCCATCCATGTGTTAATTTTTGATACAGTTGAAATCTTGAAATTGGTGGAGTTGATGTAGACAGGAGTAACATACAAAGTGAATTCTCTTCCTTTTATATGTAGAACTCATTAACTCTCTTGATCCAATCGCCAAGAGACTCGGACACCATTGGAAGAGGGTGGCGCTAGAGTTGGGGACAGCCGGCTTTATCACGAAGATTGAGAACAAGTACGCGAAGGTACGGGAGCAAGCATTATACAGTCTCCTCATATGGGAAGAAACATCTGGGGTTGCGGCTACGGAGAAGAGATTACTTGATGCCCTAGACTACTGTTCAATGAAAAATACAATAGGTAGGTCTGATGAATTAATGATTGTGTTATGATCTTTACTTTTTTATAATTCTTATTGAGACGAAAAATTACCTTTGGGACGCTGGAAGTCAACATTTGAGATACTGGTAGCATCTTTTGTTAAATGTATCTGTTTGTAGAATGGCGTTTTTTTTTAATATATCGTCATTTTGCCCCCCCCCCTCCATCCTGGAGGATTTAAAGAATTTAAAGAAATTTGAAGAAATTTGATAAGGAAACGTAAACACAACATTTCCGTTGAATTTATGTGGGTCAGCATTAAAGTCTTATTTGGCTGCATATCTTTTTGGAATCCTTGTTTATCCCTAAACTAAATCTCCTTTTCTAAATGATAAGTTTATTTTATATAAAAAAGTAGATTAATGTTGAAATAGATAATATGAAAAGTGAGCCAACCGGTTTAGATTAATTTTGAAATAGATCACTGGCGGATCCGGGGGGGGGGGGCATAGCCAGCCCGTGCCCCCCCCCCCCTTTGAGAAGCAAAATTTAAATTTGAAATGTAAAAATGCCGTTTAAACAGAAGTGTGCCTCCCTTTTGAAAGTGAAGACCTTTTTTTTTTTTTTGCTTTTTAATTTTTTTCGGGGACGCAATATCCTTAATTTTGGGTTAAACCAAAAAATACGTTAAAAGATGGGAGTTGCTGCTACCCTGTTTGGCGTTTAACAATGAAGGAATGGGATAGATCCTCGTCGATCTGGCGCTGCACAGCGGCTGCCGGGCCCACGATCAATAATTGGGCAAAGCAAATTTTCGGATTATTTCATTTCATGTCTATTTCAAACAATAAAATATGGATTTCCATAATGATTGTCTTGATAAGCGTGAGAAAATCAACATGACCAGATAATATCAACAGGAGAATCACAATGCAGTAACACTATTTCATTTCTATATAACATTAAAGGGGAATGAAACCTTTGGAACAAGTAGGCTTGTGTCGAAACATAAAAATCAAAGAATAAGAACAAAGAAAGTTTGAGAAAATTCGGACAAATAATGAGAAAGTTATGAACATTTGAATATTGCAATCACTAATGCTATGGAGATCCACCCATTGGCAATGTGACAAGGATGTGTGATGTCACATGTGAACAACTTTCCATTTGATGGACTATAAAATACCCTCAAAATGTCTCTTTTTGCTTTTTCTTATGGTGATACAAACTCTTTATCGTTGATGTATTCTTTAAAAATCTGTATTACATGCCCTCCTATAGAAAGAACACATAATCTACGGATAGATGTGATAAAAGAGGCAATTTAAGTGAAATATATACTAAAGTAATGTAAATGTAATGTAATGTAAAGTAAAGTAAAGTGACATTTACACATCTTTGTCGCATTGCCAATTTGAGGATCTCCATAGCATTAGTGATCGCAATATTCAAATGCTCATAACTTTCTCATTATTTGTCTGATTTATCTCAAAATTTTGTTGATCTGTTTCTTTGATTTTTCTGTCTTCACACAAGCTATCTCTTGTTCCAAACGTTATATAACATTAATGAATTTGATATCGTATTTTTCTTGTTTCTTCATAGCATGTGTCTGGGGGACGAAAAAGAAAAAGAAAGGCAAAAAGAAAGGAAAAGGTAAGAAAGGTGACAAAGTGTTTAATATCATGAATATTCCATGGAGCTACATGCACTTATTGACAACACTAAGGACAAATAGTCAGCAGTGATGTTTGCAAGAGAATATTTCAGAAAGGCCCTTTAGTCATATTAAAATTACACTTTGAAAAATGGGTGTTTCATTATTTTGTGCAGTTTTACAATGCAATTCCATCCGATATGATACATGATAGTCAACATAAACAGATTAGCCCTAATAATGGGTTACGAACCCCCTTCAAACTGTGCAAGATATAATTTGAAATAAGTCTCACCTAATTTGATTTTGTTTCAATTTTCCTTGCCTATAGATTGTTAAAAAAGGTAAGCGTATCACTGCTAATTGTCTGATATACATTTTATACTGGTACCCCTCCATGGACAATAATAAACTATCATAGTTACTCGGTTATGGGCGTAAATCTCATTATTCATTTTTTTCATGACATGGTTCATTTCGAGTTTCTGTGGTTGACCTTTTTTTCAAAATCGGAAATTCCAAAAGCAAAATGGTGTATTTCTTAATTATAATTTGAATTCCAATTGTTTTTTTTGTACAAAAAAAATCCAACAAGAGAATAATGCTAGAAAATCATTTAATTTAGTGAAGTAATAGATATGTTAAGATGTTCCTATTAAGTAGAGGAACCAACGTTGTTAAAAACAATCAAATTTCTTGGAGTCAAAATACATTAAAATCCATCGTTCCACTTTTCATAGAACACCCGAATATAGTGGTAAAATATTCTGCCTGTTGAAAGTTCAGTCAATTTAAAGACCACTAGCAAGAATATAGTATTTGATCCAAGGGCTAAGAGAAAAAGAGAGAGGGAAGTCTTATTCAAAAGGAATTTTAAAACAGTAATTTTTTCCCACATAAATCATATTTATCATGATGTATATCATTATCATTTTTAGGTATTGTTCACCATTTTCACTGATCGTAATTATTAAATTCCATGCATATCCTTAATTTTTTCACGCATTCTCAGTATAAGAATCTGGTTTCAGTGTATGTTGATGTCTTTCATATCTCGGTTGCGGGGGTAATAACATACCTAAATTTATATTGCCTGCCATAAGATGAATATTAACAACTCTATTCCCAGTATTTACTCATCAGATCTCAATCTATCAGTCAAATAATAATTGTGTAAAGCTAGATATGCACTGTTAGAAAAAAAAAGCTATTACAGAAGAACAATTAAATAACCGATTTAACAAAATGAAATAACCATATTATTCTGAAAGATTTTCTACACTTTTAAAGAACAGATCTGTTTAAAAAAAAGAGAAAAGGTTGTATTACAATAAATTTGTAAAGTTACATACACCAAATACAAATTTTCTGTAATTTTACACAAATGCATGTAAGACTACACAGTTCAGTATAAAGATTTCAGGTGTTCTAGAGACTCTGCTGCAGGATTTTTTTGTTTTAAGTATAAACTTTCTAACAGTGTGAATGTCTTTGAAGAGTGATGAAGAAAAAGAATTCTGAATACAAAACGAAAGAAGGAACGAACAAAAGAAAGGGAGAGAGAATGAGTAAATGAATAAATCGTCGAATGAAATCAATGAAATGAACTATTGATTTTGATATTAAACAATGACTTCCATATGATATAGCATTTTTTTTCAGAAAAAAAACTTCATTTTCAAATTCCTATCCATCTATCCATTCACAGATCTATCTCGACCTGGATTGATCATTTTCATTTCTGTCTAAACGATTCATTATTTTTCTTTTGTCGGCTCGGTGTTATCCTAAAAACATTTTGTTATTGTCGCCATTATAATGGTTCATTTTTTTTTACTTTACATCTCACCCATGCAGGAAAAAAGAAGAAATAAACTGCTCAATCGAAGGAAACCAGAGTTTCGAACGAACTTGCCAAAGTTGGCACTGATGACGTCATCTTATCACGTGCCTCGTACCTGTCCTATGGATATGTGGTTTTTATATTACGTGTGTGCCGGAATACGCGAGCTTTCTGAGCAAAAAACTTTTTGAAATTGAAAACTCTCCATTTAAGTTTTGTCCACCGCTTCTCGATGAAAGAGACGACTAGAACATTATGCCTCTTATCTATCATGTTTAAATGATCACGTGCTAATATCAGCTTTAGATATTTTATTGAATATTGGTATGTACATGGAGGAAGGGATGCATCTGGATATCTTTGCGATTTTTCAGACTTTTCAATGACTTATGTTCATTCTTCGAGCTTCTTCCGATCGTGATTGGTTTTGACTTCATCGCACCAGGGGAAACTTCTCGTTGATTGACGGAGTGTATGACAGGTGTGATTTGAAAGACTTCCATGATGTTGTTAAGTCACCATCAACTTCGTCATCAGTAAGAAAGAAAAAAATCACGTTCAGTGGCTTAATATCTGTTCATCATCTTCATCGCTATCTGCATTGTCGCTCTTTCTCTTTGACGAATATGTGACATCTTACAATATCGGAATTATGATATGTCTTTTGTTCGTTTTTATTACAGGACGATCATGATATTTTATAAATTGGAAGGTTATTTACGTTAGATAAGACCAGATCATGACAAGTAAATGTTTCACGTTGATTGCAACTTATTCTGAAAACCCAATTCATGCATTAAGCGGCATGTATTAACTGGTGATTCTATAAATGATGAAGACACGACCATATTTGACTGAGGGAGGGAGGTTTAAAAAGGAAGTAAGAATAATTGTGCATGTATTTGAACTGATTCTCGAATCGGTCATGTCGGTAGCAGTGGTATCCTATGATATAAAATACATATTTTGATTTTGAAAAAGTGTCAGTTGCGTTTATTGTGTTTTGATATCGTCGAAGATATGAATCTGTATTTTCAATTATCATCTGCATTTGACAAACCAGCTAGGTAAACTGATAGACCAACCCTATTTATGTGAAATACTGGTTTTAAGGTATAATGTTCGTATTCGGAAGTACTCAATTTTTATCGGAAAAGTAGATTCTTACAAATGCAACCAGTTTATATAGCCATGTTTTTATTTAAATTCTTAATTTTACATTGAATGTAGGATACCAACATCATTATGACACTATTAATATTTCTGCTGTTGTAATACGTTTTCAAAGTAAATTTTGTTGAGGCCCAGTTATAGCTAGCATCAGAATGTCAGGGGTTTTTTCAGGGTAATAATATCCAAGTCCTTTGTAAGCGCAGAGAGACGTTATGACATGATGTGATATGCGCTCTACAAGAACTGCGTTATTATTATTTATTTTTTTAATTATTTTAATTATTATTTATTATTTTGTTTGGCGTCACCTGTGCCTGGGAGGCGAAAAGCGAACTGAATCACTATGACCCGCAGGTCTCTCCTCCCGATATAACTGATTGGGGGAATGCAGGTGGACCACTACACCGGGGTTTCCCCCTACTCTTATACGAATAGTGCAGTGGGTTCTTAACGTGCAAAGGTGGTGACTCCTCTACACGGGGCCTCCATATAACGTCCTATCCGAAATTTTAATTGATATTCATATGTTTTTGAAATCATATAAATAAAGATATAGCATTTCTAGGCCATTAGATGTATTGATGTTAGATGCTGCAGAGGTTTTATCGGAAGAACTTGATATGTTGAACTTATATGAATACACCAGATGGATAATAAACCATGTGCAATACAGTGCAAATATTATTTCGAAGAACAAATCGGGGTTACTTTAATTACCGTGATTAAAAGTCTGTTCGTCTCTCCGTCTACTTTAATATAGAGTTCTTCAAGAGATGGTCCAGGCTGGAGAAATTTATATCTCAACAAATAGTGTAAAATTCACAAAGCAAAATGCTGAAAATTTGATAAAACTCGGATGATAGATAACAAAGTTATTGAATTTTAAGATTTGCAAATTCCAGTGAAACAGTTCTAGGCATGTCTTTATGAATATTCATTAGGTGGGCTGATGATGTCATATCCCCACTTGTTCTTTTGTGTTTTATTATATGAAATTAGGTTTATTCAAAAAATTTCTACCAAGAACTAAAACAATTGGATTGACAACTGATTAAGTGCATTAGTTATTTATTGCCGCAACTTATTTCATCATAATGGAAACACATCATTTACACATGTATGAAAAAATGAAACATTTATGATTTCATGTAATAACATAAGAAAAAGGAAAGTGGGGATGTGACATCATCGGCCCACCTAATGAATATTCATGACGATGTGCATGTAACTGTTTTCACAAAATATTGATAAAATTCAAAATTCAATAACTTTGTTATTTGTTACCCGATTTTGATGAAATTTTTAGCATTTTGCTCTGTGAATTTTACTCTATTTATTTAGATATAAATGTTTTCAGCCCGGACCATCCCTTTAAATAAATAGCTCTGCTAGTATGAAAACTAAAAGATGGTTTATTATAATCGTAATTATTCATGCCTATTTCATTAATTGGTTTGTATACCGTTTATGACGTTGGTGATTGACAACAGTGATTAAAGCACAGCTTGAACAAAATTAGTTACTTGAAGAAAGAAAGTCGATCTCGGATAATTATGGATTTTAACTTAATGTAGATGGTGTATCGTTAAAAACGTTAAATTTAGTCCAATTAAGTAAATCATTGTCAGTAATGATGTAGATCAAATGTAGAAATAATAATTGATGTTGTTTTTATTAGGAGTTAGTGCATAATTATTATGATGATATCCATAATAGTAATTTGTTTGATTTTTAGGTATATTGTAAAGCATTACGTTGTGTGCGTCTCGCTCAACAAAACTACATGCAAGCCAAAAGTAATGTTGAAAATGAAATATATTTTTAGGATAATGTAAAGTAATTATGTAATAAGTGTGCCTTATACAACCATGTGTGGGTAATGAATGCACTTCATGTAGTAAATACTATTTGTCAATTATAGACCCTATCTGTTATTGGCGTGTTTATGTTTGCGCTTTGTTTTCTTATTAATTAGGGCATTTTAGCAATCACTTTGCAGACGCTTCCTATAACACAGAGAATCTGTTTATTACAAGATTTTCATAACAAAGCAACCATTGTCGAAAATCGGTGAATCAAAACAGCAGTGTCTTTCTCAGTGGACTCTTGACAAACGACATAATTATTTACATTTCTGGGGGGGGGGGGGCGGGGGGGGGGGGTCCGGTCCGAATCTTAAGACGATATGCTGTCCAGGTCCACCAACTTTCGACAATAACCTCTAATCTGTCCATCGTGATTTGACGGGCATTTTCAACAGATTCTGAACGTTGCTAAAATATGCTACAATTAAGGGGCAGGCGCGTAGCCAGGGGGGGGGCGGTCGCCCCCCAAAAAAAAACGTCCCCAAAAAGAAAAAAAAAAAGAAGGGGAAAAAGAGAGGAGAAAAGGAAAAGCGAAGGGAGGAAAGGTTCCTTTGTGTTTTTTTTTTTTCTCAAAAGAGAAACTCCTTCACTCTTGCTCTAAATTTATATATGAATTTTGCTTCCGCGCTGCGCGCGTTTAAATGACAATATTCTAGTTCTCCATCGTTTCCCCCATCCTTTCTCTAACCCTGTTTTTCCACCTCAGATATATGTGTTTCTTGCCAGTTAAAGTTCAAATGTATACATTAGGGCATGGAATTAGAATAAGGTTAAGCCGAAGTATATGAAGTTATCTTTTTTTAAATTCTTTTTTTTTTTTATTGATCGCGCAACTTCTGGTCGGGTCGGCTCCGGGCGGGTAAAATCTTTATATCAATTTCTGCCGTCACCTCCATAGAGGCAACTTCTCCCGCTTTTCAGTTCATTACTAAACAACCATAATTTGGGGCAAACAGGTTCCTAATTTAAAAAGAGGAAGGTATAAAATTCGTGTCGTATTAAATAAAAAAGTACAATATTTTTAAAATAAAATTCTATTAAACTTCATGTCATTTCCCTGAGCATTCATCTCATGTCCTTTCTTGTGCCCTCAGTTTGAAATTTTGAATGACACTTAAGTTTCTTTATCATTCAATATGAAGCGCTTCAGGATAAGTCAAAGAAATTATACATCATCATTTTTTATATAATTTCAATAAATCACAGAAGTTTCAACTTTTTGCCCACTATTTTCCTTGTAATGAAGTTCAATAATCTTAGAAAATCAAATTGAATTAGAGCCGATGGGGTATATCTGCATTTCATGAAACGTCTGCCCTTTGAAATTTCAGAGTTTCATTGCTCTGCGCGGGGAGGAATATCTTCCATCTTCCTCCCGGCATATACACTTCTCCTCTGTTTTGCGAGTTAAAGATATGCACTGTCGCTAAATTGTGATCAAATCTGATCTTTCCAAGGGAAGTATTCAATATATCTTAGAGAATACCCTTTACTCGGGACCCTTTTCTTTGCAAACAAATTGATAAAACGCCTTCGCTTCCGCGCTTTGCGCGGGGTTATTAATATTTTAATTTCCTCCATTGTATTCCTTTTTTTGTGCGTTCACAATCACTTTTGAAAAAAAGGTTCAAAATCAAAATAAAGTCAACTGAATTGAAGCTGATATAGGTACTAGAGACAAGAGAGACGGCTCCTTTTCATTTTAATTTATGAAACATCGAAAGCTTCGCGCTTCGCACGGGAGGGGGAAACTCCCCCTCCCTGCACCCACCCCCTAGGGACCGCGCTTCGCGCGCTCTGTAAGTGTTGGCTACGCGGTTGTAAGGGGGGGGGATAGAGTGAATCAGAGAGAAGTGCTAGGTGACGGGAGGAGAGGTGGTAGGAGATGGAAGGGAGAGATAGAGGAAGAGAATGTTGAGGAAGAGACTTGTGTGTGATTGAGAGAGAGAGAGAGAGAGAGGGGGGGGGGTAGATAATAAAGAGAAAATTGGGGAGAAAGTTGGAGGTAAGGGGAGTCGAGACAGAAGGAAAAAAATGATAGAATGAGGGAGAGGGCTGGACGGACGGAGAAGATAGGGGAAGAGGGGGGGGGGGGGGAGTCAGGGGGGGGGGGGTGGAGGAGATAGCGAAGAAGAGAAAATTGGGAAGAAAAGTTGGAGGTATAAGGTAGGGGGTTCGGATGATAATGAGGAAGGGAGGGAGAAACAGACGGGAAGAGAGAGAGATTTTCATACGACAGGAGGCTGCCATAATTATGATTTCGCACATTTACTCAAACATTATGACGTCATTTCGAATGTTATGAAACCTCGATTTTTATGTAAGAGTTGGACTATGGCCACGAACTTGGCATGAGGTTGGACTTTCCAAGGAATAGCCTTGTATTTTGGCAAAGGTTTTTAGCAATAAATTAACCCGACATCCGATTGTGAAAACACACATCAAATATTTTAATGACAACAGCCATACCAGTTATAATAGAAAACAAAACAATTACAAAACAAATAGATCGTAGATGATAATATGATATGCACTTCCCCTTATTTTAATTTCTTTCATATCCATATCATTTTCTTATATTCTCCCTATAAAATGGACGGAATTGAAACTTTTCCTTTTTGCCAATTATATAATTCTCATCTTCCGCGGCCCCCCTCCTTATTTATTTTCTTTTTGTTGATATGTTCATTTTGTTGTTGGTAATTGTTCTTTTCTTTTCATTTCTAACTTCAACCTTTTCCTCTCGTTTTTGTAAAGAGTGTAATATCTGAAAAATGTATATATTCTAATGTTTACTTTAAGAACAACTTCTAAGATGCAACGATGCGTTCAGAACCGTGTGCACAGATACATGTGAGGAGACCATTGCATTGCACAAAGTTATTCAACAGTTCCCACCATCGGTCTTAATCTGCGAGCGAAAGTGAGCTCGCGAACAATGAAACAGCTAGTGACATCACAAAAGACCCCCGTGCCTTGTCAAACAAACAATACTTACTTATAGCATGTATATAGTTCGCAAGATTTCCACAAAGCTTCAAACGAAATAGAAACATCATCACACCATAGGACTCTTGAGTTGTAAGACAGATTTCGAGCTTGTTGCAAGTTTTTGGCAGAGTTCCTGTGCTTAACATGCCTATAAGGAAGAGGATAATTATATAGTGTCAGTCAACAGTTATCTCCTATCCCTCTATACACGGTTCGATGTCGATCTTGTTTTCTCTCACTCAAGACTTGTTGATCTAGTTTTTGATGATCCCGGAATCCTAATTGAAATTGGGGTAAGTCATATTTACATACATTATCTTTTTGATGATCATGACGACTAGAATATATTATGTCTATCGGCCTATATCTGCAACCGTCCAATGTTGCAGAATAGGAGGCATCTTAAATCCATGTCAGGTTAATATTGTGCACCGTTATTGTGCGAATATTATAACGCATATTGCCTAGAATTTTGTAATGAATGACTTGAATCCAATCGCCTTCAAGTGAATATCCAGTTCTCATTATAATAATTCCCCTGAATCCTGTAAAATCCATATATATTTTTTTGCTCATTGGTGGTAATTTGCATCATCATGCATTTGAATCATGTTCAGTGAGTTCATGCACAGACCAACGTCAGGAAAGCTAGCTACCCTTGATATTGGGTCAAGTTCGGGGTCATTTCCTTCCAGGCTCATATTGCATGACTTTTCTTATGAAAGCTGTATGGGGGAACGTGGGACAAGTTTTATTCCAGCTACAACCAACGGTATACCTATACAGATATATTTATTTTTTATCATGGTTGTTCCACTTTATATGTTTGTCATTTTGCCTCCGACGAAGATTCTGCTAGGATCGAAAGCTTAGGCCCCTTTTGACTTTCATATTTATTTTTCAGAAATCATTTCTGCATGTACAAAACACCCTGCCGCACAATATACCATATTTGAGAAGGGGCCAGTAGGATACATAACGTGTTCGTTAATAGCATGGACTAATAGACAGGGCGACGCTGCAATGAAGGGGAGAGTGGAATAATAAAGAAGACCCGGGGGGGGGGGCAGTCAAATATATTGCTGTACACACGCGTGACCAAGTATCCAAACACCCCCTAAACGAGTTTTTTCTGTGTGCAAAAGTACCCCCTAAACAAGTTTTTCGCGGGCTTTTTAAAGAACATTTTGGCCCCTAAACAAGTTGTCGCCAAAATATGAAAAAGCTTGGGGAAAAACATACCCTAAACACGTTTGGCTAGTCTTAAAAAAAAAAAGCTTTGGGGAAAAAACATACCCTAAATACGTTTGACCCCGCGATTGACAATTGACCAGTCTTTCAAAACCACCCTTTTTCTTGAAAATCGGTGTTTTTGATACCCTTAAAGGTATTGTTTAACTTTGTGAGCAGCCGATTTAAAAAATTCTCAAACCAAGATGAAACATGTGTACAAGTGCATGTATTATAACTAGTAAACCCTGAAAACAACCATTATTGAGAATGAAAAGCTAAAACTACAAGGCAAACCCCGATTTTGTAAATGGGTGTCTAATAGACGCCTAAATGGTACACATAAGTGTATGGGATGAAATTAAGATGGTGTTTTCGGTCACTTTATATTTCAATTTTTGAAGCACTAAATAATTATTTTCTAACGCAATTTTTTTCTGGGCTTCATTTTTGTAACATATCACAGACACAGGTGACAAGTGTGACCTTCTAGCTCAGATTTTTTAAAAGTCAAAACAATGTTAACCAATCACTTTAACGAGTCCACGCGCGGACCGCGTCCAAAACTGAAAAACACTCCTTTAAACGCGTTTTTTTTTGTCACGCGTGTGTACAGAAATATATTTGACTGGCCCCCCGGGAAAGAAGACTATCAAAAGATGGGCCTGTCTTATATTACTCTTTGTTATTCAGTTAAAATAATGATGTCACTGTTATGTCGTCTTAATATTTAAATAGCGGTAAATGTTGTAATCGTAAAGTATATGTTTTCATTTCCCAGCTACAAAAGATATGGACCAATCATCTTCTTATTAAGTAAGAGCAAAATGAGATATCTCAGAAGCACTTATATGATTATTGTCAGCTTGTTCGCTTTTTTTTGGATTGACTAATAATATTATTATTTGCGTTTCAACAAATAAAAAATTGCAATGCATATTATATTATCATAAACAGAAATAATAGATGAAGGCATCTTAAATATTTTAAGACAAAACAGAATTGATGTCATTTTTAATAATAATATTTTTAGTACATGGTGGATTGTGACCTCCAATATTCAATAATTACCATGTTTCACTATTGTTTATCTAAAAATTAATGATCAATGCAGCAAGAATAACACCAGGGTAAATTCGAAGACTTCCCGAATCAATCACTATCTCAAGGATTGTCATCAGCCGCCGACGTCACCGTTAACATCGTAAGCAACGATCATCTTGTGTTCTTCTCAAGATGCCTTCATCTAAGGAGAAAGAGAGGAAGATAGAGGGCGCTTCACCAGTGAGCTACAAAGGAAAAGAAGATCACAATATTCCCCTCGTCGTTCTGACTGTGCTCATGGTCATCATCTACTGCGTATCTCTTGTTATTCCAAACTCCGAGCGATGGGGTAGGTAAAGCTAACGAAGTTTTAAACTCTCTCTCACTGGGAAGACTTACAAAAATAACTTTTCAAATAATTCATCGCGCCATATTGAAATTCTCCCCCCACTTTGCCTTTTTGAATGAATTTACAAGACCTCTCTTTTCGTTTGTCAAGTCGAATTTTGTATAACTTAGAAGTATAATATTTCCGTCCTACACAGGTAGAGGGAGGGCATTTGCCTGTAGAAAATTTCAAGATCCACCTTTTCTTCTACTTTGTAGCGAAAATTGCATCCGCCAAAAATTTTGAATTCGGCCTTGGAGCCTTAACTTAAACTCCTTTACCAACGTAACCTATCAAAATAATTTATTGTTTATGTTTATTGGGTTATGAAGTAGCTATCATGCTTATGGCCATGATTACGTAGCGTTAGGTGTAAGTAAACACAATAAGGACCAACAATACCGTACCTGAAACCACTTCACTCTTCTTCTTCGCCATGGAAACGTTTACAGATACAGTATAGTATTTTAATAAATAGTGTAATCATTGCTATGTTATTACCAACAAACCCTGCTCCTTTCCTTTGTAGGTTGGTTACCAACATCTGTAGGGAATGCCTCTGACGTACGCCCGACCGAAGTCACCCCAGCTGGTTGGGCGTTCCTTATCTGGATCATCATATTCATGTGGCAGATGATATGGCTCATCTACGCTCTCGTCAACCTCTGCCGTCGGAACGAACACGGTCCCGTCTACCTCAACCCACCGATCATCAACATCCACTTCGTTGTCGCGTACCTGGCAAGCCTGGTGGCAATCATCGCCTGGTATTTTGTCTGGACACATCTTATCATCTGGGGATCGTTGATAGTGATCGCTGTCATTCCGGTGTCCGTCTGGACTTGCATTGCTATCCTTACTCGTGGACTCGTCTGCTACGAAGCTAACTTTTCAAGGTGATTACTTCATTTATTAAAAACTATGACGATATTTGTCAGAGTAGTGGATCATTCGTAAGGAAATAGAGGTTTAAAGCTTCAAAGCAGGAAATAACATTCAAGTCCTCAAAGTATTCAGGCAAACGAATTGAGAGGAATGGGTTATGGAATGTTGTTGTAAAATTTCGAGAAAGCGAAACGAGCGAGCCAGAATACCGACCTTAAAAATATCATGACACGGATTTGGCGTTTGGAATGTAAAATAAGACTTTCCATTCAAGGAAGATCCAAGAAACTTGGACGATCTTAAATTTCTAATGACAAAATGACAATATGTGTGTGAGTGGGGGGTCGATCCCCGAATGCACCTGTACGCATGTGATTATGCCTACCAGTTAATTCTGGCAGGTTAATAGCTCATACAGATTGTCCTAGTAATAATTTGATTAATGGTATTCCTACCGGTAATCACCCGCCATCCACTCATATTTCTTTAAAAGGGCGCCATCATCCATTAAAATGTTTTTTTAGTAATATTTATGGCATACAATTTTGGTTTCCTCTATTGTTTGTCTTTTCACACAGTCGATTTGATCTTTGGATATACCGTATTCTAGTCCTCAACGGACTAGCTATCTTTGGGACCTGGACCTCGCTCGCCACGCACATCAACATCGCTATGGTCTTCATCTACGATTTCGGCACGAGTGTCAACGTCGGCTCCACCATCGCACTCGTCCTCCTCCTCATCCTCGTCAGCGTGTACGCATTCCTCGATCTCTTCTTATGGGATCGCTATCTCCGATTCAACGTCCTCTCCTTCCCCGTGGTCATCTGGGCAGTGTCGGCCGTCATCGACAAGCGACAGGACGAAGTCGATTTCAGCGTTGATGCAAATTTTATTCTTGCCGCCGTTTTGTTGTCTGTAGGTGTTCTTGCGTTCATTCTAAAGATTGTTTTACTTCTCGTTCGCTCTGTACGTGAGAGCCAACGGCACGTCGTCTAAAAAATTAACTTGAAGACGCAATAAGTTTTTGATTAATTACGAATAGATAAATTCCAAGGACTGTGTAGCCACGGTCGCTATTACTCGCGGTCGCAATTCTCTAGGAACTCGAATACTGACGTAATATCCATACTCTATTTTGTATACGAATCTGATATATATTCGATTGTTGATACTGGATTATATGTAACATCCATGTCAAGAAGCTAGAACCTACAGTAGATTTTTATTAAGTATTCGTAGTATATTGTATAGTAGTGTAATGAAGACTAGCTGTTACACCATCAAGTATTAATTTTACATGTATTGTATATTTCAACATGAATAATGACCAAAGAGTATCTTTTTGCAATGAATGTCCTCTTTTTCAAATAACATTTTTAAGAGAACGACAGATTGTTTATTATCCAGAATGTTCCACAGATTAATTATCGTTCTAGATCCCCTAGTCACACGATTGCGCATTTACACTACTTGCTGCCCCAAACTATGGAATAACCTGTCAGTTGATTTAAAAAGCTCTCCATCACGTACTTTCTTCAAAATAAAAATTGAAAACATATCTCTATAATGAAGAAAATTGCTGTGTATACATAGAATTAAGTAAGGAGAGCTCCGAACAAGCGCAGCTGAATATAATGAAAGCTGCGCTATATAAATTTATGTTTATTATTATTTAGTAGATGGACTTGATTTTACATTTTTATTTTGTATTTAATACAATGATCGTATTGTATGGTCTGTGTATTTATTACCACTGATAACTCGCTCAAGTAATCAACCGAACCGTGAGTTGATCGATCATTAATCATGTTCATGCTTGTAACTGCACAGTCATACTTGATCATAACTTCTTTCAGTTAGGCAATGCTGCCATCTTTAGACACTGATGATCATAGCAATGCACCTGCGTAGATATTATTATGACGGGCTCTTTTGACAAACTATTTTAATTAATTAGTAATCGTTTTTAATATTAGCATATTAAATGTTGTGCCCCAATTTTCATATTAACATGTATATGAATAAGATATAAGTTATAATTTTCCCCTTGCTGCTAATTACTCAGGCATTTGTTTTCTTCGAATTGCTATTATTTCTTCACAGTTGCTATGAACTGAACAGTATACCATAGGTTAAAATTATGTATATATATTTTTCGTTGACATTATGAGATTGTCACAATAATATTGTAATTGATGATACCCCCATGATCATTATTATCATGATTATTGTACATTTGTATTTTTATATTTCAATAAATGCTGAAGCTCATGCTAAGAATAAGAAATGACGTTGACACCTATGTTGGTTCTAACGATACCTATGATAGCGATAGTGGGTATGATGTGGATATGTGTGGTAGTTTTTTTGATGGTGACGGCTAGACAACTGTAGTGGTGGTTGTGATGGTTGTGGTGGTGGGGGGGGGGGTTGATGGTAAGCGTTACAGCCAGGTTATTAGTGGTAGTTGATGGCGAGGCTATTTTTATATGATGACGATGGTAATATACATGTATTGAAGTGATGATGGTGGTGGGGACGGATGTTTATGAACGATTATTATGACGATGGCGATGGTGATGAATTTGCTGATTGTGACGTTTTTACATTTAGGAACAGGGTCTATTAAAAAAAATATATTCATTGACATTTTATTTTATGAAGTCCATTGTAAATTTTAGAATTGCCACACGAAGTAAATAAATGGATGGGAGGGATGGATGGATGAAGTCAGTGGGCCCCGCCTTACAAAGAGTTACGATTGATCCAATCAACCACAACTATGGAAAGCCAGCAACGTCAACATCTAAAATGCAAGTTTGTTCACATTATATATTTTTTTAGATATGATGTATAATCATGAATTCATTACTTTTTTTTTTGAAAATTCAGTGTGCTTCTCTTTTTTTACAATAGTTATCATGCAAATTTCCTGGAAAAAACAAACATGACATTGTTGGATTTCCATATTGTTTAAGATGATCGGATCAATCGTAACTCTTGGTAAGACGGGTCCCAGGGCCCCGTCCAGGGCCCCGTCTTACAAAGAGTTGCGATTGATCCAATCAATCGCAACTATGGAAAGCCAGCAAAGTCAACATATAAAATGCATACTTGTTTTTTAAAATTTCTAGATATGAATGTATATCCACAAATTAGTAAAATTTCTTGTCAATTTGGTGTGTTCTCCTTTGTTTACAAAGGACTTTTTCAAATTTCATGTAGAAAAAAAATATGACACTAATGGATTTCCATAGAGTTACGATTGATTGGATCAATCGTCACTCTTTGTAAGACGGGGCCCATGTCTACAGTCATGACAATGATTATTGTTATCATTATTATTATTTTTAATTATGCTTGATATCGAATTGAATATAAGTTTCTTGCAACGCCCCACTAGAGAGTGTCAGTGTCAGAGATAATATACAGAGACACAGAGAAAGAGATATGAGATGGCGAAGATTGGAGGAGATAGAGAAGAAGAGAGAATGGGGAGGTAAGAGAGGAAAAGAGCTAGGAGATGGGAGGGGGTTGAGAAAGAAAAAGAGAGAGAGAGAGAGAGAGAGAGAGAGAGAGAGAGAGAGGGGGGGGGGGGAGATATGGAGAGAGGTATTTTCATACGAAAGAAAGCTTTCATAACAATTATTTTGCTATTGTTATGATTTCGCACATGCACTCAAGCAAGCATTCACCACAATGACATCATTTTTTCTGTTATGAAACCCAATTTTTATGTAAGCGTTGGACTTTAACCCTGAACTTAATATGAATTTTATAACTTTTCACGGAGAGTCAACAAAATTTCTAAAACGCTCCAAACGCAATACTAATCGAGTTTATAAAAGCAGTTTCAAGAACAGTTGTGTTCGTCGTACATCAATGCAGATTTCGAGCTTGTAACAAGTTGATTGGCCAATTTCCTGGCCGGCTGAAAGAAGAGTTTCAAAGAGATATCACACATTTGATCAAACGGGATATTTCTAGTGTTTGATGCCCCAGATCGCTCTCTCTCAAGATACTTTGTCTAATTCTGAACGCTCGCAGTAATCCTACATTTGGGGGTAAGTCTATATTTACAAGTCATTACATATTTTAAAGATCATGACGACTGCTACCATCAAGTCTCGCAAAATATGATGCATTTTAAAGCTAATTAAGTGAGTTCATACTTTAATGTGGTGATACCAACTACTAACATTGCTCTCGTGGTCAGAAAATCAGGTCAAGTTCGGGCTCGTTTCGTGTCAGGCTCCCATTGCGTGCCTTTTGTATGAAAATTGTAACAAGTTATGTATGGAGAAACGTGGGAAAGGTTTACATTGTACTTTCATGAAAGATTCAGAATGAAATAGATAGATTTTTTTCAGAATGTATTGCCATAAAACCCCCTTTACACTAGGAAAACAGGCCCGACTAGGCACCGTACGATATAAGTTATTATGTGTAAAAAATGCTTTACAGTTTAAAAGGGAAAGAAAAGAAGAGTATCAATTCAATTCATTTATTCAATCATTTAAAAAATCAATATACAAACCAAAATAAATACAAAATCATACATGAATGTACAGTATAGTTTAAATGATTAGGGTGCCCTTAAAAGCAAAAGCTTGATGAGTGGGACACCCAATACATATATATATAAAACGGAGAGGCCAGGGATACGTCACTACTGTATATACCCTTGCTATTGATTAAACATAATGACGTCACCTTAATTCCGATTTCGTCTGAACATCCCCAAATTGAAGTCTTGCCCATATTAAATACCTTGGCACTGCCCCTGTACAAGGTAATTACGGTAAAATGCGGTCAATGTCGCAATTTTCAAATATGTTTTCATGCCATAGCTACAAAAATGTGGATTGATCATCTAAGCGCAAATTGAGTGTTGCCAAACTGCATATGATATTCCGTTACTTGTTTGTTTGACTGATTATTGTGCATCCCAACAAATACATAAACCAAAATTTCACAGTGTATATTCATATTACATAATTTTACTAAGTAGATACGCAAACAGTGGCGTACGGATTGGGGCTTGGGGGCGCTTGCCCCCCCAAAAAAATCATGAAGAAGAAATAAAAGAGGAAAGGAAGGAGAAAAGAGTGAAAAAGATCTTATGTCAAAATCTATTACAAAATGGATTTTTTGTCATAATCTTTTGCTCGCTCTCAACTTTTTATAAATTTTGCCCGATACGCCATATTTGGCCCCCTAAAAAATGTTTCCTCATTACACCACTGTACGCAGATAAAGACATCTAAAATAATTGTTAAACAAAAGCAATCTTGTCATTTTTGCACGTTTTTATGAAATAAATAATCATGAATACAGTGTGGAGTATACAGGAGATCATTATCATCAGCAATTAGGCTTAAATAGATTGTGATCTAATCATATTTCATTTCTTATCTCTAAATTCTGAATTCAGTGAAAGTATCAACGCGAGGGGGCAAATTTGAAGACTTCCCGGGTCACTCCCTATTTCAAGGACTGACACCATAAAATACTTTCGATTTAGCTTTCGACATTGCCCTCATCATCAACAAGCTACTCCCACCTTTGTCATCCAGTTCGCGAAGATGCCTTCCACTAATGAGAAAGAAACGAAGATAGAGGGCGCTTCACCAGTGATCTACAAAGGAAAAGAAGATCATGATATTCCCCTCGTCGTTCTGACTGTGCTCATGGTCATCATCTACTGCGTATCTCTTGTTATTCCAATCTCCGAGCAATGGGGTAAGTACAAGCTGGTGGATTTGAGTTGATAATTAACCATTAACTATTAATTAATTATTTTCACTGGGAAGACGAGTTACAGAAATCACTTTCCAAATGATTTATTACACTCATGTTGGGCAACATACTGTCCACATCACTATGTTTAAAACTTTATCAAATTCTGGGTAGTTTTAAACCAATAATGTGCATGTGCTTTGGGTGAAAACCACACAGTATTGGTTGAAAACTACCCAGAGTTGCATACATTTTTAACAAATTGTTGTGTGGAAAGTATGTTGCCCAACATTTTAAGAGTGTACGTTGTAAGTCAGCCTCTATTCTGCATTTCTTGAATGAATTTACGCTATGGCTGGGATTCGGACTAACGGTTCCTGTATAACAAACTACCCGATTACTCAGCTTGTTAGCTGATTCGAACTCACAACCTTCCGATTCAAAGGCGAAAATCTGAATCGGCAGACCACAACACTCTATCATGATCTCACGCCACCTTCTCCTTTCATATACAGGTTGGTTGCCGACGTCGCAAAAGAACGTCTCCGATGCACATCCGACCGAGGTCACCCCACCTGTATGGGCGTTCCTTATCTGGATCATCATATTCATATGGCAGATACTATGGCTCATCTACGCTCTCGTCAACCTCTGCCGACGAAACGAACACGGTCCCGTCTACCTCAACCCACCGATCATCAACATGCACTTCGTTGTCGCGTACCTGGCAAGCCTGGTCGCCATCATTGCCTGGTATTTCATTTGGGCTTATTCCATCATCTGGGGATCGGCAATAGTGATCGCAATTATTCCGGTATCTGTCGGGACTTGCATTGCTATCCTTACTCGTGGACTCGTCCGCTACAAAGATAACTTTTCAAGGTGATTAGATTTGTCACTCTATAGGTCATCAATAATTATGACGATTATTACTTTTTTCAAGGAGTCCGATTATTTTAACAATCAAGTAATTAATGTTTTCTTATGCATACGTTATTGATATATGGGAAAAAAGGTGTTGAAAGTGGTGTATACACTGTCCTTATGATTAAACGACAAGTCCACCCCGATAAAACGTTGATTTGAATAAAAGGAGAAAATCAAACAAGCATAACACTGAAAATTTCATCAAAATCGGATGTAAATTAAGAAAGCTATGACATTATAAAGTTTTGCTTAATTTCGTAAAACAGTTATGTACATCCTGGTCGGTATGCAAATGATCAGACTGATGACGTCACCCACTCACTATTCTTTTGTATTTTATTATTATGAAATATGAAAAATTCAAATTTTCTCCTTATTGTAATGAGAAACAAATCTTATTCCTTCCTGAACATGTGGAATGACCATTATTTTAACAGTTTATGATTAAGTCAAGTAGGTCCTTGTTGTTAAATCTTTAAATATATATATATTGTACAATTAAAAAAAAAATAGTGAGTGAGGGACATCATCAACTCTCATTTGTATATCACTGAATTGTGCATATAACTGTTTGTGAAAAATAAGCGAACTTTTAAAAAGTCATAACTTTCTTAGTTCACATCCAATTTTGATGAAATTTTCAGCCTTATGCTAGTTTGATATTTCTCTCTCATTTCCAATCAACAATTTTCTGGGGTGGACTTGACCTTTAATCGAATATTATTAGGCTTTGCTGAAGTCACCACAATGACTTGGCATCCATTTTTTTTTCCAGATCTCTTTGAAACAGCGCCATCACCTATATTGAGATATTTTCAGTGATATTGGGATTTTGCTATCGTGAGGCGGTCTATATACAAACGTTTAACTTAGTTTTCTTTCATTGTTTCTCTTTTCACACAGTCGACTTGATCTTTGGATATACCGTATTTTAGTCCTCAACGGACTAGCTATCTTTGGGACCTGGACCTCGCTCGCCACGCACATCAACATCGCTATGGTCTTCATCTACGATTTTGGCACGAGTATCAACGTCGGCTCCACCATCGCACTCGTCCTCCTCCTCATCAGCGTCAGCTTGTACGCATTCCTCGATCTTTTCTTATGGGATCGCTATCTTCGATTCAACCTCCTCTCCTTCCCCGTGGTAATCTGGGCAGTATCGGGCGTCATCGACAAGCGTCAGGACGAAGTCGATTTCAGCGTCGATGCAAATTTTATTCTTGCCGCCATTTTGTTGTCTGTAGGTGTTCTTGCGTTCATTCTAAAGATTGTTTTACTTATCGTTCGCTCTGTACAAGAGAGCAAACGGCACATCGTCTAAAAAAATTAACCTGAAGATGCAATAAGTTTTTGATTAATTAAGACGTGATTATAATGCTAAGAACTGTTTGTGGCAATGGTCGCTATTACTCGCGGGCCGGCACAAATTTCATTCTCTCAAAGAACTCAAATACTGACGTAATATCCACACGCCACTTTGCATACAAAATTAATGTATTCTTTAGACATGTTATATTTGCGTGACATTGACTTTAATATCTGTAACATCCACGTCAAGATGATAGGTAGATTTTATCAAATATACGTAGCATATTGTATAGTAGTGTAATGAAGACTATTACAACATCGAGTATTTATTTCATGATTATTGTATTCATTATTTCAACATGAGTCAACGACCAAAGACCATCTTTCTTTCATGAAATAAATGTCAATATTCTTTGTTTTACATTTCTCTTCCTGTTCCAAATGAAAAAATAACGAAAACGACAGATTGATTATTCTCCATTTACATGATTTAGCTGATGTAGCTAACTAACCCTACACTGTAAAAACGCCGTTTAAATTCTAAGCAAGTTGTTTTAGCCCGTCACTCTAACAAATGTTGTTTTAACTTTTTAAGCAACTGTTTAAACTTTTTTGTTTAAAAAGTTTAAACAATTACACAAAAAATTTAAACAATTTGTTAGAGTGACAGGCTTAAACAACGTGCTATTTGTTTTATTGTGTAACTCGATAGAAGTCCTCATTTTGTATATAGTTATCTGTGCATTTTCCCCCCCAGAATGCAACATAACGACTTAAAGGGATGCTCCGGGCTGAACATATTTATATCTAAACAAATAGAGCAAAATGATAAAAATTTCATCAAAACCGGATGACAAATAGCGAAGTTATGGCATTTTAAAGATTTGCAATATTATTATCATGTACCGTCTTCTTTAGCCATTGATGATCACGGCGATGTTCTCGAGCAATTATTATTATTGTATGGCGGACTCTCGTTTGAATTCACTAAAAATTGAAGGAACTCAATTAAATGTCTGCCAATTTTATATTGATATGAATATGGACGATACGTATTCCTCTTTCCTTTCTCCTCTATAATGTTATTCATGAGTTTTTCTCCGGCCATTGCATACAGTTAAAAAAAACAAGTGCACACCTAGTTACCAGGAATGCATATAGCATTTCCATTTATTTGAATGCAGGATAAAAGAACATTCTCGATTAAATACCTCGCTCACGGACATAAGTGCCGCGGCTGGTTATCGAACCCGGACATTCCATGTATAGTCAGGCGCCATAGACCACTCGGCTACGGCACCTCATCCAGTGGTCTTCTTGTACAGATGTATACAATCCGATTTTGGAACAAAAGGGTCGCAAACCAATCGTAGTGTGTACCGTGGACATTAGCATAGTATGTCGCTGCATTTTTGTTAACTGAACTATATACCTCTTGTTTTAATTATGTATATATTTTCATCGTAGATACAATTAAGTTGCCATAATATCATGATTATTGTAAGACTAAATTTCTTATTTTAATAAATGTTGAATTTCCTGCTCATAATGAGAATACGAAATATAGAGACGATGGCAAATCGGTTTTAATTGGTACGATGACGAGTCGCAGTGGTAGTCTTTGTGACAGTGGCGATTACACGACTTCGTGTTGGACGTGGTGGTAGTGGTGGTGATGATGATGCTGATGTTGATGATGAAAATACTGATGCTGATGGTAAAATGACGGTGATTAGACGATAATGATGGTTGTGGTTGTGTTGCTGCTGATGATAATAGTATTATTAATAACAATAATATTAATAATAATAATGATAATAATAATAATGATAATAATAATGATGATGATGATGATAATAATAATGATAATAATAATAATAATGATGATGATGATGATGATGATGATAATAATAATGATAATAATGATAATAATAATAATAATAATGATAATAATGATAATAATAATAATAATGATGATGATGATGATAATAATAATAATAATAATGATAATAATAATAATAATGATGATGATGATGATGATAATAATAATAATAATAATGATAATAATAATAATAATGGTGATGATGATGATGATGATGATAATAATAATGATAATAATGATAATAATAATAATAATAATGATAATAATAATAATAATGATGATGATGATGATGATAATAGTATTAATAACAATAATATTAATAATAATAATAATAATAATAATAATAATAATGATAATAATAATAATAATGATGATGATGATGATGATAATAGTAATAATAATAATGATAATAATAATAATAATAATGATAATAATAATAATAATGATGATGATGATGATGATGATAATAATAATAAGGATAATAATAATAATAATGATGATGATGATGATGATGATGATGATGATAATAATAATAATAATTATAATAATGATGATGATGATAATAATAATAATAATAATAACAATAATAATAACAATAGCCGAAAATTGTTCTACCAGTGGGTCCCAATTAACATGATAATGAAGATGAAATAATGGCAGTGAGGATGGTGGATGATGATGCTAACATGATGATGTTTTTGTTGTTGTTGATGATGATGAATCATGGTAATGGCGATGGATATATACCATACAATCAATTATTTTGCATGAAAACAAGTATTACGAGTGTTCTTACATCTTCATGCTCGCCTTTCGGACCAGGCATCAATAGGTTGCATATTCATGAAGATTGTATGGCTCAGTATTAGAGCGCCCCCTTTGATGGGTAAGTTATATCCCCGGCTGACAGGCTGAGCCATTTACCTATGATAAGATAATATGTGGTCATCATTACCAAATTCCTGCAAAAGTAGTGTCAATAAATCACGTGGTACTCAGGATGAAGAATCTGTTGGTAGAACACTTTAAAAAAAATCAATATTATCATTGATATTTATTTATCATACCTATACATATCATTCTCAATACAATAACATCAAGTTTGAATAATTTTGTAAAAGGACTACGTCATCACCCAAGAACTGGGACCGCCGCCCGCGCTGGATGTAAACGATATCAATGCGATGGGTAATGATAATAAAGCCATGGTTAACTACAAGCATTACTAATACTTGACCACCTCGACCTGAATGATGACGACCATGACACTGAAAATGATCATGACATTGATCACGGGAAGGATGTCGAATGAAGTAATCGACACCACGATACCTACCACTACCATAAGGATTAATGTAACGATAGGTCTAATGATGAAAAAAATAATTATATTCATCATTATTTTTTTGTATTATTGTAAAGGTCTGTTGTGAATATTTGAATTGTCATCCCAAATGAAGTACATGGAGGGGGGGGGGGGGTAGGGTGGTTGATGAAATCGGGTATGTACGTGAGCAACATATCAACCCACATCTTGCCACTCTCCACCCAGGTGTATACCCGATCGATAGGATACAGAAGCCTATGTTAGTATGCCTAGAAATTGAGTCTTGGAACTCATGTTGGAATGCTCCACAGGGAGCGGAGAAAGTGCATACATCGTGTGCGGATAAGCCAAGATCCGATGACCAGGGTAATAATAATTACAATGTATAAGCGATTGGAAACACAGAGCATTGCCATGAAAGCGCTATATTAATGTAACTACAAGAACAAAATGCCTCACTTTACCATGCTTCAAAATGTTCATAAACTTACATTATACAAATTATTATTTTTTTTTTGGTCCAATGCCAATTTGTCAATTTGCCAACTCGTCTACTATCATTTGGTCTACCATCAGTTCGTCCAATATCCACATGGTCTAATTGTCATTTCCTCCACTCACTATTTCGTCTAATAACCAGTTGGTCCAATAGCCATTAGTCCATATACCATTTGGTCTAATTAGACAAAGTGTTAATTGGGCAAAATAAATGAAAATAAAACGAATATTAGACCAACTGGTTATGAGACGAAATGGTCATAGACGAACTGGTGATGAGACGAAGTGGTGATTTGACCAAATGGTTATTGGACCAAATGGTTGTTAGACGAAAATTGATGGACGGAATAACATTAGGCTAATGACAATGAATGAAGGTAGACCATGTGGTAAGTGGACGAGATGGCAGTGGACAAATTAGCAATGAATTTTACCAAATCAACTCCCTGGATAATTTGAATAGTTGAGCAACTAAAAGCGTGATATCAAGATTAGGGGCCTAAAGAATGTCTCTGTGTGTGTGTGTGTAATAAGTGATTGTATGAAGTGATGGCTTTATCAGACAAGCTTTTGTGAAAAATCGATCGTTGAAAATTTTCTTCCGAATTTGATTATGTGTCTCATGCCCATGACTCTTTTATATTTCATATTACAGCTCATATACCATTGTCTGCAAGAGAATAACTGGGGCATGGTTGAACTAGACTTGATACTTGATTGATTTTATCATGGCATATTGATCAGTTAATACCTGTTGTAAAGTGCATTTCTAGTCATGTAACTCCGAAAGTCATGTCTGGCTGCGAAATGGTCATGCTGAATATTAAACAATTGGTCGGAAAACCACTTTTTTGTCCTATTTTTTCCACTTTGTTATGTGGGCGTCATGCTTAGTTGAGGACGAAATTGATGTATCTCAGTGTTTTGAAACATTAGAGAAAGACTGGGCCGGGGTGGGGATGACGGGGAAGGGGGGGGGGGGGGAGGCGCGTATCCAGCATCAGATCCTACGTATACAAAGCATTTCATGGGGACAATAGTGACTCTATTTTGCTTGTGCATGGGCCCATACATTATTTTCTTTGTCATAGAAGATGCTGGATACGCTATGGGGAGCACCTCTTTCGAAAGGAAAAAAAGGGGTTAGATGTGCAGGTTACACTACGATGTTTATTTTCTCTGCAAAAATGTAAACATTGTAACGCCTTAAAGTTTCACTCGCAATGATAATTTTCTAGACGTGCCAGAGCGAATAATTAACAAACATTTACAATGAAATATCTCATAATGGCAACAGATTAAGGCATACTCAATTTACCATTTACCACCCCTCTTTCTCTTTATAACAATAAATATTTATAAAGAACATCAAATTCCTTTTTTTATGAAGGACACAACTATGTTTCATGTCACCCGACTAAAAACCCCGATAACATCCAAACTGGAAATCAGAAGTCACCTGTTTCCGGGCCCTGATCACAACTCGTTGTCAAAGGCTGCCAATAAAATAATGATAAATAGGAAAAGGTTACTGCGGCAGAAAGTTCATTTCTCGTCCTTCCTTTCCTGTATTTTTTAATGGTGAGCCAAATGTATTTACACCTTATACCAATCACACACAATAGGCATGATGGATATTAGCTTGATGAATTAAAACACGACATCTACTCGTCTGTATTCAATAGAATGAAAGTTCAAATTGCCCTATAGAGTGACAGTGATGTGATGATGATAATCAATCATTTTTACTCTCTATTCTATCTTTTATTAAAAAAAAAATTAAATTAGATACCGGGGCACAATAATTATGGAAATGTATAGGCCTGCCAAAGAGCACGGATATTACAATCGATCTACTTGAACTAATTGGTGATTATACAAAATGATTTGTCAATGTGTATTCGTAATCATGGATGAATCGAGGTGTATGTGTGTGTGGGGGGGGGGGGGGAGGGTTATGTTGCAGAAAACTACCATTTTGTTATTCTTTTTTTTCGTTTGCAAGAAATAATATCATCACTCGGAAATGATTATTAGGACAACAAGTTCACGAGACAGCTTATCATATTTTTCATTAAAAACACCTTTTTTTCTTCAAATCTGTCAAAAAAGAAAGAAGTCTCCTACAAATATTTTTTACAGATGCCGGGTTGGTGGGATCTTCTGAGCTACAGTAAATATATGATCCGTGAAGCAAATTAAAAGGAAATTATATAATGATAAGCATGTTCAATGCGATATTTTGCAGCTATTGTAACCATGCAGTGTAACAATGTTGATGAGAATAGATTAATATACTCCTACCAGGAAGACAATTAATAAATTTGATGCGGTGAAATTGAGGCTGCAAACTAAATTTAATTTGATATAGACGATCGCACTTTGATATAACTGCATGCACAATTGGATGCAATTTGATAGTCATTAACTATGTAATGATTATGGGTTGAATACTAATTAGTCTGAAAATGTTCAATTTTCATATCCATTATCCAAATTAAAATTCCTATACATCGATATTGCATCTCTGTTGGTAGGAAAACGACTTCCTATATTTTGCCCATTTTGTTGATGGAAAAATAATGAAAGGAATGCCAAAACAATTTTTAAAGGGCGGAGGAGAAGTCAAGGTATATGAACGGTTTCATGTACTTCAAATAAATACAACATATAAGTAAATAATGTATATAGAACTAGCATAATAATTATGAAGAATTTCGACTCTTTAATGCGTATATTGTTGAGTACGAGAAACCAACCGCTAGAAACTTAAGAAATAATAAATGATAACAAACGCATTCTTTAATAATTACTGTTATATCTATAAAAAAAAAACAATTAAAGTTTTAATGGAATCCATTAGATCAACAGCTATTTTGGTGTTATTTATAATACATATCGTATAGTATTACAATTTTGGCCTGATTTCACCTGTTCTATCATCAATTACTGTGTGTCACTCTTCAAAATATAGGACATGTTGGAGAAACTGATATTTTTTAAAAGATTTAAGTAGCTGCTGTGAAATTTTCGGATACATTTTGCTGGATATAAAACAAATAATGATAGTTCAATCAGTATTTCACAAGCACATGACCACTCTTGATATTTTGTTTAAAACCCCATCTAAGCTGATCTTCCATTATGTATATTTCATATCACTGCAGATGATTAAGAAAATCCTTTATATTTGACAATAAGGGGACTCTAAATCAAAATAAGTTGCAAGCAGTGGCAATCTTCGGTGACGAATCGAACTAATACTGGTTCAAAAATATCCTGAAGATATATGAAAAATTAGTTGTCGACACCAAGCTTCAAAAACAAGTTAAAAAATGATTATGCTGTCTCCCTACATCTAAATATCTGTCTGTCTACGAATTACTTGTTTATTTAAAAAAATGAAAATCAAGCAATTTTTTAAAGAATAAATAAATGAATCAAATAGTGAATGAATGAATAAATGAATTAATAAACAAATATATGAATAGATACAGAAATAAATAAATAAATAAAAAATGAATAAATCCATCAATCACGCATTCTCTCACTCCCTCCCTTCCTCACTCATTCACTGACTCATTCATCCGCTCATTCACTGACTCTTTCATTGACTGAGTGACTGAGTGACTGACTGACAATCAATCAATCAATCAATCAATCAATCAATCAATCAATCAATCAATCAATCAATCAATCAATTAATACTACTTTTTCTTAGTAACCATGTACCTTGTTACAACTCATTCACTGACTCTTTCATTGACTGAGTGACTGAGTGACTGACTGACTGACTCAATCAATCAATCAATCAATCAATCAAGCAAGCAAGCAAGCAGGCAGGCAGGCAGGCAGGCAGGCAAGCAAGCAAGCAAGCAGCAACCAATCAATCAATCAATCAATCAATCAATCAATCAATCAATCAATCAATCAATCAATCAATCAATCAATCAATACTACTTTTTCTTAGTAACCATGTACCTTGTTACAACTCATTCACTGACTCTTTCATTGACTGAGTGACTGAGTGACTGACTGACTGACTGACTCAATCAATCAATCAATCAATCAATCAATCAATCTATCAATCAATCAATCAATCAATACTCCTTTTTCTTAGTAACCCTGTACCATATTACAACTTTCTTTTCCAAATTTCCGCCTTCAGAATTGTTTTCAGCTATCAAACGACTGGAAAGGATAGATCTAGTATCCGGTACGCAGGTTACGTGTTGTTTTATCGAGATATTACTTTGATGAAGTTTGGTTGGACTAGACCAACTATTAGTTTGACAATTGACAGGTCATTCTACCAACCAGACTGTGTATGCATGCATGGAAACAACTTGGATATCTTATTTTAGTGTTGCTTTAAATTCCATTACTTTTGAATTGGACTAATCAATTACTAAGACCAGGTACGTATAAAACATATTGCTTATTTTGTATTTCATAATAATAAAATGAAAACTGTTTATTTCATTATATTCAAAAGATAATTGAATGTATGGAGTTGATATATATAAAGATACACATTCTAGTAGGCCTATTTGATGAGTTTGATGGTACAAAAATAAATTGATTTTACTTTCGATATTTTTCGCGGTTTTAAGATTTAGTTCGTAATAAAAAAAAACTTTCGTCATTAGAAAAATATATTCAATTACCGATTAATTCACATTTGACTAGAATTGTGTGGGGGAGGGGGGGGGGGATAATTAATCACAAGAAAATACTTAGATATGTGCATGATTGTGCAGAAATTGTTTAGCAACGGCCAAAATAAGTCCATTGTGACAGAAAGATGCATTTGTTGTATATGTAGAGTATGAAACCCGTGCCAATCTAAATCCTGTATATCGTTGATGTGCAGCAACTTTACTAGATCAGCATCTGTTCTGAAATACATTTAAAACAAGAAACATAATAATAACTTAGATATGATTTTCTTAAACAATCTACATCTATGATTAAAGAGATTTTCATCTTCTTCAAATGTAATTTCGTAGCACATCACATGATCGGTTAGAAAAATAATTCACATGTAAAAATGAAAGTTCCGTGAGTACATATAAGTAAAATCAGAACGGTTTGCAAAATAATACAGACTTATGTATATTGATTAAGTACATTAGAACACCTACTACCACTGGCGTTTAGGTAGATGGGGGAGGGCGCTTGGGGCAGTTGACCACCCAAAATGTACTCGACCTATAAAAAAAGAGGGATAGAAAATGAAGGAAATGGAACTAGATCTGCATTTTCAAAGGTAAATTTTTATACATTTGCTTTGATCGCTCGCTCGCTTCGATATCTCGCAACTTTTAAGAAATTCTTCCCCGAACGCATGTGCTCCTCGTATTTTTATAATGCCACTGTCAAAGTGATGCACCATCTCAAAAAGAAATTGATATTATTTTGTCAAATTATTGTAACCATTGTTGTCAAAGACGTGTTGACTCATGGGAGATGGGGTAGAGGGGGGGGGGGGGGCGAATGCGAGGGCGTGTGTCAATTTAAAGGCACAGTGGGACGGGAATCTTCATACAATAAACAGAGTACGCTGCGTGTACGTTACATGTTGGATCCTGTTAATAATTAAAGAAAATAACCTTTTTATTGAATTTGCCTCGTCTTTCTCAAATAAATATATTTTTCTTTTAAAGGAATGTTATCGGTTCATCAGCAATACATTTATATAACCTACACAGTTGCGAACTATACAGACCAACGGTGGCTTTAAAATGGATAATCTCCACCAATATTAGCCTATCATTATGTTGCGAATTTCGTAGAAATCTCCAAATCACATGGGAAAATATCATTAAATTCAAATCCGTACTGGAAATGAAATGAGTTGTTTTTTGGTTTGTCAATTTGGATCAGACTTTGATGCTAAGGGCATTGGGACTGACTCATTTGTAAACTCATTTTAAATACTTCAGGGTCGTGGGCCCGGCCATGGACTCTTCATGTAGGCGAATTGTAACTTGGCCTATTAACACCTTTTCAAGTCAAGCTAGTACCTGCTTGCTTTCCTCCTTCGCGTTTATCCCATTTCGTTTACAACCAGTTGGTCTACTATGGACCTTAAGGCATGTCGGTAAACTGCCAATTCGTCTACTGCCAACTCATCCACTCACCACATGGTCTACCTTAATTTAGTCTAATGTCATTCCGTCCATCAACATTTCGTCTAACAACCATTTGGTCCAATCATCACTCCGTTTAATCACCAGTTCGTCTTTGACCATTAATTTTCGTCTCATAACCAGTTGGTCTAATACTCATTTTATTTTCATTAATTTCGCACAAATCAACACTTAGTCCACTTAGACCAAATGGTATTTGGACTAAATGGCTATTGGACCAACTGGTTATTAGACGAAATGGTGAGTGGACGGAATGGGAATTAGACCATGTGGATAGTGGACGAATAGATGGTAGACCAAATGATAGAAGACGAGTTGGGAATTGGACGAAATTGCATTAGATCAATTGAAAATAAACCGGCACGTCGGGGGCAATAGTTCCCATGTTTTTAATTACCGACCTGGGCTATTAAACGGTTCAACCATCGGATCAGATGAACTGAAAACTGAATAACAGATTGATAAGTGGGATATAAAACAACTAAACAGCGTGGTAATTAATTATATCATTGTCATTAGACGAAGGGAAACTGAGTAGACCAAGTGTAGGTGACGAGCAAAATTGTCTCAGGATTTTTAAGAAAACTTATTTACCCCTCGATCCGCATCCTCTTTGTAACTGATGTCTGCAATTGCTCTTTGCATGCGTCAGGTGCGTAGGCAGGGGGTGGAACAGTCAGACAGTGTTGAAAAGTGTGTGTGTGTGGAGGGGGGGGGGTGGGCTGGCCATGCAGTACAACTCAATGACATAGTAACAAAGGATTTTGTACAAGATTATTTAAAAACAAAAAAAGTTTAGCGACTACTGTGTCTTGGTTAACATAACAAAATTTGATTTTTCCCGGCCCTATGTTGTAGTCAATATCACTTTGTCTAAATCCATTTCGGCTAAGAATCATTTGGTATCGTTGCCATGGGTCCAATCACCAAAAGGCCCAATCACCATCTCGTCCAATCATCATTTCGTCCAATAGGCTTATTCATTTCATCTTATAACTATAGTGGTCTACTGGCACTAGACCCCTACGGTGACTCTATACTGTATGTATCATTGCCGACTTGTTGCAGTACTACTCCTGATTTGTGGTTCTGATCAGCTCGCGCGCGCAAAGTGATAGTGAACCAACTGCAGTTAGACCAAAAGGAACATGGAAGAAATGAAAGTAGACCAAGTGGTTATTAGACCAATTGGCTATTAGACCAAAGGGTAATAGAAGTAATGGTTTTGGACAAAGTGGATATTGGACTACGTTGATAGTTGACTAATAGACGAAATGATAAACAAAATGGCTATTAGACCAACTGGCTATTAGGCGAGATGGTAATTAGACGAAATGGTTGTTGGACTATGTTGATAGTTGACTTACTAATGGTAGACGAAATGATATTAGACCATGCGATAGTGGGACTATTTCCATTTATGCTCTATATTATACTGTTTTTTCTGTTTTTTTTACGAAGTAAGAATGCCCTTCTGTAAAATTGTACTTGATTTGTATTACTTTATATTACTTTGTATTATGTTTTGAATGGAAATGAAATAAAAGAATTGAATTAAAAAGAATTGACTAAAGGCGGTAGACGAAATGGCAATAAACCGATAAATATCCATACAAAGAGTAATCCTGATTTCCAAATCACTTAATTCTCTTTCTCGTGTCTCAAAATATTTAGTGAAAGCATATTTTCTATCTTAACTGTAACTCGAGTCCTGAAGAAAATACCGCTGTGACATTATGCGTTGCGACATGTGACGGCATGCGTTAGAAAAGTTACGACATTATGCGTTGACTGCCGCAGCGACATTATGCGTTGGACGCTCTTGGCATAATATGTCGCAATCTGCGACATTATGCGTTGGTGTGACATTATGCGTTGCTGCGACATTGTCGGTTGTAACACATGCAAGCATACATCATCATATTTACTCCCAATAGCTATGACTCTTTGGTATTCCATCAGCAAAAAAGTGACCATGAAAATGCAAATATCAACCACTTTCTACGAAAATGAGTTTATTGGTTTATACTTTATTCAAATCTATTTCCCGTCACTAATAGCAGACTATAATATAAACAAATAGTTGTGTAAGGTTTTTTTAGCCTAATTGATTTGAATAAAATCGAGATTACAAAAGCAGCCTTGTGTCATATCATTTAAACGGTTTACATGGCAATTATCGATTGATGATAATGGATGAAAACAAAATAAATATTCAGCAATTAACAGGATCAGAAAATCCTTGAACGACTTTAAAATAAATGAAATAGTGTGTTTGGAATTTAGTTGAACTACAGGAAAAGTACAACCATTATTGTTTCCTTTTTAAGTCAGGAAATTAAAGCGCAATGTCATGCTTTGTTTTTCTTTAAAGGACGTTTCCACCTAGGCACCTGCGTGAAAATTAACTTAAAATAAGTTTTGAGATATACATGTACAGATTCAACTTCATTCGTAATGATAGTTAAATGTTCATAAAATTATGTTAGGTCCTATCAGATGACCTAGATCATGGGTGTCGATTTGTGTTCATGGATGGGGGGTGACCATGGTCGTAAGCATAATTTTTTATGAGGGGGGGGGGGGACGCTTAAGCATTTTCGATGGAACTTGAAAGCGAGGAAGTTAAAGACCAAGTTTCACATTGGCATTGGGCCGCTTTTGCATTTTCTAAAGTGAAATTGAAGGATTTCGTTCACACTTATGGTTAATTTTGTGGATATTTTCAGTAAATTTTTTTTTTTTTTTTTTTTTTTTTTTGGGGGGGGGGGGGTTGGGGGTGTGGTATCTGCCCCTCTGCCCAGCCCCCACCGCTGCGTATGGCCGTAGATGACTGACCAAACCTTTGATCTATGTGAGGGATTTTTTGTTAGCTAGAGGGGGCAATTGCGTAATGAGTCTAAAAATTTCCGAGGGCCAGACATGACGTAATAGGTAAACTTTATTTTAAAAAAAGCTGCGAGCGAACGAAATTTTGACATTTGAATGCAAAAATCTAATTTGTCACAGATTTTTGACATGATATCCCCCCAAAATATATATATATCAAATTCACCCCTTATCCTCCATGGTTCCTATGCCCCACATCTGCACGCCAGTGGGGGTACGGCTGGGTTCACATAGAAGTATACGGTATACGGTATTCTATATTCGCTATTCGCTATTCGCTATACGCTATACGGGCATGGCGGGTCACATAAAGGTAGCACGCGTGTCCTACTTTAATATTCAAAAGGGATACTTCAGACTAAGAAGATTTGACTCTTCTCCTACTGGCCGAGGCTGAGGAGTATATATGAAGAAAAGAAGAACGGTATGGGTACGACAACACTTCCAAAGTTTTATGCAACGGGGCCCAGGACTTATAAGTATGACAAAACACATTTTTTCCTAGCTGAAGTTAATTTCTGAAGAAAAAAAAAGAAATCATATTTTTTCTACATAACTTACTAAGATTCGAAAAAAGGCTTGTTTTGGACTAACTTCAAGCAGAAAAGTCACCTCTGCAAATTATTAAACTTCTATTTAATACAACTTTTAATGATTTTTTTAATGGGGTTAGTTCAGCCAGTCCGTCGAGATGGTCTTATTTGAGCCATATGATTTTACACACTAAAAACTATTTTTTTTTTTTTTTTTTTTTTTTTTTGGGGGGGGGGTTGAGGAATGTTATTGGAAATACTATGGTTATGTTTCCAAATTTATATTTTAAGATTTCAAACCTGTATCAGCCTAATTGATTTTATCAATCATTCCTATTTTTGCTTTGATGACGTCATTTTTATGGGGGGAGCTTGATCCTACTCCCCCATCCTAGCTTTGTGAAATCATAGCAAAAGTGAAATAATAAATAAATCATTTTATAAACAATATTTTCTTGAATGAAATCTATTTCCACATTATTATCGACTTATTATAAGAATAATTAAGTAATTAATTAAACATGACTCAGCGATACACAACAACATAGCTCAAGTAGCCTTCGCTGCGGACCTTTTTGACCTTGTTTCTTCAGTCATTTCAAGGTCAAAAAGACAGAACGAAAAATGCAGAGGCCACATAAATCATATAGCATTTGCATGAGATAAACTCTGAAGTGCTGGATAACTTAAATATGACGGCATGTGCTAAGAAATTCCAATAAAATGAGTACCAAGAAATCATTTCATTTGAACTTACCTCATTTAACCAACGCACACAGTAAATATTATAGGGAAATTCAGAACACCACCTGCCACGTCTGTATACGCTGCACGAAAATCGACAAGTACGATTCCCACTATACTATACGCAGCTATACGCAGCTATACGGCATTTTCGTATAGTGCCCTCTCATGTGACCCAGTATTAGGAAATCCTATTGTTCGATTCAAGCTATTCGCGTGCCCTCTAAAACGTGCACCATATACCCGAATAGTATACTTCTATGTGAACCCAGCCTACATTACAGTTTTATGTACAAAGTACTGCGTACATGCACGAAATCAATGCGAGCGCGAAGCGCGAGCATTTTTTTTAATTGACCTGAAAATGAGCCATTTTGAGACTTTTTTTTGTCGGTTTTCAGGGTTCTTACTCTCCTATATATTCTTTTAAATTTGAATTCTCATTTCTTCATTTACTTTACATCATAAATCGGGATAAAGTTAACCGACAAACAATAAAGTGACATTCAAAAGGATGGTAAAATAAACAGGACACGTGCACCCCAAGCGCTTGGTTGTGGGGAGGGGTAAATTTAAAAAAAAATAATATCATGTACATTAAAAAAACATTAACATGTTATTCTATTTCATCCTGGATTTTTTTTTTTTATTTCTCTATCTATCTGCTTCTAATGATATCTGAAAGGAATGGTTTCATTCAATAACTGTTCACGATATACATAAGTAAATCCATAGAGAGAGAGAAAAAAGGTCGTCATGCGTATATAAGACAATCAATGTTACCATTGATAACACACGCCATTCCCCCACCTTATGTGAAGATATAAGTCACCCTCATCCCGATACCAATGAATGAGTCCCTTAAAAGGGGAATCACTACCATAACGATGATAATCATTAGTATCGCTATGATGATGATGATGATAATAATAATGATACTACTACTACTTTACTATTAATAATAATATTATTGATATTAGTATAATGATCATACTTCATATAATTCATTGTATTAAAATATGATGTTCGACCTTGAATTAGTGGGGGGATGATAACACAGGCCATCTCCAACCTGATTTTTTTTTTTGGGGGGGGGGGTGGGATATATAACCCATCCCCCTGGATCGACACCCATGACCTAGATTATATTGAAAATACTGAACTAGTCATAAATTTCACTATTTCTTATTTGAAAATGAACCATCTTTACGTTTGATATAATTTATATTTGTAAATGGATTATGATTGATATCAACAAACTAACAAGGATATAAAATGTTACAGGTTACAGCGAGAAAAACAATCGTAAATCACATCAATTTTATGGTCATAAGTTTTTTTTAATAATGACGATGATAATGGCACTCATTTTCGTCATAATTTGAAAATAACCCCGGCGTGTTGACTTCTAAGATTGAACTAAAGCAGACACATTTGGCAAAATTTTTAATTTACTGCCGATTTTGTCCAGTTAGCCAGCCAATGAAGAGTTGATGCTTAATCACCCTGCTTGCCGCGTTGATTTGCTTTTAAAATACCACATTGGTCAATTATACGAGTGAATGCGGCGAGTGAGGTAAATAATCACCTGTTTAGTGAAAGAAATATAATTTCGTCATCAAAATACACAATGGATTTACGAGATTTCTAACATGTATCGTCTTGTCTCCGGTATCCATTGCAAAAGTGTAACAACCATATAACATGTGTTGGCTTTAAAAAATCCTTCGATTTCCTTCCTTCCTTCCGTTTTTTTTCTTTCCTTTTCTCCTTTCTGCGTTGTTTCTTTAATTTTGTTTTTATTACCCATTATCCTTTTTATATCTTTGTTTCTTAGTTCCTTTTCTTCCTATCCTCCTCCTCCTCCTCCTCCCCTATCCCAAGAAAAATAGGGGACCCCGGCAGACTTCCCTTTCGGCCAACCAATGCTAAACTCCAAACTCTTATTACCTTCTCGTCTATACAGGATGGATTTTTGGTCTCTGTATCTCTTGATATTAGTCTCTGTGATAAGCCTTTCATCAAGCAAAGCACAGGAAGGAAGATGCACAAAGAGAATCAGGTAAAAATGATTATATTATATTCATTTGTTCACTTTCCTCATGTCACTCCAACGAATAACACTCTAGACCGATCGTTGGGATGGCATAAATTATCATCTGTTGGTGAGGAGTAGACTGCATTATCATTACTGCCATGATTTTCGATCTCATTCTATTACAGCCATAAAAAGCTACTACTACTACTACTACTACTACTACTACTACTACTACTACTACTACTACTACTACTACTACTACTACTACTACTACTACTACTACTACTACTACTACTACTACTACTACTGCTACTACTACTTTTACTACTACTACACTGTTAAAAAAAGGCCAGATTTTACAGAAAAAAAAGAAGATTTTGCAGAAAGCAATAACAGAATCATTCTGTAAATTCATAAAACAGGAATTTTTCTGCAATTTAATAGAACAGGTCTGTTTAAAAAGGGGGAAAGGGTGTTTTATTGAAGGAAATTTGTAAGATTCCATACACCAAATACCAATTTCCTGTAAGATTACAGGTGTTCTCGAGACTCTGCTGCAGGAACTTCTTTTATTTTAAGGATAAATTGTCTAACAGTGTACTACTACAGCTACTACTACTACTACTACTACTACTACTACTACTACTACTACTACTACTACTACTGCTACTATTACTACTACTACTACTACTACTACTGCTGCTACTATACTACTACTACTACTACTACTACTACTACTACTACTACTACTACTACTACTACTACTACTACTACTACTACTACTACTTCTACTACTGCTACTGCTACTACTACTAATACTACTACTACTACTACTTCTACTGCTACTACCTTTACCATTAAATTTTCTTACTCGTCTCGTTATCATGGAAAATCTGTTCATGTAATCATTGTCACACATTATTATGTTTCTTGTCAGTGATGTAATCTCACTACTTGGATCTCTCCTTTTCACCTTTTTTCATATTAATTTCATCATCCTCTATATCTATCATTCTATAAATTTTTATTGGCACCTTGTTCCACGAATGATTAAATGATGCTTACCACAATTCTTCCGTGAAATCCGTAAACACAATCATACAAATATACATCGTGGGAAAATACCCTAAAATCTTGGCATTAATTGATGATTAATCCATATGACAAATCCTGTAATGGCATCATATTTTCAAAGTATGACTCATTTTAAGAGTGATTTTGAGTGTTGTTTGAAAGAAAAAGGAATGGAAGGAATAACCTTGACTTTCTTTCGATGGATGTGACAGTGACAGTGAGTCTAGAAGAGTGTTTTGTTTGACACAGTTTCTAAAATAACTGATGGTAATATACCAGGGTGTAGGTGATATCGAACTGTGAAGTGTACATGGATTCGTGTTTTATTTCTAAATCAACGTCGTCTTCACCATCATCATTATCATTATGTTAATTAGCAGCATAATAATAATAATAATAAGAATTATTATTATTATTATTATTATTAAAATAATAATAATACTCATAATAATTCTTCTTATTACTATCATTATTATCATCATCATCATCATCATCATCATCATCATCGTCGTCGTCGTCATCATCATCATCATCATCAGTATTGCTATCATGATTTTCATCACCATCAATCTTTTTATAACTGCTATCATGATAATATTTTTTTGTGACAAAAATTGTTAGCCCATAATGCCAACAAGAATTAATAACTCAAAGACAACTTTTTACTCATGTTGCTTTAATTGACACTTTGTAACATCCGTTTTGGATATCAAGGACCTTTTAACATTAATATTATCATGGGACGTTTTAATCATTTTCTATGAGTAATATCTTACTCTTGATACAATAAAGATTAAGGAAATTATCAATAAAAATAACATAGATAAGGACACACTTGAATACATGATAAGTGCATTATTGAAGGGACAAATTAGTTTTTGACATATTTTTATTGTAAAATGTCACCGAGATCAATACTTGGTCGAGAGCACCTACTCGCCTTTCATACACTTGTATTTAATATGTCACTTACACTTTCGACAGGTCATTGAGAAATAGAATGAAAAGAGCAACAAAATAAAAACTATCAAGTGTCTTATAGAGTATTAATATCTGCACTTGGATTGCATTATGCAGACAGGCGTCTCATCTGCTGAATATTCACACCAAGTCAAATAATTTCCTAAAATAATCTTTGCACAGTTTCAGAAAGAATAGTTTTGTTTAACTTTGTCAGCCCATAGTAGGTACATGGTCAGCCTATGCATCTATTTGCCTTACAAGATTTCGCAGTATGATCCATGTGTATATTAATCAAATAAAATCTTTTGATGACGACGTAACTTTGTTTGTTTTGGGATTTTGGAATTTCCGACCAAACAGTGACACACTTCCCCTATCATGTCCACATCCAGTCAGACGACAAAAATGGCGCTTAGTGTTTCACTAAGAGTTTCCTTCCTCGTATTGTTCTTATCACCATTTAATATTGCCAATCTATGAATCTTGAAAATCACTATAGACTTAAATAATAATAAAAAAAATTATTATCAGACCATGCTAATTAATTGATAAATTATGTTTCACATAAACGAATAGTTATTTATATATAATTAAGTAAAATGACATATAATATTCGCATTAAAGTCAGAAAAAGGTCATTTGGACATAATGTTTTAAATGTATAAAACAATAGAACTTCTTAAATAAAGCATACCTTCGATTAAAAAAACACGTATACAGTACTTTGATTTAATCTACCCAAAGTTTTGTCACAGTTGATTTATATACATGTCTGTCCTAACTGATGTGGCAACTGCGCTTGTGCATGAACCCTGTTTGTTATGTAATTCCCCATTTAATTTCCATTTTACTCTTCCTTGTAAATATTTTGAGAGTGAAGTAAATCATTTCTGTTTGGTATAAAACCATTTTTCAAACATGCAATAGGCTGAACATTTCAATATACTCCTTGTGGTAACATTATTTTTAGTGTGGGTATTATTCGAATATAATTCACATTATCAAAATCATTGAACCTTTAAATGATACCAAAGCTGTACATAGACAGATTAAAAAAAAAATCAATAAAATTCCAATGCATTTGCTTTTAACAGTATAAGAATAAATAGCAAATTTCTTGCTATATTGTATGTTGCTCGTACACTATAAAAAAAAATATTGGGTAAAATTTTAAGCAGCACGAGGGTAATTATTTGTCCAACCGATTTGGGGCAATATTTTACTCAATGCGGGAAGCACATTTTCCAGTAAGGTTGAAAAATAAGCAGCAATTACTTTAGAATGGGCGAAATTTTCATCACATTGGATAAAAAAAAATGCCCTAAAGAAATGCCCAATAATGGGTGGACACATAATTACACTCATAGAGCATTATCACCCGATATTTTTTTAGAGTGTACTTATCTATATGCCTCAACCAATAACATAGACTGTTTCATTTTCACATTCGTTTTCTTATTTTGTCTTGTTTCTTCTCTCTGTGTTTCTAGTCGAGTAGTCTTTTACACCGAGACCTTCTCCAAATCATCTTCACAGAAGTACAAAGTGAAATGCGGCTTCCTACACCTTTTTGAATGTACTCGATACAGGTAAGGACCCAGAGGGTTCGGGTTCGGGGGAGGTGGGGGGGGGGTGGTGTCGAAAGTGATTACCAAAACGCTCTCAGATCATGAATATCGAATTCACTTATGTATTTCGTTATTCAGTAATTTTTGTTTTATTTCTTTCGATCTTTTGAGTTGCGTTTGGTTGCAGAGGTTAATGACCAATACTGATAAATTAATAAGAAATATATATCATGTACCGTTTAAACGAGTCTGCCAACATTATCAAGCTGAACTCTCATGATGGCGGTCTCCTGCATTCCTTTAATTCATCATTCTGTTCAATGAATGATACATTTAGTTGATTGCTTGTATTATGATTATTTTATCATTGATTTATTATGCATATTAACTTTGTATGATTTCATCTATGATGTGAATGCAGAAATAATATAAAATCAGTCAGTCAATCAAATAATCAATAATGCACCTGTAATATACATGTAGGCTCAGCAAGCAAAGAAGGCGAGATGAATTCCTATTCAACTTGTAGGCATGCAGAGAGCAATTATAATTCTAATTCTAATAATAATAATAATGATAATAATAATAATAATAAAAATAATAATAATAATAATAATAATTATAATAACAATAATAATAATAATAAGGATATGGAAGGTGAAGACGAAGGTGGTACCAATAGTCATCGGAGCCTTAGGAACAGTGACAACAAGACACAGAAGCTTTCTGGCTGTTCTAGGAGTCGAGGTGTCCTTTGAAACGATACAGAAGGCAAGCTTGCTTGGAACAGCTCATATCTTACGGAAGGTCTTGAATTAGAAAGAGAAGTGAACAATGAGAAGAGGACCCATTTGATAGAATATAGAACAATAACCCTAGATTTCTGGAAGAAGTCCGGTTGCTGTTTAATATACCAACATAACATCAAGTTGTGGACAATGGAAATAATAATAATAATAATAATAATAATAATAATAATAATAATAATAATAATAATAACAATAATAATAATAGCTGGATTTGTATAGCGCTTTTTGCCTGAGGATACAAAGCGCTTGCTATTATTACCCCGGCTTTAGCTCGAGCTACCATCACCGGCTCCGATACGACTGAAGCAATATAGGTCTACTCTGATCGGAAGTTCCCCAGGTCTGTATTTAAGCATAATTTTTCATATGTTTCAATCCAAACCTCAAATATGGCTATTCTACTTGCCCATATTAAGAGAGGATGAATATAAAATTACTTCCCTAAATCGGATCGCAAGGTACGCGTCTGACTGTGAAACCCTTCATCACTACCAACCACGAAATTAAACTTGTAATTAACTATTAGATTAAAAATAAATGCCACGTTGAATTAAAACAGCATTGAATGAAGTATCATAGACTTGACTCATTATGAAAAGAAAAATCTTGATAGCGGTCAATTCATGAGGAAAAAATATACAACCAATATAATTCTATTATTAATGATTGATACAAATGTATGAAACTAACTGGTATTATACTTTATTTTCTGTAGAAAAAAAAAATGAATTTAAACCGTTATGATAGAGCCAGTCGGTCACAAGTTTAAGCGACTAACTGCCCAGACAATGAAAGTCATGTCTTTATCTATTCTATGTTATTTTAATGATTGATAATTAATCTACTGGAATACCAACTCACTTATTACAGTAGTGAATGTTTACCAGACTCATTGAATGATAAAACAGTGCAGACAAAATAAAGCCTTAAACAGGAAAAACCAGTGAATTAAAAACACTATCTAAGGAAGTGTATATCTCCCACATAATCAAGGAAACATAATTCCTTTTGTCACTCTTAAACACCTACACATTAGGCGCGAAATCATTCACACTAAAAAGGAAATTAATGTTAAATCAAAATTTGAAACGAATACCAGCTCACTTATTACAGTAGTGACTAGTGAATGTTTACCAGACTCATTGAATGATAAAACAGTGCAGACAAAATAAAGCCTTAAACAGGAAAAACCAGTGAATTAAAAACACTATCTAAGGAAGTGTATTTCTCCCACATAATCAATGAAACATAATTCCTTTTGTCACTCTTGAACACCTGCTCATTAGGCGCGAAATCATTCACACTAAAAAGGAAATTAATGTTAAATCAAAATTTGAAACGTTGGAGTGTAAATCTATTCCAAATGTTGCATTTGCCACATTAAATGGTTCGACCAAACATTTAAAATTGTTGGATTTTGCTTTATGCAAGGTTTGATATAACATTCGGAAAATGATGTCACTCCTCCAACCTTTCAGTAGTTGATTTAACCATGGGCCTACTTTGTATTTTTAGAGTGTTAGCCAAATCCCGTACATTAAAAAAAAAGAAATTCATTGATTTTTTTTTATTTCAATAAATTCAATTCTTACTGTACAGCAGATATTTCTTCGAAAAAAGTGAAGCATTTTCATCGTATCCCATTACCTTGTCCATTTTACATAAACAAAATCCCAAAACAAACCTGTGAAAAAATATCCGTTTTAAGTCCGTGAAATACGTAATTAGACTTTTGAGGACAGAAAACTAAAGAAGTATAGTATACATGCATATTAAATGTATACTATTAATATGAATTAATGTATATTAATATGAATTAATGTATATTAATATGAATTAATGTATATTAATATGAATTAATGTACATTAATATGAATTAATGTATATTAATATGAATTAATGTATATCAATATGAATTAATGTATATCAATATGAATTAATGTAAATCAATATGAATTAATGTATATTAATATGAATTAATGTATATTGATAAGAATTAATGTATATTATTAGGAATTAATGTATATTAATATGAATTAATGTATATTAATATGAATTAATGTATATTAATATGAATTAATGTATATTAATATGAATTAATGTATATTGATATGAATTAATGTATATTGATATGAATTAATGTATATTAATATGAATTAATGTATATTAATATGAATTAATGTATATCAATATGAATTAATGTATATTAATATGAATTAATGTATATTAATATGAATTAATGTATATTAATATGAATTAATGTATATTAATATGAATTAATGTATATTAATATGAATTAATGTATATTAATATGAATTAATGTATATTAATATGAATTAATGTATATCAATATGAATTAATGTATATTAATATGAATTAATGTTTATTAATATGAATTAATGTATATTTAATATGAATTCGGTGTCATGAGAATACCTTCCCCTCCCTACCACTCTGTTCCCTTCTTTTTAACTCCCTGACAATACAAGTCCCCCCTAGTGTTCCTTCACTCTGATTAGGGTTCGAAAAGCGTGTTTGTAGTGCTTTGTACCGAAAAGAAAGGCGCTATATCAAATGGCTATTGGATAAAACATTCATTTTTCCTAGAAAAAATATATAAATTATTAAAGGACTTACCGTAAACCGATAATAAAAAAAAAAAAACACACAGCTACTTTAATGTGGAGGTGCCGTGGCCGAGTGGTCTTAAAGCGCCTGGCTATACATTGAAAGTTCGGGGTTCGATCCCCAGCCACGACACATATGCTCTTTTATCCTGCATTCAAATGCTTTACGCATTATTTGTAACTAGGTGCGCACTTGCTTAAAAAAATATTGTTAAAAAAATACTATAATCACGATAATACCTCTGTATACGTTGCTTCACATCTGGCTCTCCGTCTATCCTCACACCTTTTCCAGTTTATCGAATGCATGGGGGTATTTATTTCAAACTATAAAGCCAAATTTTATCCCGCTATCATCTCATTTGATTTTGCATCCATTTTGTCTCAAGTTATTGGTGTATTTTCCCCCTATTTTCTTAAAAACTATGCATTGACAAGTAATTCATCACACAAGAATCTTGGCTACTGAATTTATCCCAAATAATTAAGAATGATTATAAATATATTTCAAAATATTATCACAATTATTTCATATGAAACTTGCTTTTTTACAAATGAGATTAACCGTCGATACTCTTGTTTGTATCATTTGTTTTGTTTTTGTTTGCATTTTTTGCATGAATTGGAATCAACATGCCCAGATAAATGCATTTTGTTAATTTATGCAAATAATGCTTTGCAGTAATTCACATAAAAAACTCCAAAAGTAGTGGCTACGTAATGTACACTGTATTTGTGATATGTCTTCAGTTTATGTTAACAAAACTATTTCTAATGATGAAATTAAAGTGGAATCACCTACAATCCACTTAGTGGATTGTAGGTGGATGACGTTTTCTTTTTCAGATTAATAAATCGATGGCCAGTTCAATGACGAATAATGAGTAATACATATGTTTATGCAGGTATTTCCGATTGAAATCACTTTAAAATCTATCGATGTATCTCACAACTTTTCCCGATTTCCTCTTCGTGCTCTTGAACATGTTGAATAATAATTGGGTTCAGGGAAAACCATGGCCTAAAATAAAATTGTCCTTTTTAATGATTGTTTTATAGAATATCGGGTAGTAGGACAAGGTTCAAGATCAAGGCCCGGTAACATGTAGCTCAGAGATTGATCTGGTCTGATTCTTTTACAATTAATCATACACAATAATAAATGCAATCATTCATAGAAATCAGCTTCAAGATCAATCGATAGGCTTTGTGTATGGCGGGGTCCAGTGAAACATTTAAATATCACGATTACACTTTAGGCCAGTTGATTTAATAATAGTATCCACTGTAATCATCATTAACCTCGCTGTTTATAATTGTATTGTCATTGAGAATTGAAAAAAACACCGAGTGATTATAATTCGATTACACACTCAGGATTAGTCAGTGAGACCAGCAACACGAATAAAAAACTTATCTTGCTTCGGAACTTTTCCCAACTCAATACTTTAGTGAACGCCTATTTTTGAGCTTCGGGTAACTCCGCTGGAAAGTGAATCAGAAATCACCATTCTGCATGAATTAACATGCTTAAGCTTGTTTACTAATATATTTTATCTGTATTTTTTTTCTATTTAATGACTAGAACTGTGTATTCTGTCGGTTCAAGGCGGCTCAGCAGAGTTGGTTATACTACTGGTTACGAATGCTGCCCTGGTTGGATAACAGAAGGATCGAATTGTTTACCAACTCAACGTAAGAACGATGAACAAATAGTTATCCGGAAACATTTTTGATTTGCTGATAAATTTTGATGATCTGCATTCTAAATTCATGATTAATGTATGTTTGGTTTACATTTTGTTTCATTAACAGTCAGGCATTTTCCATACAATATATAGCAGAGAACCTTAGACATTTGGAAGAGTTTTGCCAGATACAACAACAATTTAATTTCTTTTAAAAGAAGATTCCAAATAATTATTTCAGTTTTTTTTTTATCAAACGGTACGTAAGGATATAAGTCTCGACGAAAAAGAAAACAATACGAGACGCTTATCTAAGGTGTAGGGCTTAAATCTAGACGGTCCAAGTATAACCGCCTCACCAGAAATTGGATCAAAGAATGAAAATATTAACGACTAAGCGATAATAGAATACGAAAAAGAATAAGACTCCCAAACATACAAATAGATAAACAATGGAAAATATCAAATTATCTTCACTGGATACCCTCTTAATTTCAGCACCGACTACGAAAGCAGTTACAACTACTGCGACGGAAGCGACGACGACCACCACTATCAACAGTAACACACCCACTACCACAATACCACCGTCATCTACAACTAATCGTAACACTAACAACGGCAACACTCAGCGACACGCTCGTTCCCGTACACCGACCACCGACTCTCCGATCAATAGCACCGAGACCTCAACCGAATTCGTTGGAGGGCCACGAGGATCGACCAGCTTGCTGTCGAATAGGTCGATGATGATGGGTATTTCCGTGGTAGCTGTAATCGTTTTCCTGGCGATGTCGATTGGCGGGGTCTTCTGCGGCGTCAGGAGGCTGTGCCCGAAAAAGAAGCCCGCTGAAAGGTGAGATTGTGATTCAGAAACTTTAAAGCAATAAATTACTTTATTGACATCCTCTAAAAATGAAGGTAATTCCAGAAAGACGAGGTAAACATTAGCAGATAGGTAAAGAGAGAGAAGATAATTTTAGTGTAAATGTTTGACTGATATAAATGAATACATTTTAGAGCATATTTTCGTTTTCATTATCTACAATACTCTCGGTCACCTAAATGATAAACAGGAATGTGGAATCATTGTAACGTAAGGGGTTTTACCACAATGGTAAGGGGCAGGGGTGGCAGCACCAGAATATTTTTCAAGTGATGAAATTTTAAAAAGATAAAAATTCGAAAAAAAGAAGAAAGAAGAATAAAGAAGAAAGACGAGGATTGAAAGGAGAGTATTTCTACTTGGTAAATAAAACAATTATTATACATCTATTTTATTTCGGAAAAAAATATGAAGCCACCATTTTGTCAGCTGTCCTGCCCACCCCTTCAAACGGCACTTGTACTGCTCCTGATTACCATTCATTGGCCGTATCATACCAAAAATGACCAACTGCCAACTAAGTACTACATTTTCATAAGTCTCAATTGAATTTTAGTTAATATAATATATGTTGCTTTTTTGTTTCTTACTATATAGATTTGCACATTCATAATCTAGTTCATCTAACTAAATTATTTTTTTGAATAGTTAAGAATATTATTTCAATTGCTATACAGTACGAGTAATGTAACGCCCACGACAATGACTTTCAATGCAAATGATTTCGTGAACAGGAAGAAAGTTGTAAGAGCTTGCGTCATGAAAACTGACAAAATGACGTAATTAATGACCTACATTATAATGTTATCATACCAGTAATGTAGGTGTGATCATGATCTGTTCTTAGGCCATACATGGTAGAAACAAACTCATTTTCCTTGCTAGAAAAAAATCTAACTTTCGATTTGATTACTGATCTCCCGAGTTAAATTTACACTGAGTATTCACATCATCACATCTTTACATGAAATTACTTTCATTTTAGAGGATGAGTTTAGGAATGACGAAAGTAAAATGAAAGGTAGGAATTGGCAGCGGAAGTAACCACCTTTTCCTTTCTTTGTATGAGGAAATCTACCAATGATTTAAATAAAGTGCTAATTTCACTTCGTTTGATTTTTTTATGACCGTCAAGGAGATAGTATTAAACTAATGTTAACTTTGTTTATATCATGAGGGCCTGCACGTGGGAGAGAGGGAGAGGGGGATACTCAAATAATTACTGGACAAGAAAGTGACGACCCCCCATAAAACAACAACGGAAAACAGGGTACTATTTACTAGCTTCATAAGGCATGAGATGCAAAAAAAATATACATATTTTCTGTTTTATCTCTCATCGTTTTCATTATTGGTATGTCTACTATCATTATGAATCTTTCATGTTGTAGTGTGTACTTTCAATTCGATCTACATTTCGCGGATATTTGTAAATTAAATATACATTTCGTTTTTTTTTTTGTGTGTGTCCATATTAACAGGAGTGACAGTGAGCTTCCAACGAGCAGAGAGAATGAAGGTAAATATATATTTCAAACACATTTAGACAATGTAACTTAATTAAGGCCGCGCAGCTCAAACTATTAAACTACAACAACAGCAAAAGCAACAACAACAACAACAACAACAACAACACCAACAACAACTACTATTACTATTACTACTACTACTACTACTACTACTACTACTACTACTACTACTACTACTACTACTACTACCACTACTACTATACTACTACTACTACTACTACTACTACTACTACTACTACTACAACTACTACTACTACTACTACTACTTCTACTACTACTACTACTATACTACTACTACTACTACTACTACTACTACTACTACTACTACTACTACTTCTACTACTACTACTACTACTACTACTATACTACTTCTGCTACTACTACTACTACTACTATTACTACTACTACTACTTATACTGCTACTACTACTACTACTACTACTACTATTACTTCTTCTACTATTAATATTTTTTTGCTACTATACTATACTACTACTACTACTACTACTACTACTACTACTACTACTACTACTACTACTACTTCTACTGCTACTACTACTACTACTACTACTACTACTATTACTTCTTCTACTATTACTATTTTTGCTACTACTACTATTACTACTAATATACTACCATTACCACCACCGCCACCACCACTACTACTACTACTACTACTACTACTACTACTACTACTACTTCTACTACTACTACTTCTACTACTACTACTACTACTACTACTACTACTACTACTACTACTACTACTATACTACTTCTGCTACTACTACTACTACTATTATACTGCTACCTACGTACCAACCTATCTATCTATCTATCTATTTATCTATCTATCTATATATCTATCTATCTATCTATCTACCTACCTACCTGCACCTAACTACCTGCACCTAACTGCACTACGAGCGCTGATTTTCTTGTTTAAATTTGAACTAGAAAATCAGCACTCGTAGTACAGTCACTATACAAGCACTGTAAGTGCTAAATTAGCACATCATTTTTTACAGTGTATCTATCTATCTATCTATCTATCTATCTATCTATCTATCTATCTATCTATCTATCTATCTATCTATCTATCTATCTATCCATCCATCCATCCATCATTCTACCTACCAGTCTGTTTTTAATTAATTTCCTTCAAATAGCCCTCCTTAGTGTATTGGGAATATTCTGCAAAATGTTAAACGTTTTGTTCATAGTTCGTCTCGTCGAATATTTTAGCTAAGCGAAATAAATGAACCCATTTCCCCCCCTCTCTCTCTCACTTTCTCCCATTTTTAAATCAAATCAGCCTCCAGAATGATGAATGGTACAGTTCCAAGTGGAAGTAAAGATGTTGGTGCTCGGCCAAAACTCAAACAGAAGATGATGGGTCAGAAGGGTAAACTGACAGCCGCTTCGAATCCTGGATATGACCTCATGGACCCTGATAATTTTACACAGGAAAGTTCATACGAAGCTATCGACCCAGAAGAAGGACCCCTGAAACCTCACAAATACCAAACTGACGCAAAAGGATTTGAGCGAGTAAGGATGTCCGATTTGACGCATTCGCGTGCGACACGTCTGCAAACTAGCCCAGAGAAGGGCCGACGCCCAAGTGCACCACCCGCGGTTATTGACAACGACTATACAACCTTTACAGACGAAATCAGAACGCCTCCTGAACCAGCTCCTAGGAATCCACCTTCTGATAATCTTAAGATGGATGAATCTAAAATCGAAAAAAGAAAACCCCTTCCTAAGCCCAAGCCTTTACCGAAAGCCAGGAGAAATCTGCAGCCTGGTTCAGGTTCGTTAAACACAAGTGCACCGCCCTCTGCGTCAAACCATCTGAGTGCACCTTCTACGGTAACGGCACAATACCTGGACATGTCAAAGGGACAGTCTCCCTCATTCGCAAATGCAGAACTAAGCAGCTGTGAGAAGGAAAGTGCATCACCAAGGAAGCCCGGTATAATAAAGTTTCCTTCCTTTGAAGAAAGTCGTAAAGCCTCCGTTGAGGACTGTTCTGAGGGATTCAAAACCAACATGCCAAGACCCTCAATCGGTAATATAAATTTGTATGACCATGTTGGTGAGAGTAGGTCAGAGCCATCATCACGACGGGGCAGTGATGCCAAGCATGCCTTTCCAACGCAAGGAATGTATGTTCCCCCTGGAGATCTATCTCCCGCAGTTACAAAGAAGCTTACGCATGCCGCCTATGAAAAAACGACATGTACATACGTGGTTGGGGATCAGGTTCCGGGAGTTCCTCCTCGCTCCCCGCTATTCAGTGACAGTTATGACCTTGTGGGTATAAATGGATGTAATGACCTTGGGATCGAACATGATCCAGTCAATGAACTCAGCCCCTATGATGTTGTTGTAACGCCAGAGAATAGAAGAAAGAAGACCAAACCAGACATCATGAAATCTGGTTATGCTATTCCTCGCCAAGATAGTGGCGATCTGGACAATTATTACGAAAACCATAGGCGCTCGACGGCATCATTGCCGAACAGCAACCGAAAACTATCCCTCCCGGTCCAGTCGTATGGGGACGAAGAAGTCTACGACATCGTAGAAGTTAAAGACTCACATTCGATGACTACAGGTAGACCTCCTAAGGTTGCTCCTAAGAAACCAACCGTCACGACTGGTTTGGAGTCACAGACAACCAAGACAGCAATAGAGCGGAGTCGCTCTGGTCCTTCTTTATTCAGATCCGCAGAATTGGATTCAATGTACATGAACACATCTAGGTTTTGAAACTGTCAATCCTCAAGGACTACTAAGTCATCCAGAAGCATTCTATGATGTAGATATCAGAGGGAATTTTTAGTGTGAGAGTCAGCAGTTCCCATGGCGTGGAAGGGGTTAACCCATGTCATCGTGCCATTGTATGAATATAATGACATCCAGTAGTAGATACGATGGAATATTCATGGTGAAAGCTTGCCAAGGCTAGTCAGGAAGGCCATTCTTTGTTAAGCCAAAGTAGGTTGGTCAAAGTTATCATCATCGTTTTTTTTTTTAATCCCGACTGCATGGATTGATCTAGTGTTCGGACATAACCAATGATGCATTGGTTCATCCCACTTGATCAACGTCAGTGTACTATTGAGGTCATGTAACTGATAGGTCATTCAAGTCACTGTTGCAAAGGTTTTCAAATCAATATTTTCCCTGTGGTATCAATACCTTGTCAACGAAATCACTTTCTCTAGTCTGCACAAAAAAGTGGAATGCATTTATGTTATTTACTCTCAGCAACCGTGGAATCTAAAATGCATTTTAAAAAGAATGTTCAGAAATGAAGATATATTCTTCGTAATCACACATTTAAATAATATTAGTGTTTATTACACATAAGGCAAAGCTACGACATGATTTCCTTTGTTTTTTCGTTTTCATGGTTAGTTTAATCTATATATTATAGGAAAATATAAATTTATCTCTAATTTAGATCTAAAAACCGTTTGACTTGTGCTATATGGAAATTCAATCTTATCGTTTAACTTTTATGATATAATTTAGTTGATAAAAACAAAACATGTAAAGGGGTGGAGGACTTTGCAAAACTGTTACCTAGCACATGGATCTCGCAGCATATTTTATATGAATTCAATGTACTTTTAAATCTATTTTATAAGTAAAGACCGGCTGGTACGGTGTTTGTATAACTAAATATAAAGTACCTTATATCTTTCGATTAATGGTAATGAGATTTTTAACTCTATTGTTATCATCGAGAGAGCAATTAATTTTCGCCCAGGCTTGCCCAATAATAATGATTAATTTTACAGAGGCTCCAACGGGATCGTACAAGTATGAAATAATGTATTGTGTGATTAGGACAATGCAAAGTGGTGTTGAGCCAGAGATAGAGAAAGAGACGGTAGAGGGAGGGAGAGAGAGAGAGAGGGGGAAAGGAGGGGGAGGGGGGGGGGGGGGGCGTCCGGAACGAGGGGACGGAGCGATAAAAGAGAGATGTGCTGTTTTAACTTGTAGAATCAAGTTTTATTATTAATCAAATAAATATAAACACTTAAATTGGAAAGTAATTCAGTACTGAGTATATTATTTAGCTATTAAAGGGGCCTCGCATTTTAGTTAGGACAAAATGAAGGCAAGAAAACCATCAATTACAATGCGAAAAAAAAAGATATTACCATAATGTACTATTATACTACATTCCTTTTCTAGCTTCTTCTACCATTCATAATAGCATGACTATAAAAGAGTAAAGGTACCAAAATTTTGTCGCATGGCAACGGAAAACTTTTTTGCTATGGATATCGTAAACTTTTTTTTTCAGTATTAGATCAAAATGGAAAAAGTAAACCATGTATAAATTACTATCTAACAGATGGGAGGGGCATTGGGAGCCAAGAATTAAAAAAATATGAATACCGACCAAGAAAAAAAGGAGGAAAACTAAAGAAAAAGAAAAGGAAAATGGTGACATCTTATGGTATTATTTTCTGATCACCTATTACAAAAATAAGATTATTGTATCCATAATGTAAAAAAAAATGTACATATTCTTAATCGCTTCGCAGCTTCTTAGATTAAAAAAATGTATATAATATGCCATGTCTAGTCCCCTCAATTATTTTTTGGCTCAATATGCAGTTTAACGACACTGGTATAAATGACATGATAGTAGATAGATTATCAACTTAATTGCTGGCAATTTGTTGATAGGCATGTATATATGAATATTAAATTTTAATGGACTTGTCTCATATTCGATTTGCATCGAAAAAAGTTTCGTTACTTTTTGTTCCTTTGTCGAAATACAGACATTTTTAAATAAAAAAATCAGATTCTGTTCTTATTTTGTGCACACTAGTCAGATAGATGTATATTCAGATATTGGCTAAATGTGGAGTGTATACTCATGAACATCGTAATGGTTAATATGATATATTTAAATTACTTCTAAATAAAGTTAATTTGTGGTGAGTGTATTATTCAATCAATTGATATTATTTTAGAGTATTTCATGACTGTGTTCAATATGTTCTGCGACCGGTAAGCAAAGGTTTGCAATCAAATCCAATATTGCAAGTACAATCAAGGTCATTATTGTTGTATATATTTTTTCAAGCATTGTTTTTAAACATATTTATGAAAAAAAAACACGAAAACACTATTCGCTAAACAGTACAAAGACTTCAATGATTATGCGTTTACTTAGAATTTCCTAAGAGTACACTATGTTTTGAAGTACACGGTCATGGCTTTAATATATTATTTCGTATGCCATAATCAAGAAGAACAATCACATTAATATTGAATGAAAATAATGTATTTACTTTACAAAATGTATACGAAATACACAGTTGTATTTGCGTTGTTGGAAGAATATTTCGATCAGCAAATCCTATCAGGATTCCATTTATTAAACCACAATAAAAAGTAATAAATCCTGGAATCGTTTGCTTTTTGTTCATAGGTCTATTCTGTGTCGCGATGTCAATGCGCTTTAAATCATTTCATTATTATGACATATGATTTGCCAGTATGGCTATCGTTTAATTTTATACGATCGCATAATGCTATAATGCTAACTCTAAGAAATTAACTGATAATTTATCTTATCATAAGTAATACCCTTTTTGGTGTGATCGTAGCATGAATATTAGGTGAATAATACTTAGCAATGAAAGAAAGTTATGCACTGGGTGGATTAGAGAGTAAGAAAGAAGAGAAATGACCAGAAAGACAGAAATAAATAAAGAAAGAAAAATACAGAAATAGAAAGAGAGAGGAATCGGAGAGAGACAAAATATACCATTAAGAGGTCTAGGAAATGAGACACAGAGAGAGAGAGAGAGATGGAGAGATGGGGGGGGGGGGGTGAGAGTGAGCAAAGACAGGTGGGGGGTAAAATCGGAGGTGGTCTGGATTGGATTGATGCAATGGGGATTAGAAAAAAAATGAAATATAAAAAAGAATAAGTAAATGCAAAAGCAGGACAAACAAAGAGATATATGATATAGGTGCAGATATCTAACGGTTGTAATGAGTGCTTTTCAGTCAAAGTTCGAACGAAAATTAAGATAATGCGCTGGAATTCGGTCGCCATGCTCACACCATTATTGTTTAAGGCCTGTACGAAAAAGAACCATTATTATATTCAATTCAATTTATTAAGAAATGAAAGTGATCAATCATATTAACGGTGTTGATACAGGCAATTCACTCTTGTTTGACCGTGGTGCTTTTTCTTTCCTATGGTGGCTCTAATTAATATTAGAAAGCAACTGTATTATGAGGAAGTACGATATGCATGGTAATTGGCTCTTTCGATATTCCTTTCTCTGTAGTTGCGAGGCAACGCGTAAAAATACTGCCGCGCATGCGCACAGTTGTCCGGACTCCGCCCAAAGTTTTTTTTTTCAGAAAATGATGAAGAGAAAGAGAGATGTGGCGTAGAGACCTCGAAATATTTCATTCTGAAGCAAGTATTATGCTTCAATCGACTGCCATCTTCTATCCCGGGATATAATAACATTGCTAAGGATTGTTAATTTGGAGAATAAATTTCATCAATTTAAGACTACGTAAGTTTGACCGTCGTTAACTATTTTGAATTTTATCATAATATGTTTAATTTGATTGTGAAACACTTAACATGCTTAATACTGTAATTCTCATATTCATGATATTGATAATTTTCATAGTGATTTTGGAAAGGGTCGAGCCGCATGAGAATCGATACAAATTTCCTTGTCTTCTTTAGCATAATATCAGCATACTTCGAGTAGGCCTATACTCTCAATACAAACAAGCACAGACATAATAAAGAAACTAAACGAATAAGATAAGTTCCAAGATGAGACATACGCAGTTTTCAAGCATTTTATGAAGAATCGGTGCCAATCTAGGGCCAGGAATATCAAAATTAATGATTTGATGAAATTAAGCTGCATCCAATGTGAGAACACCACAGTTATCATCGTACCCTTGATTTTGTTCTCAAAAGTCATACTTCACTGTTCTTATAGTCAAAGAGCTAGGGAGTGATGAGGAAGAGTCTTACACTGATAGGGCTGAACGAAAATAGGCACAATTTTTTTCCCCTAAAAACTGGAAATTTCTGGGGAGCGTTTAATGAAAGACTTGTCAGACTTTCTATCCGACAAGTCTTTTATTATTCGACAGTTGTCATAGTAACAGTGCTTCTTAGCCAATCAAAATCAAGGAAAGTTGTCAGGTCCGATAACTCGTCAGATGAGAGTGTTAATGAAACGCTCCCAGAAGTAGCCACGACACAATGTTTCAAGGAAATAAGTTATCATTATTATTATTATTGTTGCTGTTGTTGTTGTTGTTATCATTATTATTTTATTATTATTATTATTATCATTATTATTATTATTATTATTATCAAACAAAATGATGATAATAATAATAATGATGATAATAATAATAAAAATGTTAATAATAATATCAATAAAAATCATCATCATCATTATTACTATTATCATTATTATTATTATTATCATCATCATCATTATTATTATTATCAATATTATCATTTTATTGTTATTATTATTACTATTATCATTATTATTATCATTATTATAATTATCATCATTTTAAAACGGTTTCAACCTTAAATGCGACCCTAATATACTATGTTTACAAGCTCCCTTTTATCAGCCCCTATCTGGACAGTAGATATGCATGCTCCTGTCCACAGTGAGTTCATATCAAATGTAGATCTGAGACAGTCTTCATAAAACCTTAATAAGTATACTTTAATTGCCGATGAAAAATAGACCCCACTTGCAGAGTAAACAAAACACATATTATGAAAGAAACCTTTGTTCACTGTAAAGTGTATTGGTAATTGTGGGCCACCAGGGGCCTGTTGCATAAAACTTTTTACCTGAGAAAACTCTGGTAAAAACTGAAAACTAAGGTTAGTCTGATTTCTGCCATTGACTTTAACACAGGGCAAAAACTCCGGTAAAAACAACATGAGTTTTGTAAGGTAAAAAGTTTTATGCAACGGGCCCCTGATGGAGATTGGACTAATTCATTCACTGTCAGTATTCATAAAATAAGATCCACTTCAAATTGTGGAAGTACAATATTCTGCTATTTTCGAGACGTTTGTTGTATTCATTCTATTAGTTGAATTGAATTTATTAGACAACATTAAAACTAAATCAACACCAAACATTTTAAAACATAAACATATGCCGATGATAAACCAGAATACCTTCAAAAAGCAACGTATACTTGTGCCTAGGGCCCAAGCAACAAACCATGATTAATCACATCTCAAGGAAAAAAGTTTAAACATAAAATTGTTGATAAAGAAGGAGGGGCGCTATATTCTTGACCCAGACATGGGGCAGGGATATGGCGCCCCTCCTTCTTTATCAACAATTTTGTCACTCTGAAGCAATATTATTGATATTTGAATTAATTTTCATTCTCTTGATCACAGGGGACCTGAAAATCATAATGGAGTCTCGCACGCTTGCTATGACAGTGGCAATTTTCTGTGTTCTCGGTAAGCATACCACCCTCGAAAAATATTTTAAAGTTCTAACAATAACTCCCACATCGAATAAGATTTCTAAAAGACAGGTAGTTGTGAATTTTGTTCTGAAATGAATACGGACTGTGCCGACCGTAGCAATTGTCTAGGTCTGAAAATGAAGGAGATGGGGCTTTGAAATAATGGGGAAATATTGGAGGCGGGGCTCTGATATAAAACAAGTGACATTTAAGGTATACATACATTGACGAAGTGGAGACTCAATTTGAAAAGATAGATGCTAATACGACATTATACACTGCAAAAACTCCGGTGTTGATTTAACACCAGCCCGGAATCTATATCTGTCCACACCAGAGAAGTATTGAAATAACACCAGTTTGGAATCGAACCGATGCTGTTTTAATACTAATTGGTGTTGTATAAACACATATCTGGTGTTAGACGAAAACCAAACTGGAGTTGTTTAACACTTCTCTGGTGTGGACAGATATAGATTCCGGGCTGATATTAAATCAACACCGGAGTTTTTGCAGTGCGAAACAGTTATATAGTACCTCTTGACCCTTTTGTCTTTGTGTATGTTACTATCCACAGGAGGGATGTGCTTTGCCCAACAGACTGATGATACAGTCACAGGCACAGGTAAGATTAACAGTGAGCCTACATAGCTCCTAGTCATGATCATAATGATGTTCACATATATTTTGGTACATCTGATGTCCTTATACTAGAAATGGACAAGACTACATATTGTAAATGACAACTCATTTTTTTTAATGATCTACTAATTATTCCCCTGAGTTCTGGTTGAGTGATGGATGTGTGGATGATTACTCACTCTCCCATCCAGTTATTTGTGGCATTAAATTAGTAGATTAGTAGCTTATTATATTAGCAGCAGCAGCAGCAGTAGTAGTAGTAGTAGTAGTAGTAGTAGTAGTAGTAGTAATAGTGGTAGTAGTAGTAGTAATAGTGGTAGTAGTAGTAGTAGTAGTGGTAGTAGTAGTAGTAGTAGTAGTAGTAGTAGTAGTAGTAGAGTAGTAGTAGTAGTAATAGTGGTA